>NC_064850.1:80137881-80450381 GCF_024139225.1 Suncus etruscus
CTCATTAACATTACCTCTTTCCATTAGTATTATAATCAGCTGTAGCTTGAGAGTTCTTACTCTAGGTTTTATTGACAGATGGTACAGGGATGGATTTGAGCTCTTTAGTATCTGGAAAACGAGAGGGATATATTTTGACTCTCATCACTTGGGGTATATACTGCATTCACTAAAACAAACCTTTACAAATCTTGACACTTGGAAGATATTTAACTTTTAATTCTTTATAATATTAAGATAATCATTTTTTTTTACCATGACTTAGACTCAAATCACACAAGAGTGTTTACTATGTCACTCCTAGACTTAAGCAATTCTTCTAAATTGGCTTATAAAATCCCATATAATCAGACCTATTGCCTTACTATTTCAGTGTTCTAAATATATTGCACTTCATGGTTTTGGAAATTTTAACAACTTCCAGGTCCTTTTACATGTCTATATCGAGGATTATTTAAAATAATTCACATTTCTTGGCTAATAGAGAGAGATAGCAACAAATAAATAAATAACCTCAAATCCCTTACTCCTTATATCACTGAGAACCCTTTATCTTCTGGAATCATTTAAAACAGATATGCCCAAACATTTTACACAGAGGGCCAGTACACTGTACCTCAGACCACTGGAAGGCCAGACTATAGTTTAAAAAATAAACTATAAAGAGATATAAATATAAGTATTTATATAAATATAAAAAATAAATATAAAGAGATTCCTATGCACACTGCACATATTTATTTTGAAATAAAAAAAAAGTGGCAGCAAAAACACCCAGTAGGCCTGATAAATGTCCTTAGTGAGTACAAGTTTGAGGACTCCTAATTTAAGGTATTACTTTCTAAGACATCCCTACTAGTGTTTAGGCCCTATGCCTTAGCACATATTCCATAGTACTTTGTGCAAATCCTTTGTAGCAAACAGTTAAACATTTCAACTATAAATTCTTAATTCCATTGTTAAAATAAGAACAGTGCTACAAAGGTACTAGAATATTCTTTACACAAATTCATATATTGCCAACATATTTTTCACGTGCATATTCTATCCTCTTTTTCCTTACATGGATGCATTATTTTTCTGAATAATTTGAGTTATGATTGTACACATAATTCCTTACATTAGAATATTTACTAAGATTAAATATATCCTATTTTATAACTTTAGTAGAGTATTGGATTTAGAAAACAAATTATTTATATATATATACTACTTTTGCTAATTATTCAGGTTAATAATAGAATCATTAATTTCTTTATGTTTTTTTAATTAAATATTTTTCTTTGTTTTTTGGGCCACACCTTGTGATACTCAGGGGCTACTCTTGACTATGTGCTCAAAAATCGCTCCTACTTGGGGGGACCACATGGGATGCTGGGAATTGAACCTAGGTCCATCCTGAATAAGCCGCGTGCAAGGTAAACACCCTACTGCTTCGCTATCGCTCCAACCCCTATGCCTTTTTTTTTTATACTGAACATTAATTATCAGGAGAGCAATGCTTGTAAGATTTGTTCTCAGTATAATTAACTCCAGAATTGTCTGTGGGACTGTTACATGAAGATCCTAGGCAAATAGTTGGTGATGAGCAAAGTTGTTATATATATTATTTGCATAACTTTTCAGAGACTTGCCTGAAAGTAAGTGCTATGCAGGATTACTGTACTGTTACTAAATTCAAGTGAGTCTGAATATCAGGTTTTTACATTGATCTACTAGATGAGCTAAGTTATGTTTATAAACTTTTATGGCTCTATCTTTTCATTGTTTCAAGATGCACAATCTTCAGTGATCATCATTACAAGCCCAATTCAGAGTGGAGAGTGTGTATTTATCTTCATGTTGCCAAAAAAGCTGAAAGCATTTTTCTTCATACAGCAAAGAATGCATATTAAGCCAACTGTAATTGTCTGCTAAATGTATTTCAAAAACAAGCATACTAGAGTTATTTTTTGAGCCTTTAAAATACTTAGAAACTAAAAATATCCCATCAACCTTGAACACAAAGCTGTCAGGCTAGAAACATTAAGCATTTCTGAAAAAGTATTCAATGGAGGTTGGTGAAGAAACATTGAAATTCATTGTGAATCTCATTTTTTAGAATGAGCAGGCAGTTATAACACTGATGTGTATTTAACAAAATGAAAAGAATGAATGAATTTTACTCATATTTTAAGGACAACCTCATAAAATTTTACACATACTGGAATTTTCTTTTTCTGAAGTCTTACCTGTACTTGATTCATCAAACAGGTATATGCTATTAGAATGGTGTTTTAAAATGAAGAATTTAAAATAAGAACATATGTGCATGTTTATATATTGAATAAATGTTGATGATGTCTAAAATGTTTTATAGAGTTTGACAAAACGTCTAATACTCCCATTTAAAAAAATTCTACAGTAATGAACTGCTAGTCACAACTAAAATTGAGAAAGGACAAGAGTTAAAAAGAAAAGAAAGGCAGGAAAGTTCCTTACCAAGGATTATTTTCCACTGGGGAGACCATTGGCATACAATTGTCTCATTTAATTATCGCTTGTGTGATTCAATCATTATTTATGAGCTGCTCCTTATTCTTAAAGAGCTTTGAGCTCTGCTTGCCAATGTTATGGCATATGATGAGGTAGGGGTGTGTTTGTGATAATGCATTGGTCCACACTGCTGGCATGTTTTCTATCTGAACTCATCAGCTGCCAAAAGGATTCAGAGCTCTCTCTTTAAAGATAAAACACAAACTAGGGTTTCAACATTGTGTGGGTTTTGGCAGGCATCACATGCATTATTTAGATAAGATGTAATCCATAAAATAAGTTCAGTACATGCTCAATAAAGATCATTTGCATGGGATTTGCACCAGAATCTGTCTGGTAATATCTTTGCTATATGCAGTTGAAGAAGTGATTCATAGAAAGAGGCTGATTTTAATTAATGGAGTTAAACATACAAGCAATTTAAGCAGTTTAACATTTTTACTTTCCATCCAAACACTCCTTCTGCCTCTCCACCCCCAGTCTGAATTAAATACTTCTTTGTGATCTGCCCTGCTTTCTGCTGAGTTAGATTATTGGAATGAAATGCAAAAGCAATAGAAACATCCCATTAGTCTCTGAATGGAAATGAAAAAAGGGGGAAGTGATTAATAGTAAAAAAAAATGCAGTTGATGAATGTTTCCAGCAAAAACTAAACAAACAAGTAGCATTGATTTAGAACATAATATAGAGGTAAATGGTTTTTAATGAAGTTAACAGTGATTTTTATTATTAGTAGCTGTACTTGGCTCCATTTCAATGTAAGAACTCATCCCTTAATAAAGATTTTTTTCTTGAATATTATTGTTCAGTTAGAAGGAATTGCTATTTAATAGCTTTGAATTAAAATGCCATGTCTAATGAGAATTTTTTTCCGTGGGAAAAGTAGATCTTTAACACAGAAAAATCTCTAATTGTCCAGGTCTCCAGGATGCCAGTAAACAAATTGTTTAATAGAAATGACTAAGCATATTGTGGTGAACCTCTCATTCTGCCAGTCTAGAAAAGTTGACTAAATCATATTTTCAAACTAAATTGGCACAACACAAAATTTACAGCTACAACTGAGAAAATTAAGTTCTTATTCATATTTTTGAGTATGTGAATAACAAAATATGTATTTTTAGTGTCGAGCAATGACTCAGAGCTGTTACTTGATTGATTTAAATTTGCTTCCTAAGATACAGACATAATATATAGAAATAATTTGCACGTCTCACTCCTTCTGAAGAGTAAGTAAATATTCAGTATCAGCAAGATTATAAATATATCCATGTCTTCATAGATTTAGCCTTCTTCTCTTTGGACATTAACAGCATTGAAATAACAATATTAAACATATTTTAAATCAATGAAAAAATACTTTACACTCAAAATAATACATCACACCTGTGAGAATTGCTAATACCAAAAAAGTCAGGCAGTATATTGGGGAGAACTCTTATTCTCTATGGTAGAAGTATATATTAGTCCAGCATCTATAAATATCAATATGGATATTTTACACACAGAAACCAGTACACTCACATCATCCAGATATTAAACTCCTAGGTATCTATCTGAAGAGTACAAGGAGAGTAATTTAAAGATGATTTATGTATATATATGTATTTACACATATATGTATAGATTATATATAATATATGTATATTTAATATGTTTATATACATCTTTATAGACACACTTATATTCACTGAAGAACTACTTACAATAACCAAGATTTACAATAGCCAAGACCTAGTAACAACATAGTTGTCTATTGAGCAATGAATGCATAAAGATGTGGTGTATATACTCTACATTTACCTATATGTCATACTACAGAATTTTTTTCATGAGAACTGTCTGTGAGAAGCAGTCAGGTGACAGCCTGGAACAATGCCATCTCTAGAACTACAGCAAGTGAACCAAACCCATGGCTCATCTGTTCAGTGACAAATCTGCGATGGCCAAGATTTTTTCCCAAAAGATTTCCTTGGAAATTGCCAAGTAGTTTTCTGCCTATACTGCAGTCAATGTTCTCTCTCATATGCACAGACATGCCCCATCTTCTTTTACAGTTTTACACAGAAGTCTTTTTTCTGGTTATCCCTTTTTCTTTTCTTTATCTGTCACAACTAGTATTCCCAATAAATTTCCTGCCTTTTAGTTACTGCTTGGTTGTTATTTGCTGTAAAATCTAAATTGACACAGTCCATTTTCTTCACCTGCAACAATAGAAAAATATAGCCCATATAAGTAGCAATATTATTTGCTTTCTGGAGAGAGGCGAATAACTTTTTAAAAAGTAAAAAATGTTAGGGGCCAGAGAGATAGCATAGAGGTAGAGCATTTGCCTTGAATTCAGAAGGATGGTGGTTTGAATCCCGGCATATTATATGGAACCCCGAGCCTACTAGGAACGATTTCTGAGCAAAGAGCCAGGAGTAACTCCTGAGCACTACTGCACGTGACCCAGAAAAACCAAACCAAACCAAAGCAAAACAAAACCAAAAAGAAAAAAGTAAAAGAAGTTAATGGTCATTTTTGTTTGTTTGTTTGTTTTTCTCCATTGTAGCTTTTTTTACTACAATAATTGGAGGTAGCTGGCAGAAAAGATTTTGAACTTGTGTAAGATATGAAGTATTTAAGTATTAAATTCTACAATGAAAGTATCATTGTATTTAAATTAACCAGATGGTAGAGTTACCATGGACATGTAGCTGAGCAATAAAATGTGTCATAGTAGTAAAAAGTAGCAACTAAATTGATAAACCAAGAAAGTTATTCTATGGATTGGACAGATAGTACAGTGAGTAGGTCACTTGCCTTGCTCACATATTATTAGGGTTCAATCTATTGCTACCCAATATGGACCCTTCTGAACATGAGTAAGTCCTAATTACCACTGGGTGTGGCTCTTTCAAACATAAAACATATTACAAATTATGTAATTTATAATAATTGTAATTTGTAATAAAACTGAGTTCCCAGTCCATTCTAAGATACCATTATTTTAAAGCATTGTAGTACATTACAGAAAAAAACATACCAAAAATTGTAGCAAAATTGACTAAATAGAATTTTGGCATATATAATATTTTGGCACTTGACAAAGCTTATGCTATAAATATTACCAATTAACTTCAATATACTACAAATTAGAAGTTAAGTTATATAAAAATTTCCTTTGATATATAAAAAGAATAAAGTGAGATGATTTCTCAGTGTTAAATTTTTCATAATTAATCTTCAATTGTAATTAATAAGTATTATTCACATAATTAATGTTAATAATATCAGAATAAAATATGATCAATATTTATTAATTAGTAGCAATTAATATTGGTGAAATCTGATTAATATTTCTAGGAATACTATATTTACAACATAAAAATGAAGGATACATAAATGAATCTGAATTACAATTAAAATGGTTCTTAGTTAGAAGCATATATTAGACAATATAAGGAATATGCTTATTCTAAAATCTTTCTGAAACTCAAATGCCACTCTATAACACTTGTTTTATCATACAACACTATTTTAATGATTTTCAAACTGAAATGAACAGAATCTTACTTACTCCTTTTGGTTTGTTTCTATCTTTTTAGCTTATTCTATTTATTTAAGGTAAAATTGGTTCACTAGAGTATAAATGTTTATATGATTTAGGTGCACAAAGTTAGCATACCATATCCATCACTAAGTGCAAGTATCTTTACAGCATAACTCATTCTCACAGATGTGAGGTGATATTTTCACTTGGATTTGTATTTTCTTGAGAGCAATAATATTTTTTTTCTCATGTGTGTGTTGACCATCTGTATATCTTTCTTGGTGAAATTCATGTCCAGGGTTTTCTTCATTTTTGGTTGGAGTGTTCTGTTTGTTGTTTGTTTGTTGAGTCTATAGTTTGTATATCTAGTGATATTACTCCCCCACATTATCAATAAACCTGAAGTCTCAATACTCTATTACTCTCCCTTCTCATCTTTTTTCTTTCTCCCTAAATTTCTTTCATGCTCTGCCCTTTCCTCCTTAAATTCTGTGGTCAAGAGTAACCTAGGCATCATCCATTTGCTTTGTTACATTCCCCCATTCAGTTATTCTATATACCACAGTGAGATAATTCTGTGTTTGTCTTTTTCTTAGGATATCTTTTTACTCATTTTTTTTGTTTGGGCCACACCTGGTGATGCTCAGGGGCTACTCGTGGTTGTGCTCAGAAATCACTCCAGGCTTGGGGGGACCATCTGGGACGCCAGGGATGGAACATAGGTCCATCCTGGGTCAGCCACTTGCAATGCAAATGCCCTATCACTATGCTATTACTCAGGCCCCAGGATATCATTTTTAGTGATAATTTCCATTGTGAAAACTTTTTAGATATAATCAATCTTTTTTATTGTTGCTATTTTCCCCTTGTCTGTAGAGTCAAATCCCAAAGACAGCACAGAATCCAACATCACTGAATATTTTTGTCTTGCCCAATGTATTTTGTGGTTTTGTATGTATTTTAACATCCAAGTCTTTTATCCATTTTGAGTTAATTTTGTGCATGACATAAAATTGTGGTCCAATTTCATACTTCTATCCAGTTTTTTCCCAATAGCTTTTGTTAAAGAGATTGTCCTTTCTTTGTTTTTTTATCCTTGACTTTGTCATAAGTTAATTCTGCATGCTTGTCAAATTTGTCCAGCAGCAGTTATGGCATCTAGGTCAGGTAGACTAGTAACTGACTGAGGGTTCAAAGTCACAGTGGTTTGCAGAAGCTGTGGCATCACAGAGACCTATGAATTTATAAATTATGAGATCCCATAATCTGGGAGGTGGAATATTCATGGTGTCTAGTTCAAGCATAGCTTTGGCATAACCAAAGATTTAAGATTAAAGAAACTAGGAATACCTCTACTTTAAGTTTATCTGGACCTAGTAATATTTGAGTGGATCATGTTTTCAAAATCCCAGTATCCCAGTGGCACCTGAGTTCCATAAGCCTGTGCAGCAATTAATAGTTCCTGATCATAAATAGTTGGAGCTCATGCCTTTCAAGTTTCCCCTGTCTGAGTAATCATTAGGGTTACATAGTCACTGAAGCATTATCTTAAAAGAGAGTCAACTCCTTGGGGAAGTTGACCAGGTCACTGAGCATTGAGGTTACCTGTGTCTGGAGATTATAGTTTGTGTGAGTGTATGTGTTACTGTGGTCATTTGGGATATACCTGATGGTGTCCAGGACTTATTACTTGCTCTGCATTCAGGGATCACTGGTGGGCTCCAGTGACCATATAGGGTGTCAGGGATCAAACGCAAGTCAGCAATGTTTAAGGTAAGGGCCCTTAACACTCTATTATCACTCTAGCCTCTAGAAATTATTATGTTCACATACCTAGGTTGTGATGAAGAGCCCATGTTAGTCTGAGTTTAAGAGGAGTCTGTCCCATTAATTTTTGATTGTGCCCCAATTTGGGTATGGTCAGGTGGTTGAGAAGGCTGGCTATGAACTGGCACAGGTTGTGCTTCAGGAGATATGTGAGGTCCTTCTGACTACACAGATATCCCTGCTTGCTCTCCATCAGATATAGACTGGCAGAGTCCAGCTTTTTTTCCTCAAGAGTACATATACTTTTAATTTGTCTTTAGCTTCCAATTAGCTCTGGTTTTTTCTTGGGTTAGGTGGAGCTCTTTTTAAGTATTGTTTTTTTCAGGATCTGTTACTGTAGAGCATGAGTTCTAATAAGGCATCCATGAGTGCTTTTAACAGCAAAATTTGTGAGGATTTTCTACAGTCACTTGTACCCATTTTATGCCTGAGTTACTCATGTCACATTTTAATATGATAAGACTATTATCCAAAAATATGGAGCTAGGTGTTTGGTGAAAAATGTTAACCATTCCAAGGTAAAGCTTCACACTTTAGAATTTTTTTTTCAATTTATTTCAAATTATTCAAATTTCTTCAATTGCACCACATCAAAATTTCTTAGTGAGGCGATTCTGGTTTGTCTGGATGTTATTTCCATATTTTCAGCATTTAATTCTTATAGCACTGAAATGAGATATGAGAAACTCAAAGTGTCTTGTATAAATTCCTGAAACATGGTATTGTGAAATAATAAAATGGTGATTTAATTTTTTAATTAAGAAATTTAGGGAGTGGTGACTTGCACATATTCAACCCCAGTTCAATCCTCAATATTCCATTTGGTTTTCCAAGCACTTCCAGTGTAATTAATTATTGAGTGCAGAGTCAGGAATCCCCCAAACACACACAGTTTATTTTTTGGTTATTGGAACACACAAATTGGTGCTCAGGAATTACTCTTTTGCTTAGGGATAACCCTCTTCAATGCTAGGAGACCATATGCAGTTCTGCGCCTCAAATATCCTGTGCAAGTAAGCACCTTAACTCTTGTACAGTCTCTCTGATCTAAATTAATTATTTTAATAAGCTGAGTTTCTGTGATGTGTGCAGTAGTATCTAACCAGAATAGTTCTCCAAATACTATGATTTAAGGTGAGAGGGAGTAAAGGTATATTTTCAGAGATTCAGTGGAAAATGAAGGGAACAAATATTTTTCAATCTAAAGAACTGTTTCTTAAATACATTTTAAAATTTAAATATTGTGATTAAAAAGTTATTCAAACTTGAGATTCAGTCTTAGAATATATGCTACCCTTCACCTATGAATGTTTTAGAAATCAACATAAATATTTCTCTAAAATTATAAATTTATTTTCCATATAACTCAGCAATTCTGCTGTTCAAAATAGAAGTTAAAGGCCTAAGAACAGATTAGTAAATAAAGAAACATGGTATGTTTCCAATAGTTCCTCCAGAAACTCTGATGAAATTCTTTATTGCATCTATTCACAGAAACTTAGGTCTAAATGAAAAGAAAGAAACTTTCATATAGTTGGTTACATTTTATTCATTTTTTTTTCTCAGAAAGGATGCATTACCTTAATTTTCTGAGGCACAATAATGAATGGAATTTTTAAAAATATCTTCTATTTCCTTATTTGTATATAGAAAAGCTTTGGACTTTTTTGTATTAATTTTGTAGCCTTCCACTATACATATCTGTTGTTTCTAGACACTTTTTTTGTAGTCTTTAAAATTTTCTAAGTATAATACCATGACGTCTGCAAACAGTGAGACTTTGACTTCTTTGTTTCTTATCTGGATGCCCTTGACATTTTTTCATGCCTAACTGCTATGGTAAGTACTTCTAGTACTATATTGATTAGACACAAGAGTGGGCAACTTTTTCTTATGCCAGATCTTAGAGGAAAAGCTATTAGTTTTTCCCCATTGTGGATAATATTTGCCATGGACTTGCAATGAATGGCTTTGAATATATTGAGAAAAGTTTCTTCAATTTCTATCTTGTTGAGAGTTTTATCATAAGTGGATGCTGGATCTTGTCAAATGTTTTATCTGTATTTATTTATTGATATTATAATATGATTTTAATCATATGGTGTATTATATTGATACATACAAATCTTATACCACATTTGAATCTCTTGAATGAATCTTATTTGTTCATGGTATATACCCTTCCTCAGGAATTGTTCAATTCTATTTGCTAGTATTTTGTTGAACATCATTGCAACTATGTTTACCAAGATATCAGCCTATAATTCTCATTTATGGTGGTGTCTCTGCTTTTGGTATCAGGGTGTTTTATCTTCATTGAAACTGTTTGGAAAAGTTTCTTTCTTCAATATCCTTGAATAACTTGAAAAGGATGTCAGTAGATTCTTTTCACAAAGACTGACTTCATCATAAGTCCCACCTCAGGATCCGTGCAGATACAGAGACCTCTAGACACAGAGGTCTGAGTGTATCACACAGGACAGGGCAGAAGTCTTCCACACACCACAAAAGCACCACCGGGAAAATAAATGAGCCTGAGCAGAGTCTATAGTTGATCCCATGACAATATACTCCAAGGACGGAGAAACCCCATATTTCTTAGGCCAAGTGAATTCCTCTTTGAATGACCCCAATATTTACTGTGCCAGGGCAGGAGGGAAAAAACAAAAATAAAAAAGTACAAAACCTCGGTTATTTTTTTTATATATATATTATTTTTTTATCTTCATTTATTATTATTATTATTATTTTTTTTTTATTTACCTACCTATCTTTGGTAGATTTCTCTGTTTGGGTGTGATTATTGAAATTGTTGTCCCCAGTTATACTTTTTTTTTTCTCTTCTTTTCTTTCCTTTCTTTATGTGCTATGCCATGTTTCTTATTTCAAGACCATAGCGGTTTTCGTTTTGATTTGTTTTTGTTTGTTTCTTTTTTGTTTTTGTTTTTGTTTGTCTGTTTTTCTTTGTTTTTTTTTTTTTTTTCCCCCGCTTGCTTGTTTTTTTGTGGTGCTAATCGATATAGCCGGAATCCTCACTGGATATTTGACACTGCTTTTGGTATGGGGGGAGTGTTTCACCTTCTTTATCTCCTTGATCTCTCAAAGCGTTGATGAGAGCCCCTAGAAGGATTCCGCACATTTGCGGCATATTAGTCTCTTACCCCAGCTTATTTCTTTTCTCTTTTTCAAACAAAACCATGCATCTTGAACTAACTAGTCCTACCTCCAGTTAGAGGGGGAAATAAGGGAGACATCAAGACCAAACAGGTGCAAGACTACTAGGTAGTGGGTCAGATACAGAGGGGACCACATATTCTAGCCGCCCTGAGGGTGAGGGAAGAGGAAATGGGAGGGAGGACAAAAATGGAGGTATAGGTAAAGACAATCTGGTGATGGGAATCCCCCTTGCTTTTATGTAAATATGTACCTAAAATAATATTGTCAACAATATGTAAGCCACGATGATCAAAATAAAAATCATATTAAAAAAAAATAAAGGTTTGAAAGAATTCACTAGTGAATTTATCTGAGCCTGGATTTTTGTTTTTGTGATTCTTTTGATTATCATTTCTATTTCTTCTAAAGTGATAGGTCTGTTCATGAATTCCAGATAGTCATGGACCAAACTTGGTAGATAATAGGAGTCTAGGAATTTATATATTTATTCTAGGTACATTCATTTTGTGGCATAATGATTCTCAAAGTAATCTTAAACTTCCTTTTGACTTTCAAATTCTGCCTACCTTAACAGTACAAATTTTCACAGTCTTATTTTACAATTGTGGTAAGTTTGCAAATTTTGTTGTTTTACACTTAAGAAGAAAACTGATAATTTACAGTTAAAACAGGTTAATTTAAGAAAGCATGTTAATTTACTCTAACAGTTAGATTCTTTAGTTAGCTCATGACTGCACTGAGAAGCTAGCTAATAGGAGAAGTTCTAATAAAAACTACCAATAGCTCAAAACATATTCAGAAGAATTAAAATATTCAATTAATAAGTAATGGAAGGATTGAACTTTCATCTTATGATTTAAAGGTAATGCATTTGTTTTTATTCATTATTGTTTCTTTTTATCTCTATACTCCTGCCCTTGGTGTCCTATGAATTCATATGTACACGCTCTAACGATTCATCTCTATTAGCCTTTCTCAACAGATCCTCAAGTTAATGCTCCTACCCCACTTTTATTTTGCTTTAATTTGGTCTGAGCTACAAACTGAAATGCACAGAGCACTCCTGCCAGTGTTTGGAGGACCCTATGTGGTGCTTGGGGTACAATTTGAGGTGAAGTGTAAGGTAAGTGAGCTACTTGATGTACAATCTCTTCTATTTTACCATCTCTCTCTCTCTCTCTCTCTCTCTCTCTCTCTCTCTCTCTCTCTCTCTCTCTCTGTCTCTCTCTCTCTCTCTGTCTCTCTCTCTCTGTCTCTGTCTCTGTCTCTGTCTCTCTCTCTCTCTCTCTCTCTCTCTCTCTCTCTCTCTCTCTCTCTCTCTCTCAACCAATACTTACCTAGAAGATCCTGCTTTTACTTAAATGTCATGTTCTTTTTTGTTGTTATTGTTGTTTTTGGTTTTGGTTTTTTTGGGTTACACCCAGCAACGCTCAGGGATTACTCCTGGCTCTATGCTCAGAAATCGCTCCTGGCAGGCTCGGGGGGACCATATGGGATGCCGGGATTCGAACCACTGTCCTTCTGCATGCAGGGTAAACGCTTTACATCCATGCTATCTCTCTGGCCCCTTAAATGACATGTTAAAAAATGAGTTATGCTGGGGCTGGAGCAGTGGCGTAAAGCTGTAAGGCATTTGCCTTGCTGGCGCTAGCCTTGGACAGACCGAGGTTGGATCCCCTGGCATCCCATTATGGTTCCTCAAGCCAGGAGCAATTTCTGAGCGCATAGCCAGGAGTAGCTCCTGAGTGTCACCGAGTGTGGCCAAAATAATAATAATAATAATAAGTTTTGCTAATCCATTTTCTTGTCTTTATTTTCCTGAAATGTTATTCTACTTGTTTCTTTTTGAACATACTTTACATTTTAAAAGTATTTATTTTATTTTTTAATTTAAGCATTGTGATTTACAAAGTAATTCACAGTCAAGTTTTAAACATACAATATTTCACCACTAATCCTACCACCAATGTCAACCTCTTTCCACCAATGTTCCCAGAATCCATCGCATGCCATCACCACCCACCCCAGCCTGCCATCATAACAGGCCCATTTTTAAGTTTGTTTGCTAAAGTTTGGATCTCATGAGTTGTTGACTTTGTGACTTGGATTAGCTAGAAGAAGAATGAATACAGGCTGATATCACTAATACATGGTATTTAGAATAACTGCATAAAAGAATGATATGGCAATTAAATGGGAATTGTCTAGAATACTATAGTCCCAAAAGTATAGTGATGAGAAGGAAAGAAATTGAGTATAGGAGAAGGTCAGATGTGAACATTTTAATTTTTTTTTTTTTTTTTTGGTTTTTCAGGCCACACCCGTTTGATGCTCAGGGATTACTCCTGGCTAAGCACTCAGAAATTGCCCCTGGCTTGAGGGGACCATATGGGACGCCAGGGGATCGAACCACGGTCCATCCTTGCCTAGCGCTTGCAAGGCAGACACCTTACCTCTAGCGCCACCTCGCCGGCCCCGAACATTTTAATTTTTTTTCTTTTTCTTTTTTAATTTTATTTAAACACCTTGATTACATACATGATTGTGTTTGGGTTTCAGTCATGTAAAGAACGCCACCCATCACCAGTGCAACATTCCCACCACCAATGTCCCAAGTCTCCCTCCTCCCCACCTAACCCCTGCCTGTACTTTAAACAGGCTCTCCATTTCCCTCATACATTCTCATTATTAGGAAAGTTCAGAATGTAGTTATTTCTCTAGTTAAACTCATCACTCTTTGTGGTGAGCTTCCTGTGGTGAGCTGGAACTTCCAGCTCTTTTCTCTTTTGTGTCTAAAAATTATTATTGCAAGAATGTCTTTCATTTTTCTTAAAACCCATAGATGAGTGAGACCATTCTGTGTTTTTCTCTCTCTCTCTGGCTTATTTCACTCAGCATAATAGATTCCGTGTACATCCATGTATAGGAAAATTTCATGACTTCATCTCTCCTGACAGCTGCATAATATTCCATTGTGTATATGTATTTTTTTTTTGTGGTTTTTGGGTCACACCCAGCAGTGCTCAGGGATTACTCCTGGCTCCATGCTCAGAAATTGCTCCTGGCAGGCACGGGGGACCATATGGGACGCCGGGATTCGAACCGATGACCTTTTTAATTTTTAAATTACAAAACTAAATTTAATTACCATGAATTACAAAGTTGCAAAGTTATTCATTAATAAGTTTTAGACATATACTGTTCCAATAGCAATCCCTTCACCAGTGTCCACTCCTTGAACTGATAATGTTCTGTTTCCCTTCCACTCCCTTTTTTGCCTCTTAAGCAAGGTCTCTTCACCAACCCACTGCCTACATTGTCCTAGTGTTTATCCTCCATCCACCCACTTTTATTGGCAAGCTTCCTACTGAGAAACAGTTTTCTTACTATCTATTGCCTTTGGGATTTTAGTATTCTCTTACAACAAGGGAACAATGCAGATAAGAAATCTGCAATCCTGGGGCTGGTGAGGTGGTGCTAGAGGTAAGGTGTCTGCCTTGCAAGTGCTAGCCAAGGAAGGACCTCGGTTCGATCCCCCAGAGTCCCATATGGTCCCCCCAAGTCAGGGGCAATTTATGAGCGCTTAGCCACGAGTAACCCCTGAGCATCAAACTGGTGTGGCCCGAAAAAACCAAAAATAAAAAAAAAAGAAATCTGCAATCCTATGTTTATTGCAGCACTATTCACAATAGCCAACATCTGGAAACAACCCAAGTGCCCCAAATCAGATGACTGGGTAAAAATATATATTTATATGCATGGGGTCAAGATTTTCTGAGCTCTATATCTAGCTCAGTAAAGTTAGAACAGAGTTATGCAAATGACACTTTATAATGCATGATTCAATTTCTCCTCTCTTACTTTCCCCTCCTGGAGTTTGAAACTTCTCAGCCCAAATTTCCCTCATGGTGAGACAGAGTTTAGTCAAGGGCTGACTTTTTCCAGAATTGTAATGGAGCCCAAATCAGAAAGTGTCCTCTTTCAAGATTATCTTCTATCCTGACTATACAGTCTTCATCTGTTTTACCCATTCCTGGGAAAAATAAAAATCTGAGACAATTTTCTTTTTAGCCTATGGCAAAAGTTTAGAAGCTATAACAAATGCCTGAACTGAAAAAGTGGAGGTCAAAGGGAAAAATAATTAAAATCAATACCAATACAGAAAGTTTTGCAAAGAAACTTGCAACTACTCTAGGTCCTGTATTGTCCTGACTGTCAAGTTTTACTCCCCGGCTAACTAATCTATGAGAGAATAGAACTAATTAGTCTATTCAGAATATATAAAAATGTATGACACAAAATGAGTTGTAAAAAATAGATAAAAGAGTACCTTATTGGGGCCAGTGAGGTGGCACTAGAGGTAAGGTGTTTGCCTTGCAAGCGCTAGCCAAGGAAGGACCGCAGTTTGATCCCCCAGTATCCCATATGGTCCCCCCAAGCCAGGGGCAATTTCTGAGCGCTTAGCCAGGAGTAACCCCTGAGCACCAAATAGGTGTGGCCCCAAAAACAAAAACAAAAAAGAAAACCTTACAATTGCAAATAGATATCAAATGTGTATGAATTTAAACAGATTGTAGTGTGTTTTCATAATTTACCCAAAACAGATTTATACTTCCTTTCAGTTTAGTTAATTCCCTAGCCAACGTTGTTGACAAAAATATATCATTTATGAAAATAAAGGGAAATCCATCCTTTATATATCCTCTTTACTTCAGTTATAATATAAAAACAAACATGTTTACATTTTGTCTCAGTTTATGACTTGAGTCCAGAGAGAAACATGGGAGTGTGTGTGTGTGTGTGTGTGTATTTATGCATGATTCGAATTAGGCCTTTCATAGGGAAAAGATTTCTGAACTTCAAAAAATTCTAGAATAAAGTACTACTAAAATTAGTAATAAAGAGGCTGATTATTTATTATTAGAGCAAGGGGTGCTTCAGAAATGTGTGCCCAGAAATGCTGATTATTTTCTTTCCTTGTGATTCTTATTCAGTCAAGTTGGTTCAATGCATGTAAACTCACTTTCTACTCTACTTGGCCAGTTTTTGATGCCTTACTACTATGTTTCCTTATAAATTAAACATGAAAGAGATCCTTACGTATCTGTACCACTCCTTCTATTAAATTCACTTAGCAGGATATCATCTAGTTTCACTTATGTAATAATACATTGCTGAATTTTTTTATCAATTTGTTATATTTAGTTATTCATGAGGGACTCACATTGTATTTTTTACTTTGTATGTTCTTAAGTTGATCTCTGTGCTAATTTACATCTTAAATGAATGGCTTATTTTTTTATTTTTATTTTAGGTTCAAATTCCACATTGCTTAGGGATTATTGCTCTCTATGTAGACAAGTGGACTTGAACTTTAGCGTACTGGGATCAAACTTAGTTCAGATAAATGAGGACTTACTACACTATCTGGTGCCATAAATTGCTTAAATAAAAACAGCTTTTCTTCTATTAAGTATATTTCAATTATAGTAGTATGATCTTAAATGTTTAATAAACCACAACATGTCTTAAGTATTATCTTAGATATATCTTTTAAACTTTTAAATCATTTTAAATCATAGATGATATATTCATAAAGCTAATGGTGACTTGAAATAAAATATTTCACTGCCACTCCATTGTTTTGGCACTGAGTAAATCCCCCAAAACCCTGACATAATACTAGAAAAAACACTGGGATTAAACATGGGTAAAGGGGGCTGTAAATTTTAAAACTAAAACTCAATTTTGAACAAGTTTATAATCATAATTTTTAAATAAAAAATAAAAGCAATGGACAAAATAATTCTGGTCAACTTGCTCTCCTTCCCAGCACCACTGGCTGTGGATCTTATAAAAATCAAAGTTATGTTGTCTTCATTCAAAGCACTTTAGAAATTAGTTTGAAGGAAGAGTGACATATACAGAATAATCTCTTAACTATGTCAGATACAAAGAAGCAAAATAGAGGTATAACAAATACCCAAAGGCAAAACAAAGTGGGTATTCTTCAGTAGGAAGTTTACTACAGAGTAGGGAAGATGGGGGATAAGATGGAGATAGTGATACAGAGCACTAAGACAAAGGTGGAGGGATGTGGAAATTCTGTTGGAGGGTGTGGTAGTGAAATATTTTATGCATGAAACCTTATCACTAGTAGTATTATAAACCACAGTGCCTAAAATAAAATGTTAAACTAAACAAAAAGCATAAGAAAACAAATTATATGTTTGTCTGTTTTTTGGGCCATACCCAGCAAAGCTCAGGAATCACTCTTGGTTCTGCGCTCAGAAATTGTTCCTGGCAGGCTAGGGGGACCATATAGAAAGCATGAGATTGGACCTGGATCTGCTGCATGCAAGGCAAATGACCTATCATTGTGCTATTGCTCTGGCTCCAAGAAAACAGATTTAAGATACTTCTTACTAATGTCTTTAAAGCCTAAAAATCTGGTTAAAATATATTTACAAAATACCTTTACCATTTGATTATTTAGTTGGCCTAGAAGGAACTTGAAAAATGCATGCACTTTATTTCAGTAGATGGGAGCTCTTATTTTAGACACACTCAAATATGTACCTTTTGATCTTTTGATGGTATAAATATATACAGGGCACTTGGGAGCTAATTAACCTAAAGTCTTGTTATGCTATTCATCAGCAGATGGGCTCTAAGTTAAATTTCACTGTAGAAAAATATGGTGATATCTCAATTATCAACACCTAAATAATAAAATTTGAGTATATACCTATCTTTTCCTTAATGACATCATATTTCCCTTAAAAAACAGGTTACTAACTAAAAAGCTTTTATATATAAAGTATATTAAATCTGGAAAATTATATGTGGAATTCCATTCCTAATCAACCACAGAACCATTTAAGAAACAAATATCAAGAAGTAATAAGACACAAACTAAAAAATAGCTAAAAAGCAAAGATATAAATCAAACAAATCAAAGTTCCAAATGGTCATGAAAGCATCATTATTTAAAAAGATATTCTTTTTCTGCCAATATTATTAATCTTTTCAGATCTGTTATGGGGCTGGCTGATGGTTTTTCTTTATATACTCTTTTTTTTTTTGTTTTTGAGCCACACCCGGTGATGCTCAGGGGTTACTCCTGGCTATGCGCTCAGAAGTCCCTCCTGGCTTGGGGGACCATATGGGAAGCCGGGGGGATCAAACCGCAGTCTGTCCAAGGCTAGCGCAGGCAAGGCAGGCACCTTACCTCTAGCGCCACCGCTTGGCCACTTCTTTATATACTCTTAGATAATATTACTAAACAAGAAAATAATACCTTACTAATATATCACTTATTGGAATGCATATATTTTCAATTAAATTTCTGTTAATTTACAGCATTGTAATTTACAAAGTTATTCATAATTAAGCTTTATACATACAATGTTTCAGCACCAATCTGACAACCAGGTTCAAGTTCCCTCCACCAATGTTTTAGAGTTTATTCCAAACCTCTTGTCCCTCTGTCCCAGCTTGCCATCATAACAGGCACATTTTTAAGTTTGGTTCTTAAAGTTTGGGTCTCTTGATTTTATTGTTGTTGACTCTGACTTGGATATAGCTATGTCCTTTCTTTTTTATAGGTACATTAAATAGGCATATAATGAAACATTTATGGATGATACATAATAAATTTATTCTGAAACAAATTTTAAAGATTTCTTGGGATTCTCACATTTCAGTTACACAACCTTATGAGGAATCACAATTTAAGATCTAAACTAAGGATTTAATAAAACCATAAAGCTGATTATTTTAGAATTGTTAACTAAATTAATTTGCAAGCAATGAGAGGCCAGATTAATATTCTACAGTCTCAATTTGTATTGGACCTCTCAAATACCTTCTAGTTATTACCTCCTAAAGCTACCAAAGTAGCTTTCTTTGTTGTTTCACAGAAGATGGAAATCTTGCACCAAATATTATTTCCCCACCAAAATGCTAGTGTTGAAAGCAGCAACTGTTAAAAAATACACAGGGGTTTTCTATTTTTTTTTATTAAAAATCTTCACTAATGCAATATTCCCACCACCAATATCACAAGTGTCCCTCCTCCCCACCCCACACCGGCCTGTACTCTAGAGAGGCTTTCTACTTCCCTCATTCAGTCACATTTTGTTATGATAGTTCTCAGTGTAATTATTTCTGTGACTGCACACAACAATCTTTGTGGTGAGCTTCATGTCGGGAGCTGGACCTTCCAGCCCTCCTCTATTTTGTCTCTGAGAATCATTACACAAATGTTTTTTATTTTTCTCAAAACCCATAGATGAGTGAGATCATTCTGTGTTTATCTCTCTCCCTCTGACTTATTTCACTCAGCATAACAGATTCCATATACATCCATGTATAGGAAAATTTCATGACTTCATTTCTTCTGATGGCTCATAACATTCCATTGTATATATATCATAGTTTCTTTAGCCATTCATCTATTGAGGGGCATCTAGGCTGTTTCCAGAGTCTGGCTATTGTAAACAATGCTGCAATGAATATAGGTGTGAGGAAGGGATTTTTGTGTTGTATTTTTGTGTTCCTAGGATATATCCCTAGAAGTGGTATAGCTGGATCATATGGGAGCTCAACTTCCAGCTTTTGGAGAAATCTCCATATCGCTTTCCACAAAGTTTGGTATCTATGCCCTTTCTTAACCCCCCCAATTCACCCAAGAACCTTGGCCCCTATACCCCATTATTTCACATGTATCTTTCTCTTTCTACATTCAATTTCTTTAATTTTTCTTACTTTACTTTGGGGTCAAGAGTGTTCTAGGCAGCTCCATTTAAACCATTGCATTATTTTACGGTTATTTTAAGTACCACAAATAAAAGATATCATCCTGTATTTATTCTTCTTCTGACTTACTTCATTTAAAATAATATATTCTTGTTCCACTCATGTTGCAGCAAATTGTATGATTTCATCATTCCTTACAGATGGGTAGTATTATGCACACACACATGTGTGTGTACCACACCTTCATGATACACTCATCGTTATTGGGCATCTAGGTTAATTCCAATAATTAATTATAGATTAGCTATTGTGAGGAGTAGTGATGTGAATACATCTTTTTGAATGAGTGTTTTTTTTTCTGGGATAGAAAAAGTGAAATTACTAGGTCATATGTCAGATCTATTCTGAGTTTACTGAGGTCTTTGCATACTGTTTTTCTTAGAGGTTAGACCAGATAGTATTCCCACCATCAGTGGATAAGAGTTTATTTATCACCACATCCCAGTTGTGGGAACAACACAGTGTTTTCAGTATTTATGATATGTGCCATCCTCACAGGTGTGAGGTGATAGTTACTTATGCCTTTATTTGGAATTTCTTAATGATAAGATATGATGAAAATTTATTTTCATGTGCCTGCTGGACATTTGTTGGTCTTCCTCATAAAGGTATCTATTCATTTTCTTACCCCATTTTTTGTTGTTTCTGAGACACACCCAACAGTGCTCAAGGGTTAATCCTGGCTCTGAGCTTAGAAATCACTCATAACAGGCTTGGGGGACCATATGGGATGCCAGAAAACAAACCTGGTTAGCCATATACAAGGCAAATAAATACTCTACCCGCTTTGCTATTGTTCCAGCTCCTCTTTTTCTGTTTTTTTTTTTTTTGTTTGTTTGTTTGTTTGTACATTTAATGGTTTTTTTTTGAACCAATAAAGAATGAAAACAGGAAGCTTGTTAGGTCTTTTGAAAATTATTTTTTATTATTTCCAAAGAGAGATAAATTAATTTACTCTCTTTATGGGACTTTATCATAACCATGACACATAATACCAAAACAGTTATTTCAATAAGTAGTGATTGCATGAAGATCACTTAGAAAGACAAAACACTCAAGTGAGGATGAGAAAGCATTAATTTAAAGCAACTTTGTACAAAATTATTTGGAGCTGAATGCATTCAAATTTCTGCCAACGAAGTCCAAGATAAAGACACTGAGAAACTGCCCATTTAACTAATATGTGGTTCCAGCTGACCCACTGAAATGTTCAACAAGTGGTGGTGGGAATGTTGCACCGGTGAGTAAAATTAAAACAAATATATTATATTTATAAACTTATAGATAATTTTAGTGAATACCAGATATTGGGAATGAGAAACAAGTAAATGGGTTATGGTGGACAAAAGGTACAAACATTTCATCATAAGATCATTTATGTGCATGTAATAAACTACATTTGATATAATCAGACTATTGCATATTCCAATATTACTATATATTGGCCTTAAAATTTCTTAAGGTGGAAACAACAACAAAGATAAAAATAGAGATTAATTTGATACTGTCATTTTTTTGCAATGTGTACAAATGTCAACTCTTTGTTTATTCCTGATAGAAATATGTGATTAGTTCTTTCCCAGATAAATTATTTCTTAATAAAAAAAAGTATTGTTTTTTAAAAAAAAAAGTAAAAAATAAAATAGAAATGTTCAACAAGGTAGTTAGGACCATGATATTTTGAGTATACTAAAATCTTAATGTTTAGCTAGTCCAGGTATCTTTCTATATTTTTTCACGTTTTCCTCTGCCCTCTTATCACTCCTTACTCCATAAATGATGTCTAATTACCTGCATACGTAAGGATTCCACTACAAGAGTTTATACTGAAGTCCGGGGGTTTATCTCTATCTGCTTCAAGCTAGCGAGGTTGCCATCCAGTTCTCAGGATTTCTAAACCCCTTCCAGATAGGAGAGAAGATCAGGGTGTCCCTAAAAAAAAGCCTGTAAATCTTCCACTTGTGAGTCCAGGGATGTAGGAGAGGACTGCTTCTGTATGATCTTGTTAGTATTCCTGCTAAAAGAACACTGGTAGAATAGCAACCTGTGTGTTTTCCTTTAATTATTTTAATTCTTTTACAATTACTTTAGTCAAGCATCATGATTAAAGTATTATTTAAAAATAATTGTTCACACTGCTTTGCACTGTTGTTAATGAAGTGGTACCATGCATACAACTTTATTCCCATTTGGCACCCAGTTCTTGTCCAGAGTGATCAGTTACAACCATCATTGTCATAGTAGTCCCTCTCAATTCTAATTGCACTCACTACTCTTCATGACAAGCTTTCTACCATAGTCTGGTCCTCCTGGCCCTCATCTATATTGTCTCTGGATATTATTATCATGCTATTTTTTTAATTTCTTATATCTTAAAGTTTTTTTCTTTTTTTTTTTTTTTTTTTTGGTTTTTGGGCCACACCCTGCGGTGCTCAGGGGTTACTCCTCGCTATCTGCTCAGAAATAGCTCCTGGCAGGCACGGGGGACCATATGGGACACCGGGATTCGAACCAACCACCTTTGGTCCTGGATCGGCTGCTTGCAAGGCAAACGCCGCTGTGCTATCTCTCCGGGCCCTTAAAGTATTTTTTAAGAAAAATTATTTTGTAGAGTTCTTGAGTTTGGGAAATAAAATAAAATAAAATGTGATTTACCATACTGCTAATGACTTCCTGTATACATGATTCAAATACTCAGTCATCAGTACACCCACATTCTTCATCCAATGTTCTCAATGTCCCTACCTTTTAATATGCTAACTAGTATGTTGTTTCTGTTGTGTTTTAATTTTGGGTCACAATCAATGGTGCTCAGGCCTTATTCCTGTATCTATGATCAGGGATCAGTCCTAATGAGGTTCAAAGGAACTTATTGGTGTACAAGGTATGGGTGCAGAGGAACTTATTGGTGTACAAGATATGGGGTGCCTTACCTGCTGTACTAGCTCTCCTTCTCTTCCCTTCCCATTGTGTTACTTTTGTACTTTTGGTACAACTATTCTGTCACACACATGACATGAATCACCCCGAATCTATTCTATTTCTTCTGATTGAGTTCACTGAACTTTTAATATCTTTTAGTTCAATCAATGCCACAGAAAGTGCATGATTTTGTACTTTAATAGAGCTTTGTAGTTATATATGTGTACATACCACTATATATATATATATATATATATATATACCACATGTTATTGACTCATTCATCCATAGTTAGGCATTTGGATTGTTTTTATATATTGGCTATAGTAATACTATGCATTGCTTTATTTATGGGCTATTGTACCATATTTTGTGTATGTATAATATGTAGGCATATATGAACATATATTTGCACATATCTCTTTGAAATAAATGTTTTGTGTTTTGGAGATAGATTCCAATAAGTTATATTATCTCCGGGTTGTATAAGACTTCGATTTTTATTGTTTTAAAATATTATCACATGCTTTCCTTAGAGGCTGATAACTTTTCACCACAAGTCGATGAATGTATCTTTGTTATCACAACCCTTGCTAACATTGAATGCTTCCAGACCTTTAAATATATATGCCATTCTAACTGTTATGAAATTATATCTCACTGTTGTTTTTATTGCATTCACCTAATTGTGAGTGACAATGAGCCTCTTTTTATATATCTATTGACAATCATATTAATCTTTGAGGAAGAATCTGTTCATCTCCTCTCTCCATTGGTTCATAGGCACAGGAATCTTTGCTGTTGAGCTGTGTAAGTGCTTTACAGATATTGAATATTAGTACTTTATATGATTATTGTGTGAAAATATTTTCTCTCGTTCACTAGGGTTTTATTCTTTAGTATTGGTTTCTGTGCAAATGTTTATAATTTTAATGTAGTCCAATTTGTTTATTTTAGTGTTTTGTTCTTTTTGACCTGTGATTATTTCACTGGGAACACTTTGCAGTCTGTTTTTTTTTGAGAGTTATGCTGATCTGTTTAAAGGTTATAGTCTTACATTGAATTATTTAATAGACTTTGAGATTTTACTCTTGTGAGTAGTGTGACATATGATTCTAATTTCTTCCCTTTTTATTTGTTTTCGGGCCATGCTTGTGCTCAGGGGTTACTCCTAACTCCGAACTAAGGAATCACTCCTAGTAGGTTCAGAGGAACATATAGAATTCAGGGTATTAAAGTAAGGTTTGCCACATGCAACACAAACAACCTATCCATTGTACTATTTGTTTAGCCCCAAATTTTATTTTCTTAGATATGACTTGCCTTTCTCCCTAAAAACATTTGCAGAAAATAATTTCTTTGCTTCACTTCATACATATAATTCATTTGTCATAAATTAACTGTCTATAATTCTGGAGGTTTAACTCTACTTTCAAACCTATTCTATTCGTCTGCAGGTTTATATTTATTCAAAAATTGGGCATTTTAGACATTATAGCTTTGAATTATACTTCAGTTTAGGGGAAATCCAATTTTCCATTGTTTTTTTTTCCCCCTTTATGATTGTTATAACTATTCAGAAAGTTTCATGGTATCATACAAATTTTGAAAGAATTAGTTACAAGTCTTTAAAAAATTACTGGAATTTCAATTGATATTGTATTGAATCTGTATGCTTTATTTAGGTAGACAAAGTTGACTGCTCCAGTCCATAAATAAGAAATGTCTTTCCCTGGTGTCCTTTTCATTTCTCTTCGGAGTGATACTTAATTTTCACTATATATTTTTATATATTTTATATATAATATATATTAAATATATTTTTATCATCCTAGTTAAGTTAGTTCCTAAGTATTTGATGGTTTTGTGTACTATTTTGAAATAGAATGCCTTTTTTTTTGTTTTTGTTTTTGTTTTTGTTTTTGGGCCACACCCGGTAACGCTCAGGGGTTACTCCTGGCTATGTGCTCAGAAGTTGCTCCTGGCTTGGGGGACCATATGGGACACGGGGGGATCGAACCGCAGTCTGTCCAAGGCTAGCGCAGGCAAGGCAGACACCTTACCTTTAGTGCCACTGCCCAGCCCCAGAATGCCTTTTTTTAATGTAATATTTTACTTTATTTTAAAACACATTTCCCTAAAGTACATTTTTTTTTAATTTTTATTTTGATCATAGTGGCTTACATATCTTTCACATTAGTATTTTAGGTACATATTGACATTGAATCAGGGGAATACCCACCACCAAATTTGTCCTCCCCCTTTCCCATTCCCTTTCTGCAACCCATATCCCCCACCATCACCCCCCAGGCTGCTAAAGTAGGAGATTCCCTCTCTGTCTAGCTTACTATCAGTGATCATACATCTGTTTGGTCCTGGTGCCCTCCCTTGTTTCTCCCTCTATTTGAGAGGCTAACCTAGATAAATTGAGTTATGTGGTTTTGTTTGAGGGAAAGAAAGGCAATAGAATGGGGTAAAGATTAAGCAAAAAAATAAAAAATAAATAAATTAATAAAAATATGCTGAAAATGGGTGGAATCCTTCTAGTGGCTATCAGCCTCAGTTTGAGAGAGGACATGAAAAAGGTAATTGAAACACCATATCAATACAAAAATAAGTGTCAAATTAAATATCCAGTGAGCCCTAGAGCAATAAAGAGAAGCACCACACAATAGTCTCGGTTCTGAATTCAAATCATGCCAGAGTGCAAAAAGAAAAAGATAAGATAAAATAATATAAAATAAAAAAGGAGACATCAACTTCAATATCTATACCAAAATAAAGATGTCAAAAAACAATCAATCAATCAATCAATATATATGTGGAAAAATGATTATTTTGTGCTTTTTTTTCTTTTCCCCCCTGCATAGGTACAGTAATTATTGGGCATATTGTAGAGGGAATTCCCGTGGTCTAGGAGATACAGGGTTTCTCCATCCCTGAAGTATACTGTCATGGGATTAACTATATACTCCTTGCATGATCATTTACTCTCCCCTCAGTGCTTTTGTAGTGTATGGAAGACTTCTGCTTCGTCATGGATGGTAAAATCAGTCCTCTGTATCTAGAGATCTTGGTGACTGTGCAGCTCAAGGAATGGAGCTTATGATGAAGGCTTTCTTTGTGGTTCTAGCAGTTCTGCTTCTTCAGTGTCATTTTAATTCATCTTCTGTAGTTGGTGTTCTTGGTCATTATGTTGCTCCTAGGATGGAGCCTGGGACAGAGTCTTTCGTTATGTTTCTGGAAGACCCGTTCACTTGCAGTTGTCTCAGTCAGACCTCTGGAATTGGAGATCTTGTTTGTTGAACAGATTGTAGACCAAAAGCTAGGTTAGAGCTTTTTGTTGTTGTTGTTGTTGTTGGTGGTGGTGGTGGTCCCGGGATGCGTCCTGATTGTAACAACCAGTCATCTGTATATAGCAATCTTGGTTTTTGCACAGATCGAAGGGTGACATGTCTTCTGATTTTGTCTTATCGTTGGCTGGTGAGGAAGGATAACTTGCTCTTAGATCTAGTTGTTCCCATTTCCTCGTTGTCGGGTTATCAAATTAGAACTGGCGTCCGTTGGCGTCAGAACAGTATTATGAATGCCCAGAGGAACTTGGTTTCTGGAGCTGTTGTGGAGAACTCTGTAGTTTCTATGTCTGGGATCCAGGAGTCAAGGCTGGGTAGTCGGTGCCTATTTCCCTGGAGTCTAGGTTGGTTTCCCCATGACGTACATTCAGGGTGGGAAATGTTGTAAAAAAGTATAAGTTATTATCCCTAGTAGATAAGAGCTTGTTTTTACAGGTAAAATTTCCCCTATTTTTAATATGCCTTTGCAGGAAGAAGTGGTGCTACATTATATTGCTGGTAGATTTGGGGGTGAAGAGAGAAGAAAACAGACCCATGACAAAAACTAAAAATATATATGCTCAGACATATCTAAAGAAAAAAGAGTTTCTTAAAAGAAAAAAAAAGGATTAAATAAAAGACATAATTAAAGGAATAAAGTGGGGCCAGGAGAGATAGGATGGAGGCCAGGCGTCTGTCCTTCCTGCAGAAGGATGATGGCTCACATCCCGGCATCCCACATGGTCCCCCATGCCCACTAGGGGCAACTTCCGAGCACAGAGCCAGGAGCACCCCTGAGCGCCGCTAGCTGTGACCCAAAAGAAGCACAAAACAAATCAAATCAAAAAATAAAAAGTAGAACAACAACAACAACAAAAAAGAACAAGGGGGGGAAAAGAAAAAAACACACGAAGAAAAAGGGAGAAAGTGATACAGGAGATTACTTTATATTTGGGGAGAAACAGTATAAGAGGTAGTGTTATATAGGTCTATACTTATGATGATAGTATAGGCTTCCCCATTTTCTTTTGAGATTTCCTCATGAGGTGTAGGCTCCACGCAGGGAGGTCTTGGGTAGAGTTCTTGCAATTGGGAGTCCTTTTGGAGCTAATCCGGTATTAAGCCACAGTCCACAATAGGGAGAGGTGATTAGGAGGGCCACTCTGCATGAGTCAGTTGGGGTGTTGGTTGTATTTTCTTGCCAGGAACGAGGTGTGAGTTTGAGTGGGTGTCTCTTCACTTGGGAACTGGGTTGAAAGAGAATGCCTTTTAATTTCTTTTTTATTTTTAGTTAGTGTTATAGGAATGCCACATATTTTGTGTATTAATTTTGTAATCCTATATACTGTATTGTTTTCTTATTTCTAAGAGCTTTTTGGTAGAATCTCTAGTTTTCTATGTATAATAAGATGTATTACATTTCTTGATTTGTATATATTGAACAGTCCTTGCATTCTTGAGTGGCACTCACTTGATCATCATATTTAAACTTTTTGATCTATTTTTGAGTCACTTTGATATTTTTTGAGGATCATTACATCAATGTTCCTTATGGATACTGGTCTGTACTATCTCTGTCCTAAGTATCATGTAATATTGTCTTCATAGAAGCTACTCAGGAGGATTTCGATTTCATCTATATTTCCTAATAACTTGATGAGTATGGACACTGTCATTTTTGAAATTTTGGTAGATATCACTAATGAATCTATTTAAACGTGTTTTTTTCTTCCCTTGGGCAAATTTTTAATTATTGCTTTAATTTCCTTATTCATCATTACTCAGGTATTCTGAGTGAACCTGAGTAAACTTGGTTTTTTTTTTCTTTAGTTTAGCATTGGGAATTCATATGATTTTAAGAATTTATTAAATTCTTTTAGGTTCTTAAACTTGGTGGCATAAATATTTTTATAAGCAAGTAGAAGGTAAGAGTTAATAAAAAAAAATATTAGGGTCGTTGGCCAGAGCAGAAGCAAAGCAGGTACATTTGCCTTCATGTAGCTAAATTAAGTTCAATCCCTGACATCTCATATGGATAATCCTGCTAAGAGAGAAACCTGAACGTGGCCTGGAATGACCCTAAATCAAACAAAGCAGAAATTAGTGATAGAGGAAACAGGAGAATACTACATATTGTCAACAAAACTAGGAGTTGGTCTTTGACTAAATAAACAAAATAGAAAAACACTTAACTAGACTAACTTAGAAATAAAAATTCTTATTAAAAAAATAAAAAATCAAGAAAATCCAAATAAATAAATCAGAAAAAATAGTTAATATATTTTAACAGATACCTCAGAAATAAAATTTAAAAATTATTAGAGGCTATTATTAACAACTGTATATTTTTCCTCTGACATATTTAAGGTACTCAATATATTTACTTTTTTTTTTTTGGTCACACCCCAAGAGGTAGGTGTTATTCCTGGCTTTGAGCTCAGAAATCACTCCTGGCAGACTCAGGGAAGTTTACGGGAGGTTGGGGACCAAACCCGGGTCAGCCATGTGCAAGCAAAAGCCTGCCCTCTGTGCTATCACTCTGGCCCCTCATTATGTTTATTCTTATCATCGCATTCATTGAGGTAAATATTTTTAGAAAAACCAGATCACAATATACTCAAATAGATGGTGATACACAGTGTACTACATCATCTATGTCCAGGTTAAATGTGTAGGCATAGGGAAAATGCTAGTCCAGAGAAACATACATATTTGCTACTGAATTATCTTAGTGGTTGTCAGTCACTTTTCCCTATACTAAATAGGAATCTAATTTCAGATTGTTTATGAAAAAAATATCAAGGGTAAATCACAATGCTATCAGAAAAAATGTTAAATTTTCAGTCAGGACAAATAAGTCTTCATAGACCTCTGGACTTCAGATACACTAGTAAGAGAATGTGATAGATTAGAATATGATAGATTTTTACCCCCTTCATCATGTTTTGCATTAAAGATCCTGTGAATAATATAAAACCAGAGATACAAAATTAAGTTTTGTCTTCTAATATGTTTTTCTCAGTCTACCAAATTGTGTGAAATTGGCACCAATGATAAATTATTTGGGTTTTGTTTTTATTTTTAGGTCCCTCACATCTGGCAATATTCAGGGCTCATTCCTGATTCTGCTCAGGAATCTCCTGGGAGCCTCAGAGGAGGGGAGACGAAAACCAA
Organism: Suncus etruscus; assembly: GCF_024139225.1. Taxonomy (NCBI): domain Eukaryota; kingdom Metazoa; phylum Chordata; class Mammalia; order Eulipotyphla; family Soricidae; genus Suncus; species Suncus etruscus. The sequence goes on from NC_064850.1 coordinate 80,167,205, forward strand.
ACCCTGGGGCCAAAATAGAGGTGCAGGTGGTAGGACGTTTGCCTTATGCATGCTAACCTAGGATGGACCTGGGTTCGATCCCCAGGCATCCCATATGGTCCCCCAAGCCAGGAGCGATTTCTGAGCGCATAACCAGGAGTAACCCCTGAGCATCACTGGGTGTGGCCCCAAAACAAAACAACAGCAAAAAAAGAAATCAAACCCTTTCTGCTGCATACAAGGCAAATGCCCTACTCAATGTTCTGTTACTTCAGCCCCCAAATCTTTGTGTTTAAAAACAAAATCTGTTGAAATTTCAAGTTGTTCATTTATGTTACACATTTATCCCATGATTTTAAAATTAGCCCAGAAATTATATTGTGTACTGGTAGTAGTAATAATAAAAGTAGTAGTAGTCAAAGATCTACTATGTGTCAGAATATTTTTTATTTCGCACCAAAAGTAATATCTATCGGGCATTACAGGAACTAGTAGCCAAAGGTAATATTTTAAACACAGATTATCACTTTTTTCATTAATAATTATAGTCTAGTCCAATCTGATTCCACAGTTTGAGAATTTTGTGCAGGTAGTAGAAATTTATAATATTAAGGGCTATGGTATTCAAATTGTAATTATTTTGACCTAAAATACCTAAATGACCAAAAGAAAACAATTATGAAAGAATTTCATTTGTCACAAATTAGAATAATATATAACACTCTACATTCAGCTTTCTTTCTTTTTGTTTGTTTGTTTGTTTGTTTGTTTTTGGGCCACACCCAACAGCACTCAGGTGTTACTCCTGACAGACTTAAGGGATCATATAGGATACCACAGATCTGACCCTGGTGGGTCACATGCAAGGTAAGATCCCTACCTGATGTACTATTATGCCAGTCTCTCAGCTTTCATTATTGCTAACTATTTGATATTTTAGCAATTTAGATCCAATAGATAATAAAACATGCTTTGATAAGAAAAAGTAAAATATTATTTTATTAGCAAGTAGATAAAGGATCTCAAAGAACGCACAATCCATTAAGAGTCTGTATTTTAAAAGTTAAGAGAAAATACAAAACATAGTATATGGTGAGTGAACAAAAATATCGTGGCCTTTATGTTTTTGCCTATGGACATGCTTGCCTCTACACTGGCCAAACCATGATGTATTATATGGAGCCACAGTCCTAAATTTGGTCTCAACTGGAGAGTCTTCAAACAGGGAATGTTTGATGGTCATTTTACTTAAATTCTACTTTCATTGCTAATGATTTCCCCAAACCCTCAAAAATAGATATATCTTTGTAGATTTTATTAAATGATCACATTTTTTTTTACAAAAGTAAGTAGATTGAAAAATGTTGCCAAAGAAGGTGATATATTATTTATATTCAACATAGAATACTTGGTAAATACCATTATTTCTGATACTGAGTATTTCTGATATTCATGTGAATGATATTAGAGGGTCATAGTCATAATTATACAATGTGCTTTAACTATACCTCCAAAAAACATGATGCCTGAGTTCCTATTCAGACATTTTGGACATAGGCCTTAGCTCAAAAGAGAGAAAGAGATATACAAGACTCTAGTTTTAATCCTAACATGTCATGTACCTACACATCACTGCTGTATATGAATCTTGTCCCTGACCATTTCTAGACTGCTTGTAGTTGTTTCTAGCTTCACTGAGTCTGATCACCATATTGCCTATCTGAACAGTTAACTAAGCATTATTGTTATTATTATTATTGTTATTATTATTAGCTACTGGTAGCTCAGTACTCATAAGTGCTATTGGAAGTCTTTCCCTATAAAAGTTATAACTACAAAAGTTGTAGCTAAATTTTTTTTATTAAGTTTAAGAGTTACAATGGACAGTTCTCAGGGAATCACTCCTGACTCTGTACATAGGTATCAATCTTGGCAAGGATTGAGGATCAACTTGGGTTGACCTTGTGTAAGGTAAATGCTCTGTATCCTGTACTATTGCTCCAAACCAAGCCTCATCTTTCTTAACCTCATATAAGTAAATACCATTTAATAATAATTATAAAAAAATTTTATTTAATACCATATGCCAAATTTTGTGGTGTAAGCATTTTCTGTAATTGCTACTCCTGACTTTACTTAAACCTTACTGTTCTCATAAAAAATTATTGTATAGTTTCACATTAAAATAGGAGAACCCCTCAAATTCTTATCAACTTATTCAAATATTGACAGAAAGCATTCACACAGTAAACATGATTTTTATTTTCTGTATGGATTGAAGAAATTCTGGTGAGTCAAAAACTTTAAGTTATTCTCTTTTAAGTTATATCATTATCATTGTTGGTTCATCTGCACTTTTTTTCTCTTCATGTCTGTCAGATAACTGAAATGATTTCGTGGGATCTTTTTCCTCCCTGTTAAATATAGGCTTCTTTAAAAAAATCACTGCAATTGAGCATGTCATTTATCCTTCTGCCCATTTTTCTTATATTAAAAGGTCTCCTGCTGGAATTTAATTTCAAGTTAAATCTTTACTCCACCCTCAGGCTGTGAGACTGAATTAAATAAATCCTACTAAAAGTAATAAACCACTCTTAGCTGTGGTCTTGTGATATCAGTTGTCAGCCTGTCAGAGCAAATCTGAGTGTTAAATTTACTGCCTCTGCTAGTGAGGAAAGAATCAGAACACCAAAAAGCCCAGGATAGCAGAAATGCAGCAGCCATTTCAGTTTCATCTCAGCAGCAGTAGTTAAGCATGCAAGAAAAATCATCTTTGAAGCTGGTTTTCTTAATAACACTCTTTTAAAATTCATCTTGATGGTAAAAGACAAAGGCACAGTTCTAGTTATTTTACTTTATTTAACAATGTAAAGTTGTGAGTGTCTAATAAGAAGATAAAAATCACTTTTTGGGAAGAGGAATAAACAGTAATATTGGATTAATCTATAACCCATTTCATTTTAGATTTAAATAGTTATATTTGATGATTTTAGATTAAAAAGACTAGAATCTGAATATCAAATAGAAAGGCAGATAGTGTGAGAAAGGAAAAATAAAAATAACATATTATCTATTCTCCTTAGAAAAATTTGCAAAGAGATCACTTCATACAACTTTGGCTTCAAATGATATAGTCTAAGAAGTATATGACACTCTTTTGTCCCCCTCTCCTCCTTTTACTACTCTGTGATTCCTGGACACTGGGAACAGTCCTTGTACAAGGCCGGATTTATGGGTGTGACTAATAAAAGGTGACAGCTGGCTTCAAATCTGCTGGCTTGTCATTCAAGGGGACCAATTTACAAAATACGTGTTTACCCTTAAAGCACTGAGGTATTTTCTAAAATAGGAAGGCTTTTTCTTTTTGAACATGTTTCTCCATATTAAATTTTGAAGAGCTAACGTTTTATAAAGAGCCAAGAATCAATACTGTCTGTGATTTTGTATTTTTAAAGAACAGGACAAGAATTTAGCAGATTAACTTTCTTCTCTCTGTCGGTAAGCACAATATTGCCTTCTGTAGAGATATAGCACTAGGAATTCCCAAAGGTGGGACACTGAACACAGGCAATTCTCTGAACAAGATTTCAATAGAAAATGTAGGTGTAAAAGATGATAGATATATTCCTATAATTATTATTGAAAAAACTCATCTTTCTGTAGGTATAGGCATTTTTATCCACTCAAACATTAATACTAATGCCAGTTATTCCTTAATTCTCTCCTATCCTTTTACAAATTATTTTTACTTCCTGGTTTTACATTTGAAATTGCTCTGGGAACTTATATCTCCAGAATGTCCTAAGAAATTATTTTTCCATTATTTTAAAGTACATATTGTCAATCAAAATTGTATATTATTTTTAATAATTGAGAATATATTATAAAGTGATGATTTTGTTTATTCTTAGAAAATATTCTTCATTATAAAAATGTGGAGAGAAGTTAAGGTTTCTACAGGAAAAAGAACTGATACATCATTACTGATCTTAATTATAGAACTGAACTTTTCAGATGATGTGAAAATGGTTTTCACATCTTCAGTGAGGCTATTTAAGAGTACTGTTTGAAATTAAATCAACTATTTTTTTTTAGGGTTGGGCCTTGATTTTAAATCATTAGATTAGATGTTTGCTCTTGTTTCCTTCTTTTTGTTTTGTAAACCCATGCTAATGATTTTCACTTGTAATTTATTTATTATTTAGCAAGTTATCATTAAAAATAACTGGTGTCTTGAAGATAGTTCAAGTGATAGCATATTATTGCAAGCATATGTGGTTTGATTCCCAAAACATCATGGTCTCTCCGAGCACAAGGTGTCTCTGGTCACCTTATGCAAACTATCAGGCTCACACTACTAGTATTGTTCATATCACTAGAAGTGAACTCTAATTCAACCTAACACTGTTGGAGATGTGCCCTCTAACCAATTACTTAAAAAAATGGCACCAAAGAGATATGATTTGAAGTTGTTTTCCTCAGATAACTGTTGACTTCAGGCTAACTTCATCACCCAAAGCCTTAGTTTGCTCATAGTACAGTGGGATCACTGTGCTTTTCTTTTGGGACTGCTATATGGGTGAATAAAAGTAATACATGAAGCAGCCTAGCTCCGAGTTGTGCATGTGCCAGAGACTCCACGCTTACTGTAAATTCATAACAGTATTATTTGCTTGTGGTAATCCAAGTGAATATGTTTATCTCACATTCTTATGGAAAATGTCTCTCCAAATTTGAATATAGGGCATTTTCAGAGTCCAGGGCTACAGATAATAACTTCAGTACAAGAGAATTTTAAAAAAAATATAAAGAGGGCCAGAGCAATAGCGCAGCAGTAGGGCATTTGCCTTGCAAGCGGCTAATCCAGGACCGACCTTTGTTCGATCCCCTGCGTCCCATATGGTCCCCCAAACCAGGAGCAATTTCTGAATGCATAGCCAGGAATAATCCCTGAACATCATCTTGTGTGGCCCCAAACCCAAAAACATTTATATATAAATATATATGTTTATATAATATATTTATGTAATATGTTTATAATATATTATTTATATGTTTAAATACATATATGTTTTATATATACATAACACATATATACATATATGTTTTATATATATATGTATATAAAGAAACACAACTTGCATTTTTTTTCACTTACTTTTATGTGCCAGGATCTCCACAAGGCCTAAGGAGCTATCAATAAGCAAACTTATAGACACAATGCTGAGACTTCAGTGGGAAAACAGAGAGTAAATTTGAAAAAACAACAGTGATAACAGCAGAAGAAAACTTAGAACAATAAAAAAACTCAACACTCATCAACTATGCTCCATACTTTACATTTTAAAAAAATTGGGGGGGGCATTTAAGAATTATTCCTGACTGATGCCTACAGCCCTATAAAATTCTAAGAATCAAATATGGGTTTGCCATACATAAGACAAATTCCCTGTTCGCTCCTGGAATTTTTATCTTTAAACTCTTATGCCTATTCCATTTCAGGTTAGGAGTTAATACTTTATCATCTTCTATCTTTATAAGTTTCATTATATTTAAGATTTAAATGTTGCCCTTTAAAAATATATGAGGAACTCTATCAATATTTTCTAAAGTTTTATGAGCCATTTTCTAATTTTGCAATGATAGAATTTTGTGCTGTCATTTAAATGATATTTTTTAATTTTGTAGAGCTGAGCTTCTAATGCAAGACAAGAACTTTATCAGTGAGCGATATCCTCTTCACTAGAATTATAAAGTTTAAACAGATTCCTACTTTATGTAAGATTAGAAAACAGTTTGTGAATGTTAAGGCCAGTCAAAACTAGTTCATAACTATGCAATCAGTAATGCACACCATATCAGCAGTATCCACTTTTTTGACATCTATATATTATTCAATATTTGGAAGGATTTTTTTCTATGAATTTGGTCATTTTTTAAATTATTTATTTTAACTGTAAAGTAGAATCATATTGTAAAATATCAATTAGATCTACTGACCATCATATAATAAAGGTTATTAAAATATTAGGCAAGAAAATTATCATTTTGATCATTAAAAAGTCGTACTTGTTATTGAACACTTAATTTCTCTGGCTCAAAATTGTTGTAGAAGTTTACATCAAATCACTGAATATTATGTATCAATTTTGTAATGCACATTAATAGAACAAAATAAGCTTTAGTCTTGCGACAGGATGGACACAATTTGCCTGTGTCCACACATATCTAATTTAGAAGAGTACTCTGGAACCTAAGGGATAATCTATTTTTTTATGATTTCTTTTAGTTGGGTATGGGGAAGAGCATACCTAGTGATGATTAGGTATCACTCCTATTGGTGCTCAGTGGGTCATATTAGATCATCTGTGTGCAAGAGGAGTTCCCTTTTCATTATTGCTCTGGCCTTGAATTATTGTAGTGACTAGAAGATAGAAAAGAGCCAGCCAATGAATCTATTATCACTTTATTTAAGCTTTTGATGCAAGATAAGGTACTTTCAATCAAATGTAAAAACATTAATTTTTTTTTGTTGTTTTTTTTTGGGGGGGGCACAACCAGTGATGCACAGGGGTTACTCCTGGCTAAAAAACATTAATTTTTTCTAATGTTATTTACTATGCTATATATGTAATTCTGTATGGTCAAAAAAGGTTGGCAAATTTTTACCTTCCCCCTATATATATGTATATATATTAAATTTTATTTATTTCTTGGAAAAATAATCATATATAACAATTTAACAAATCTATTTCTTTCATATTGACATATTGTGAATTTATATACCTAGATGAGAATGTTCTTGGTGTATGTTAAGAGGTCTGTGTTGTACCTCATCACATATTTTCAGTGTCTGGTTTGGTGTCATGGACATCACTGATGTTTAGCTGACATTCCTTGATTGCTTAATATGTGATTAAAATATAAAGATTTCACTCCAGTTTAATACTAAGAAGATGTCATAGTCCTGTTTTGCTTTCACACAAATACTGATATCTTCTGAAGATCAGAAGATTTTTCCTTTAAAAGTATTCCCTTTCTTCATACTAAATTGTGAGTTAGTTTAATATCTTGATGGCCCTGGCTACATATTTAAGTCATTCTATATCAAATAATCACAAAATATGAAAGTTGTTAGAAACTTTCTTTTGCAGCATTGTCTGGAGAGTAGAAATTCCATTGCCTGCCAGGGTCAGGCAGGTAACATAAATATGTGAATCTTACTGGGCTTAAGATCATAGTGAGGAGGAAAGGAAAGCCTGTAGCAAACTAGCGACTGTATAACTTGTCAAATTCAAACCTAGTTCTTTCTGATCACAGAAAACAGGTCTGGGGGCTATATTTGGCCGACCAATTTCTTATTTAGAAACTCTGAAGTTAATCCCTTAATTTTATCTATTAGTGCCATGTAATTACATGTAATCCTGCACTTATGACACTTCCAGGGACTTGAAATGTCATATAGTTTAGGGTCTAAAAGAATCATAAAAGGAAAGCTGCCTTTCCTAACAACCTAAATTGGCTTTAAGTTTCATCACATGGCTGGTATATTATCTAAGCAAATATGGAGGGACAGGGGATAAAACCTTAAAATTACTTCCATCTGCGCTTTTGAAATAACAATGTGAAAATACTTTGGCACTTTTCTTGTATGTTTCTCACTGACTTTGAAGCCAAAAAACAAAGGCTTACCTTCTACGAGTTCTGTCACCTTGACTAGCTTGCCAAACTCATTGAATGTTATTTTCCTTAACAATTCTTCGTGTTTGTTTACAGTAAAGTTAGTTTTAGGATAAGATGGAAAAAAAATTCTGTAAGTTTCCAAATAAAAAGACTGTTCATACTTGATGTTCAGAAAATATGTTTCCTGCTTTTTGCACCTTAAATCACATCTCTCCTTTTCCCTGAATCTAGGTCTATAACTTCTTTAAACCAGTTGGCAATAAATTGGTCTGCATTCTATCCTTTCACTCCAGCTGAGATCATCCACCGTTTTCTTGGTTTTTGTTTGTAATACATTGTTAGATGAATCCTTTTATATAGAAAAATGAATGTAAACATTTTCTTTAAGAAGCTTCCTTGGAGATTTCCACCCTCTGGCTAAAGGACAATTTGTATTCTTCAGAGCACATTATTGGTATTATCATTTTGGTTAATGTGTCCTTCCTCTTTGAACCTTTTCTTTCATAAAAAATAAGATGTTACAGAAGGACTCCAAATGTTCTGGGGGCTTTAAATGTTCACTGTAGGAAATCTGGGTCTCGGAAATTAGTGCTGGTGATTTGACAGAGTAAGGAACTATTCTGTTATTATTTGACAAGTTATCAGACTGGCTAAAATCTGGGGTTATCTGGAAAAAGTAGTCCAACCAAATCTTTTATTTCAAGACAACATAACTTTTTAGAAGTCTTAAGAAAGTTTAATAAATTTGGTCAATGGTTCTGTGCTCTTATATTACACACACACACACACACACACACACACACACACACATATACACATATTAAAATGTATAAATAGGTCTTCTTAAAACGGCTTCATTAATTTACAATTTTAAACTTACTTTTACTTTTTAAGGAGTTTGCGACCTCAGCAACTGGTTTTTGGTGTCTACTCTAGGTCTGGTCTCAGGGTCCCTATATCATGCCTTCATGCAAGGTAAGTAACCTAATTGCTATATTATCTCCCTGATCCTAATGTCTTAAAATATGAATATACTTTATTGAATTTTTATTACAAGATATATTAGCAGATATACCAACACATATTTTCTCAAATAGAAAATGAAACAAAGAATAATATTGTTTTTCATTTCTTTCACTTTTTAGAAGGGGACGAGGCCTACCTAGATATTCTGCACTCAGGAATCACTCGTTGAGGGCTCAGTGAACCATATGGGATGCCAGGGATTTAACGCAGGTGGTTTGCCAATCGAGTGTCCTACCTACTATACTATCTCTTTTGCCTCCGTTTTTTGATTTTTTGACAATCACTTTTCTTATGATTTTGATGATACATTTGTGAGGATATCAATGATGCTTGGTAGTAAGGAATATATTGGTAAATTATTTTATTATAGGGGCTTGCTCAAAGTATTTACTTTTTTATAATATGGTCTTTATCACTTAATCAGAATGTTTCTTTATTATTCTATATATATTCTGGCCTAGTGATAGGTTGTGTTAATGCAGAATGTCCAAAGATATATGGTAGAGAGTACACTACTGCCCTTAAATGTCTAGTCATCTGGAAGAGAATAAAACATAGATTTATAATTACAAACAATAAAAGTTACATTTTGAATAAGAAAATAATAAATGTTTCATGATAATTGCTTATTGTTGCCCATTTTACTGCTGTTAGTGCCATGGTTAATTCAAAAGCTATTTTAATCCCTTCTTAATAACTGCTCACAAGTCCACTATCTTGTCTCCTTATTCAAAATTTTATTGATATTTGGCCAGGACCTATTCCTGGCTCTGCTCTCAGAAATCATTCTTGGTGTTGCTGAGGCACCCTAAGGTATGCTCCAAATCAAACCCATGTTGGCTACGCACAAGGCAAGTGCCTACCTGTTATGCTCTCTATCCAGCTTCCTGACTCTGAATTATTTTAACAGTGCCAGAAATTGAAACCAGGACCACACATGCTCAAGGCATGGTCTGTATCATTGAGCCATATCTCTAACTCAATTAATTTACAATTATTTTTAGGTATATTTTATTAGCTGGGGAGATTCCTAAACTTTTAGAGTTATTAAAATATTTACATTAGATCTAGATAGGAAACAATATTTTGTTTTGTTTTGTTTTGTTTTTGAGCCACACCTGGTGATACTCAGGGGTTACTCCTGGCTATAGGCATAGAAATTGCTCCTAACTCAGGGGACCATATGGGTTTGCAAGGCAAATGCCCTACTGCTGTTCTATCGCTCAGGCCCCAAGAAACAATATTTTCTTCAGAAAGAACTCAGATATGTTTTCCCAACAAAACTATACTTGACTGAGAAATCAACATTATCAACATTTGTTCAATACTTGACATGCTTTTGATTATTCAGTAACCAGTAGATAATGTATTGAAGAATACAAAAAGAGCAATAACTAAAAACTAAAGATTTATTGATATGTAAATGATGATCTTGACACTAACATTTTGCCTGCAATAGTCTCTGTTTTCTTCTGACTCATAGGAACATATTAATTTGTGTTTCTTTTTTTTAACAACTATTCATATCAGGATACAAATAGCATCTGCAACTGTAGTTTTTTAACAGCGTCAAGTCAGATTTTATTTCCTTACCACAAGTCATAATTTAAATATAAGGAAAAGTCTAACAGCTGCTCTTCTCTGTATGTTCTGATTATTTTTGTTTTGTTTTGTTTTTTTAAGCTACACCCGGTGACACTCAGGGTTTACTCCTGGCTATGCACTCAGAAATCGACCCTGGCTTGGGGGACCATATGGGATGCTGGGGGATAGAACCACAGTCTGTCCTCACCTAGCTCTGGCAAGGCAGATGCTTTACTGCTCCACGCCATTGCTCCGGCCCCAATGTTCTGATACTTACAATTCATAGGAAGAAGTTTCTGGTGGGTTGTAATATGTCTCAGGTGGTAGAGCAGACTCCTTGCACATATGGGTTTCTGACTTGATTCTTGATATCACATGGCCTCCTAGAACCCACATGACTCCTGATACCATTAAAAATGATTCATAGACCTCTAAGTTAACCAAAAAATGTTTTCCGATATTTTATCTTCCAGTATTCGTTTCTTGGCATATCACTTTCCACGAGGAAAGAGTGGTACCAGTGTTTTTCTGCTAATAAAAAGACACAGGATGCTATATTAATTTCAAAATTAGTCCACAAAAGACTGTTTTCTTTCTCAAAGATACTGCTCTTGATTGGTTGTTTTGACACTGGACATATGATTTACTGCTTAATGATATTTCAAGGAAAGAAACTTAGAAAAGACTTGAATGAATAATAGTGAAAAAAAATAAGCCTGAAATAAGCTAAATTCTTCCCAGAACTATTGAGGAGATTCAAAGCAAGTCTTTCCTTAGCTTAGATTTTGTATAACTGAAACCGCGGCCAATACCTTGACTTTAGCAGTGTGTAATGGTAGAAAGAGGAAGCTGTTGATATATGCCTAGATTTCTGAATCCAGAGAAAATATGGTGAAGTAAGTGCTGTTACTTTAAGAGACTGACTTGTAGGAATAATTTTTATGCAGCAATAGGTAATATAAAATTATCTAATTATAATACACTATGAAATTTTTTTCAATTGATCTATTTTTCATTGGTTTATTATTTATAAATGGCTACATAATATTTTCTGATAGATTTATCATAAGTGTATTTAGAAATTTATTTGTTTTGGTTTTTGAACTGCACCTAGCAATGCTTAGGAATTATTCCTGGCTCTTTCCTCAGTAAATACTCCTAGCAGTGGTCAGGTCAGGAGACTATATGGAATGTCAGAAATCAAATCTGGGTTGACCGTATTCAAAGCAAATGTCCTACCTGCTGTACAGTTGCTCAGCCACTGGCCCCTCAAATATTTTTTACTATTATGACTGATCATTAATCTGATAATATTAAAATGAGTACTTGAGAAGAACTGTAGGTAAGAGTGAGAACCACAACTCAGAGATTTCCTGACATAAATTCCTGAGTGTTCTTTTTAGGGTCTGATTAAATTATTCTACCTTTCCTGGCAATTGAGGGTGCAGGGCTCTATGGAGCTGATTATTAATGTTGAAAATGAAGGCGCAATCCTGGTGAGTTTAGAAGTAAAAAAAGATCCATTGTCACTGTGTAGTAACCAGTGTTATCCAAGAATAGGGACTATTTTCTAAACTAATTACTTTTTTTTTTTTTAACTTTGCTGGCTTTCTTAGCACAGATGAAGAAGTCCTTTAACAATCCAATAGCAGTGTCAATAAAAACAAATACATACTTGAATCTTGAATCTTTTGGCATTTGTATAAACTCGGGCTACCTATACTCCTGGTAATATTTTATTGCTGAAAAGTTTGAATAAACACAGAAGGTATAATATAAATATAATATTTCCAATAGAATGATTAACAGCATACATGAAACAACTCTGAGTTACTTTATTCACTATATTATTTAATATTTTTCATGAAAGGTAGTTTTATTTTTCTTTTAAATGCATGTTGTTAAAACATGCCTTCCTAAGTGGAAGTGTTATGTAATTCTTCAATAATTTTCCACTGTATGGTAGGTCCTTTTAAACCCCCAACTTATTTTTCTGGATTCTGAAAGTTAAGTAGTTTGACCTTAATTTAGAATTAAGTAATTATGTTATTAATGTAAAATGACATATCATGCAATTAAAATATAAAAATATAGATCTTCTTCATTAAAAAGGATAATTACCCTCAACCTAATTGTATGTATGTATTTATTTTTTTAAATTGAGATTATGTTTTCAATACTATTAATAATGATTTCTCAATTTTGCCTATACATGGATGGACATGGAAACTATTATGCTGAGTGAAATAAGTCAGAGGAAGAGAGATAGACACATAATAATCTCATCAATCTGTGGTATTTAAGATAATAAAAGACAGTATGATAATACTACCCAGAGACAATAGAGATGAGGGCTGGAAGGACAGGCCCATGATATGAAGCTTACCACAAGGAGTGTTGTGTGCAGTTAGAGAAATAACTACACTAACAACTATATGGTAGTGAGTGAGAGAAATAGAATGCCTGTCTTGAATACAACCAGGGAGTGCAGAGCATTGGTGGTGGGAATGTTACACTGGTGAAGAGGGGTGTGAAGACTGAAACACATCTACATGTTTGTAATCATGGTACTTAAAGATATTACCAAAAAATGGACCTACATTGCTATTAAAAGATGCTTAAATAAGGTGCTGGATGTGGAAGTAGGACTGTTTAAAAAATAATGATTTTTCCGACACATAATTCCAAACACATTTGTCATGGATGTGCCCACTTACCTCTCCCAAGAATCCCAATGCTCTCCCTCCTAATCACAACCAACTCAATTGTTGGACCAATTCTCCCTTTCTATTACTGTTGGAACTCTATTCCTATCTTTCTGTGTATCTTTAAGTCCTACACATGAGAGATCATTTATTTATTCCTTTCCTTCTAACTGACTTCACTCAATGTGATAACCTCTTGTTCTATCCAGGCTTATGCAAATTGTATGAGTTTGTTCTTTCTTAAGCTGCATAATATTGTTGTACATATATATAACACAGCTTTTTGATCCTCTTATCTGTAGCTTCTACAGCCAAAATTTAACCTAGTAGGTGGGTCTTAAAATCTAGAAAATTTTCTCCCTATGAACTTTGCCTAAGTGGATAGGGCCAAGTTATCCTGAGCACTCCCATGAATTTGGCAAATAAAAAAAATGGAAGTTATGCCTTGAAGCACTGTTTTCTTAAAAGCTTTGCCCTCTGAGAGAAAGAAAGAAAAAGAGAGCCTTCTGTTTTGTCTAAATTTAATTTCTCTCTTATTCAGACTTTTCAATTTTGCAATCCTCCCAAATCACTGTCTAGGCCTCTATTTAATTTAAAGAAGTATGAGATTTTCCTTACTTTTTTTGGGTAGCCCTACAATTCTTTTGCCAGGAAGGGGTATTTCTGGATGAGAGACCTTTATTCATGTTTTCTTTAAAGACTAATGTGGATAATCTCTAGATGAGAATACAAAGCAGACAAGTAGATAGGAGACTGCTGGCAGTGAGTTTCTTGAGAAATACTTTTTGAGAAGTTGTAAAGTGTTAGCCCAAAGCTATGGAGGTTGGACCCCTTTTGGAGATAACAAAACAGGTCTGATAAGATTCTAAAGGACTTGGGTATCAGGTCTTTTGCTTGTTTGTTTATTTATTTATTTATAAGAGCATATCTACAGGAAAAAATTTGAAAAGAAACAGAGACTGATGGACATTGTATGTCTAAAGTTCAACTATTAATAACTTTCTAAATCACAGCACTTTAATAATAAATTTATTTAAAAATATATTCTAGCAACTCACTTAACTATAGAGAAAACTACAAGAGGTGACAGTTTGAAAAAAAAAACTTTAGAATTAACTTTACAAAGACAGAACAGGGCACAGTCTCATTCCAGGGTCACATACATCTTGACACATAAAATTTCTTTTCTTCGTTTCAGTGGGTTCCCTCAGCTCTTTCTCCTCTGGAAAAACTCATAATTTTTACTTGTACACATAACATTCTCTCTCTCTTTTAATATTTCCTCAATAAGACTATTTTACTATAAAAGAACCCCACTAAATTAATGAATGTTTTGATGAAATAACAAGAGTAAACTTACACAAAATATCCCGGAAAACAAGGCACTCCAGTTCCTTTTTTTGAGGATGGAGGGTAGATCTCCTGCTATATTCAAGAGGGCAGGTACCCCACTGATAATTCTCTGTCAACCCAGCTCAGGAAATTTAATGCAACCCTAGGATGCAGTGTAAGTGGGCTCTGGGATACTGAAAATGATGCAGCTCACTTCTGCAGTGTTTGTGGGTCTCCATGGTGCTTGAAGGCGTCAGGGTGGAGCCAGTGATGCCTTAGGCATCACTGTCAGGGATTGAAATAAAACCAGCTGCAAGCAAAGCATGATCTTAACTCTGCACTAGCTCTCTGGCCCCTGTTTTAATATTCCACAAGAAAATATAAATTAAATTATGATGAAAATTATTTTAGAACAAGATGATTGAAGTCACAATTGCTTTGTGTTTTGACATTTAAAAATTTCAAAGATAAAAATAACATTAAATGAACTCAACTAACTATAGGAATCCACTTCAAATGAAAAAATGATGACATTATTTATTCTAGGGATATTAAAAATTACCAAATATAATTGCTCATTTGACACTTTAACTTTCATGAAAACTTTTCACTAAAATATGTATAAATGGTAATTTATAATTTTATAAAAAATAAAAATGTATATTTCGCATATAAAAAAGTAATTATTGGGTCTGAGAAATGGTTGCACTTGCTTTGCATGTAACTGACCTAGGTTCAATCCCTGGTACCTCACCCATATGGTTCTCCAATGTTATCCCTAAGTGCAGAGTCAGGAGTAAATCCTGAGTACTGCCTGGTATGACTCAAACAAAAATAAAAACAAACAAAAAAAAAACCACACAAAGTAATTTTTATGATAATGCTAAGCTCCTATTTTTAGCTACTTCCCTAAGGAAATTATGGCTATAAAGTATATTCAAAATGTGGCATTTATTTCTGGTGTATCATTGAAGGATTTTAATTTATACATTTGTGCACATTGTATATGTGTAAATAAAAATTATGCTGCATAAATATAATTTATTAGATACTTTACCAAATGGTATTTGAATATATAATTTTTGATATTAATAATAAGTAGTATTTTTCTTTGTTGTCAACACCAGCCTGTGCTCAGGACATATTCCTTTCTTTGTGCTCTGGAATCACTCTGGGAGGGCTGTAAGTAGTGGCAAGGATCAAAACATGTTGGTTGTATGGAAGGCAAGAGACTTTATACTTGTAATCTTACTGGTCTCTGAAAATATAGTTTTAACACTGATTTTTATATCCTTTTATAATTAAGGATTCAAGTTAAAGGTGAGAGTACTTGCTTTCATTTTTTATTATTTTATTATTGAGTTTATTCTTTTTGTTCATTATCATGTGTACTTTTACTTTTATAACTAGGTGCTGGTTTCCATGTTAGTAACTAACTGGATGGCAAAATTCTTTTAAGTTAAAGTGCCACTAAATACTTTTAAAATATTTTAAGACACTTTGAGACCATATGAAGCTAAAGCCCACCTGTAATAATTTCTACTGACAAACTTCTTTAGTTTATATAAGGTAAATATAAATATAATATATATATTTTAGTACACAGTGTCTTAAAGCCTTTAGAACAGTTTTTCAGCTTCAACACCAAAAACACATTTAGAAAAATTTCAGTAAATATTTGAAGCAAAACTGCATTTGAGCTGTTAAACTCCCATAGTGAAGCAAATGTTTTGCTTTACAATTATTTTTCAGATTTCACTTGGTTCAACTCCATTTTTTCCTTAAACACTACTGTAAGTATCATAAATTGATTCTTCATTTTACAGACTATTTAATTTTGATTCAGTTGGCAAATATTTACAGTGTCTTTGTTGACTTCCATAACAGTTTGATTTGATGATAAATATTCAACAGTCCCTGTCCTTAAATATCATGTTAGTGAATGATTGGAAAAATAATTCAGGAAACAAGCCTAACATAATATAGCAAGTGAAAGTCAATTAATTATTCAACAAATTAATATAGATTTATTTACAGGTATTTTTATGAGGCATTTGTTATCTTACACATACTATTTATTTGCCAGAATAAAGAGATGGATGTGGTAAAGGGTATAAAGAATGAGTTATTGGTCTAATCTTTATAAAAAAAGACAGTCATCAGATTATTTTTCTTTTTGGATGGAGGCCACATCTGCCAATGTTCAGGGGTTTCTCCTGGGTCTCAGCTCAGGAATCACTCCTGGCGGTGCTTGAGGGGACATATGGGATACTAGGGATCAAAATCAGGTCAGCCTTTTGAAAGGCAAATGTATCTGTTGTACAAACTTTTAGGTTCCAAAACAAGATTTCTGAGAAGTGGCTCAAGAAACTGGGCTTAAAGAAAGTAATTCAAGATTGCAACTCTGCAGAAAAAATAATGGCCAATATGCTGTCAAGAAAAACACCGAGCATTGAACAAATACTGAAATACAGTTTAATCATGTGAAGAAAGTGAGAAAGCCTCTATATGAATAAACAAATGTGAACTCACTAAGGATTCTGCAAAGTAGTTCAGAACTTTAGGAAACCAAGAACTAATAGTCTTATCTTAATGTCTGTTCTGTCTATTTACACTGATGCTTTACTGCTTCATTGGTAATAAATCTTTGAAAATAAATGTACTGTTCATAGGTAACAAATTCAGACATTTTACTACTGTAAAAACCCTGAAAAGAAAACCTGCTAACTCTCAATGAAATGAGAAAGAAAATTTATATCTGCGTGACTAATGATATGTTGGTATTTAAGCACATTATTTAAAGTCACACTGTGACTTTAACAAAAGGTTCAGACCAAAGTGTATCAAGCTCACTCCTCATGATCTGGTCTTTCTAATAATAAGTTGTTGAGCCATTAGTAGTGTCAGGGTTTACCCGGATGCCTTTGTCTTAGGTTGGATCAGCAAGAGATTAGTTCATAAAAGTATGTACAATTGGTCAATAATTTTAAGATGGTTTTTATTGTCATTAAATGATAATTAACAGTATTACAGGACTGTCAGGACTAAACTATGATGAGTCAAAATAGCATAATGTAGTGGTTTATCAGTGTGATACATTTGGATTATAGTTAGGTATGCTATTCTACATAAAAAACAAAAAACTAAATTTTTTAAATCTTTGAATCTTTTCTATAAAAGATATATATAGTTTCTATAAAAAGATATATATAGCTTCTATAAAAGATAAAAAGATATATATAGTTTCTATAAAAACAGGGTGTTGGATAAATTTCTCTGTTTGTTTTTAATTTGGGCCACATCCAGCAGTGCTCAGGGGTTACTCCTGGCTCTGCACTCAGAAATCATTCCTGGACCTTTTGAAATGCCGGAAATCAAATCTAGGTTCATCCAGGGTCAGTCATGTGTAAGGCAAATGCCCTACTGCTGTGTTAATTGCTCCAGTCCCAAATTTTTCTTTTTGTTGTAGAAATAAAATTAAATAAAAACCATATAGCTTGTGGTAATATACAATACCTACTTCTGAGAAACAGAAATGTGTAGTAGCCCAGTTACTGACACAATTGTTTAATAACACAATATATTAATCAATTAATTTGATATTTACTAAGTATCTACAAAGTTGAAGAGCTCATTAAACTCATGACTGTGGCCATTTGTGTTATGAATAAAATAATTTTGCTTTTCAACATTTCTTGGGTTTTGGGAAGGACTGCATTTAATGGTCACTTTAAATTAAGATCTTGTGACTCCTTTTGACTAGTGAGTTATTATTGAAACTTATGTGTGTCATTTTTGGACTATAAATTGAATGCAAGTTTGAGATCTTCAAGTACCCTTTTCCTCTATTAAATATTAGCAATGTTCTCTCTAAACAGTAGTAGTAAATTTCTGTTGTATCCTATAGGTATATAAAATTAGTGAAAAGTAAATTTTAGTTGTTTCAAGCTAATAAGATTTTGATCTTATGGAACACCTTTAGTGATATTACTTATCTTGAATGACATAATGGGGACAAGAGCAATGGAGACAGTTCCAAGAGTTCAAGTGTATGCTATGAATGCCTAAGTCCCCGAGTTTGATTCTTGGGGCTACATTACAGCCCCTTCTCTGCCAAAACAAACAAATAAAAAAATAAAACAACCCAATAAAAATCCTAGTGTTTACTAATTGATTGTATATATATGTATATATACGTGTGTGTATATATATGTATATATACATGTGTATATATAAAATATATAATGTTGGTTTTTGGAACACACCCGGTGTTGCTCAGGGGTTACTCTTGGCTCTGCTCTCAGAAATCGCTCCTGGCAGGCTTGGAGAAACATAGCATATGGGACTGGGGGATCAAATCTGGTTTGGTTCCAGGTCGGCTGGTCTCAATCAAGTCAAATGCCCTACTGTCCCTGTGCTATCGCTCTAGCCCAGATTGTATACATTTAGAGTGGTCGAAACATCAACAAAATAGATGTAGATTTAAAGTGGAAATTGGGTCAGACAGATAGCACTGTGGGTAGGGTGTTTGCCTTGCAGGAGGCCAATTTGAGATAGATCCTCAGCATCCCACGTGGTCTCCTGAGACTACACAGAATTATTCTGAGTGCAGAGGCAAGAGTAACCCCTTAACATAGCTGGTGTGGCCCAAAACCAAAACAACAATAATAACAACAACAAAAGTGGAAACCAATAAGGAAAACCCCTTACTATTTTTATTTGCCAGTATCCCTTTCTCTCCTGACTTGATTGCAGTCTGGAAGAAGGAAGCCTGCATTTACTATTTGGAAATTTTGCCACTCTCGTTCTAAAGAAAGCAGGTTTGTTTTCTCCTCAGGGTAGTTTTGTATATTTCTTCTAACATATTTGAGGACTGGCTAAAGGACTATGGTGTTTGTAGTTGTTTTACGTGATTGCAATCTTGAACTAAAAAGAGTGGACATCATCTTATGTGCTTCAAGACAAACTCATAACTACAGATGCCTTGAACAAAATGTTGTTGATGAAATATGACATTTTAATATAGACAGGCAAAATCTAGAGATACTTTATTTGGAAAATTGTACTAATTACTAAATAATTCTATGATTTTAATAAACCATGAGTTGTTGGTTCAGAATTCACTTTCTTTTTTCCTTTTTGGGCCACACCCAGTGACGCTCAGGGCTATGCGTTCAGAAATTGAACTCCTGGCTTGGGGACCATATGGGATGCTAGGGGATCGAACTGCTTCAGTCCTATCAGTCCTAGGTTAGTGCGTCCAAGGCAAATGCCCTACCGCTTATGCTACAACTCAGGCCCCAGTTTACAACTCAAAACAAAGATCATTCCCGGTTTCTTTGTATCTGTTTGTTTACAACTTGGTTTCACCCAAAACAGATTATCCCACTTACCATCTTGTTTTATATATCTGAAGCATACCTGGGCAGGACTGGCTCAGGATAGGCTTTTTGTCCTTATTCCCCTGCTTAGGTTGGTCTCTGTACTCTATAAAAACTGAAGTAGCATTCTCTCCTTCCCTGCTCAAAGTCTGCCCCTCCCCCTCTCTCGCCCACTCCAGGGGAAGGCTGCAGCTGAATAAAAAGAGAAACACATAAAAATAAAACCGTAGTTTCTGCAGGCAGCTCACTCTCACTCCAGAGCTAACCAACAACATGTGATTCACCCTCTCAGAATGGTTTGCATTATTTACTGTGGCATCCCTGGCTCCAGCTCCATTTCCTGGGGTGGGATATGGCACATGGAGTCTTTAGAGTGTGTGACCACTTTCCTTCCTATTATTTTTCTTTGTTTATATTTTGGGCCACACTGTGCTCGGGAATTGCTCCTGGGACCTTATGGGATGCCTGGGATGGAACATGGTTGGTCACATGCAAGGAAAATGCCCTACCTGTTTTTGTTTTGTTTTGTTTTGTTTTTGTTTTTTTGTTTGTTTGTTTGTTTTTTTTGTGGTTTTGGGTCATACCCAGCAGTGCTCAGGGGTTATTCCTGGCTCCAGGCTCAGAAATTGCTCCTGGCAGGCACGGGGGAACCATATCGGGCGACGGGATTCAAACTGGTGACCTCCTGCATGAAAGGCAAATGCCTTACCTCCATGCTATCTCTCTGGCCCCTGCCCTACCTGTTTTGCTATTGCTCTGGCCTCCTTTTCTAATCTTCCTTTTTTTTAATAGAAATTTTGAACTTGTTTTTTGTTGATCTTTGTTAATACTTTATATATCCTGCATTTTAAGTATTTATCTGAAGTTTTAAATGTGAATATTTTTTACCATTTAGTTAGTTAACTATCTTTAGTTTTTATCTGTGCTTCTTTGTTATTTTTTTGCCGCTGTGCTATCTCTCCGGACCCTCTTTGTTATGTTTTTGAGCTTCTTTTGTAAAAGAAACTCTTTAATTGATGTAGTTCTTTTTTTTTTTAATATAATTATCTTTATTTAAACACCGTGATTACAAACATGATTATAGTTGTATGATTACAGTCATGTAAAGAACACCCCCCTTCACCAGTGCAACATTCCCACCATCAATTTCCCAGATCTTCCTCCTCCCCACCCCCCTATACCTGTTCTCGATGTAGTTCTTTATTATTCTTTTCTATTTTGTTGCCTTTACCAATGGAATCAGATCATCGAAGATAACTTTGAGGTCCAAATCTTGAAGTGTTCTGTCTATATGTTCCTCAATGTACGTTATAATTTCTCATTGGATCTCTAGGACCACTTAGAATTGACTTTTGTGTAATCAAGCTTTAATTTCTTACATGTAGACAATAAATTTCTTACATTTAATTGGTTTAATTTTGTAACTTTTGTGGACCAAGCTTTAATTTTTTATACTTAGTTATTCATTTTTCCCAGCACTATTTGTTGAAAAGGTTATCTTTACTCAAATTCATGTACTCAGATTCTTTATCTGAGAACTGCCCATATATATGGGGTTTTGTCATTGGATATTTGATTCTGACCCATTAACTTTTTATTAAGAGACTTTGTTTTTATTCTAGTACCAGGCAGTTTCAACCACTATAACGTTATAAAACAGTTTCAAATTAAGTAATAAGCACCTCTGCATTTCTTATTTTCCAATATGACTTTGGCTATTTGTGGTCTCTTCGGCTTTCATGTAAACTTTATTATTAACTCTAGAGATTTTGTTTCTATGAAGAACTCAGGCAATGCTGGATATAAATTTTAGTCTAAACCAAGATTTACAAAACCCATGGTAATTAATAATGAAACTATTAATCAAAAATGTTTAATTACTGTCCATTATAAAATTATATTTTTAAATAGAAAATCAAATAGACCATATTTTAGCCAATTTGCAAGGATTTCTGAATTAACACCTATGCAGGGTTTTTTAGAATATTTTTTTATTTTTTTAGAGTTTAAGAAAATATTATTTTCTCTTGATTCTTTTTCCTTATTACATTATTTTTTTCTAAGTCTCAAATGAGTATTTCTTTTTTTTTTTTAAGGTAATGAATAAATTTCCTCTCTTGTGTAAGCCACAAATAGACAGCTACTGACTTAATGGAATGATGTACTGAAAACAAATGGAGACAATGTTTGACAGCAATGGGAAAGATTGCTGTGTCTGATTGACATATCAAGTGTGGGTATGCATGTCATAAATTCAAGGCTATTTGCTACTACTGTCTTAATGCTTACAACATATTGGCATCTGATAAATGTTTGCTAGACAAATGAATAAACTTTAATTTAATTTTATTTTATTTTAAACTTTAATTTTATTTATATAACACACAAACACAACTCCGAAGTTCCTTTTATCCTAACCTTTTAAGTTTCTACCATCACAGACTACTCAATAAATCCATCAATAGATGAATGGTTCAGCCGATTCTGTAAGTTCTCTGAGTTTTAATATTCTCCTCTACTCTGGACTCTTCCATCATATTAAAACCTATTTTAATAAAAGTTTTGTGTAATGTCAATACTTGTTTTTTTGGGGGGGCCCACAACCAGTGGTGCTCAGGGGTTACTCCTGGCTCTCTGCTCAGAAATAGCTCCTGGCAGGCACGGGGGACCATATGGAACACTGGGATTCGAACCAACCACCTTTGGTCCTGGATCGGCTGCTTGCAAGGCAAACACCACTGTGCTATCTCTCCGGGCCCAATGTTAATACTTTAAAAATAGTTTCTTTTTAGGAATTTAAAATATACACTTTATAGTTCTATATAAGTCCTTTTACCAACAATGAATGCCATGATATGTTGAAGAAGTATTAAGATAATTTTTGAGGGGCCGGAGAGATAGCATGGAGGTAAGGTGTTTGCCTTGCATGCTGAAGGACGGTGGTTCGAATCCTGGCATCCCATATGGTCCCCCGAGCCTGCCAGGAGCAATTTCTGAATGTAGA
The DNA here is from genome assembly GCF_024139225.1 of Suncus etruscus. NCBI lineage: Eukaryota > Metazoa > Chordata > Mammalia > Eulipotyphla > Soricidae > Suncus > Suncus etruscus. The sequence continues at coordinate 80,189,899 of NC_064850.1, forward strand.
GCCAGGAGTATCCCCTGAGGGCTACCAGGTGTGACTCAAAAACCAATAAAAAAAAAAGTTAATTTTTGATTATTTGACACTTCCAGAAGTTAGTATTCATCCTTTAGTAAATGTCTTATTTTTATATCTTATATTCTATAAATTTCTTGATTGTGTCAAGATTTATGTCCTCTTTTTAGTTCAGTACCTCCTAAATCATTTGCCAAGAAAATACACCATAGATAAAACAAGTATCTCTTGAAATGAATAGCTATAATTTATTATTATTATTTTAATTGCTTAATTTAAGCACAATGGTTACAAAATTGTTTGTTAGGTTTCAGTTATACAATGTACACCATCTTTCACCAGTGCATCTTCCTGTCACTGATGTCTTCAGTTTCTCTTCCATCCCCTATCAACCCATCCTTTCCTTGCTAGGGCAGACAAATTACTTCTTTCTCTCTTTATATGTCTCTCTCTCTGTTAGCATTTTGACACTGTAGTTTGCACTATTGTCAATAGAGGGGTAACTTGCCTGTTAGGTTCTCAACTTTCAGTGCTGAGTTCTTGTCCAGAGCTATCAGTTCCAACTATCATTGTATTAGTAGACCCTCTGCTACCCTCAATGTTCTTTGTTTTGAAGTTCCTACTCTGGGCTGGACCTCCTAACCGTTTATTGTCTCTGGGCACTATTATAATACTATCTCTTATTTTCCTTATATCTCACAAATGTATGAGATTAGTCTATATCTTTCCCTTTCCCTTTGGATCATTTCACTCATCATAAAAGTCTTTATGTCCATCCATGTACAAACAAATTTCATGATTTTATTTTTCCTAATTGCTGCATAGTATTCCATTGTGTAGATGTACTACAGTTTCTTTAGCCACTCATCTGTTGTCAGGCACCTGTGTTGTGTGACAATTATAAATAGTGCTGCACTGAACATTGGAGTGCAGAAGGCATTTTGTATTGTGTTTTTGTGTTCCTAGTTTATATTCCTAGGATTGGTAATTCTAGGTCATAAGGAAGATCAATTACTAGCTTTTTGAGGAATGTTAATATCATTTTCAAAAAAGGCTAGACTAGTCTGCATTCTGACTAGCAGTGAATGAGAGTCCCTTTCTCCCCCCATCCATGGCCAGCACTGGTTGTTCTTATTTATTATTTGTGTTATGTGCTAAAATCTGTGGCGTGAGATGATATCTCACTGTAGTTTTAAGTCTCGTCTTCCTGATGATTAGTGATGATGAACATTTTTTCATTAGCCTTTTGGCCATCTGCATTTCTCTTTGGAGGAAATGTCTGTTCATTACTTCTCCCCATTTTTGGATTGGGTTAGATTTTTTTTCTCTAAATTTCAATCAGTGCCTTGTATATCTTAGATATTAATCCCTTATCTCATGGGTATTGGGTGAAAAATTTCTACCATTCTATGGATAGCCTTTTTATCCTAGTCACTAATTTCCTTTGAGGTGCAGAAGCTTCTGAGTTTAATGTAGTTTATCTTCGCTTCCACTTGCTTGACTAGTGGTGTTTCATTCTTGAAGATGCCTTTAGCTTCAATGTCATGGAGTGTTCTGCCTAAGTTTTCCTCAATACAACCTTATGGTTTCTGGTCTGAAGCAATGTCTATCATTAATAGCACCTTAATACGTAATTCAAATATTAAGAGGTAAATTACTTTTTCCACTAATATTTTCCATAAATGAGATTACAACTTTATATATATATATTTAAATAAGTTCTAGGAATATAATATAACATAAAAATAATAGGAACTTCTACTATAGGTTTTAACTGCATCTTAACCAATGTATATAAGCTAATGCTCCTACCCTATCTCAGGTTTCTTTTTCACTATCATGTTTGATAAAAAAAATTACTTTTTACTATATTAAGTATTTGATTGTTTGGGCTGAAGTGATAGCACAGTGGGTAGGGTGTTTGCCTTGCATGCTGCTGAACTGAGTTCAAACTTGGGCATCCCATATAATCCCCTGAGCCTGCCAGAAGTGATTTCTGAGGGCAGACCCAGGAGTATCCCGAGTGCTGGATGTGGTCCACAAACAAATACAAAATAAATGTATTTAATTGTTTTGGAAGTTAAACAGGATGAATATAACTATTTGAGATGCCTCAATAAATTAATCCTCTTTTCTAACTAATTACATTTATAAAACAAAGTCTGAGAACAAATAGCCAACATTATAAATGTTTATTCTGACTGCACTGCTTTTGTGTGCATGAATGTGTGTGCTTGAAAATGATGCATAAATAAAGATGGTACATAAACAAAAAGTAATAAAGTATAAAAATATCACTTAAAGTACAAGAAAAAAAAACCAAAACTTTGATTCTTGGAGTGAAAACTATAAATATATACACACACAATATAATTTAATGTGAATTTACTAAAATAAAAATAAAATTTCCTGAGGGAAAATACAGTGAACACCAAAGTTATTAACTTTTTTATATTACAATTTTTTTTCTGAAATATGGCTATCCTGCTGAAGACTGCATTCCCATTTTCCATTGCAACTACAAGTGACCATGTGATAACATTCTTATAGCAGAGTGTGAGTGAAAATGAGTGTGTCACTTCTAGATTAAAGTGGTTTACGGGAACATGTTTACTTCCTTCTATCTGTCCTGTCTCTTTCCTTTCACTCATTTGAGAGTTATTCTTGATATGCTGAGATATGGAAAGTTGACTAAAGGAAATAAAGTGTAACTTCCAGACTCATTTACAGATTGTTATCTCCAGTCTCAATTATAGTGAAATTCAGAGAGAAATAAACTCTATTGTGTAAAATCATGGAAAATTTGGGGTTAATTTGTTATAGCCTCTACCATATAATGAATATCATACATATATGTTTGTCATTTATTTTTAATTTCTACGGCTAAAATTTCCTCTCCTTGACAATTAAATTGCTTTCAATTTCAAGTTTAATTCTTTTATGACAGAACAAAAGATGGAAATATGTAAAAAAATCATTCAATTTTTCTTTTTGTTTGCTTTCTTACCTTTGTTTTGTTTTTGCCTCACCCAGCAGTGCCCAGGAGTTACTACTGGCTCTGGTGGCGGCTTGGGAACCATATAGGATACCCGGGATTGTCCTGGGTCCTGAGTCAGCTTTGTGCAAGCACAAGCCCTACCGCTATCGCTTTGGGCCATACCTCTTGGCGCTCAGGGGTCATTCCTGCTCTGTGCTCAGAAATTATTCCTGGCAGGCTCTGGAGACCATATGTGATGCAGGGATCTAATCTGTGTCAACCTAATGTAAAGCAAATGCCCTACCCACTGTGCTATCACTTTATTACTGTGAATATGCTTATCTCCCATAGATCCCATAAAATTGGTCATCATTTAGTTTCATTCATACAATATTCCAACGACCCAGTGCATATTTCCTGCTACCAGTATCCACAGTTTATTTCTCACTCTTCCCGGCATGCCTCTATGAAAGACATCCCCCACTTTCTTTTTTCCTTTTAAGTACTATGGTTGCAACACTGTTACTGAAAGTGTCATGCATATAAGCTTAGTTACTAACTCCACTGTTAGCTTGAGTTTTTTTTCTTATTTCAGAATTTCTACCTGAAATGTTAAATATATAAATTCTGACAATTTTCACTAAGGTTTCACATGTCATGTGTAACAAATCTAGCACACTATTAATATATTTATATTTCATTTTATTTGTTGTTTGTTTTTTGGTGGGGCCTCAATAAACAGTTGCTCTTGGCCCTTTGTTTAGGTTACATATGGATGTGGCAAGCATTGAACTGGGTAGGCAGAGTGCAAGTTAAGAGCCCTACTTGCCCTCTATCACTCCAGGCCCAATATTAGTATTTTTAAAATATACTATATTTTGAGAAATACATCTAGGAGGAAACAAAGCCATCATGATATGCTTCATTGTTCTTTTAGAATATTTTTTTCAGATTGTTATTTGGAGTGATTATATATTTGATATTTTGGCACCAAGCTTTTCTATACTCTATCAGACAATCAACCATCTATTGCTTGAGTTAAAGAAGTTACTGTCTTCATTGTCTCCCAATAGTCTTAGTATTGAAAAGCCATGCTAGTTATAAAAATGGCTGACTGAAGAGCAAAACAAACAAATAAAAGCAAAACTCTGAAAACAAAATATTCTGTTTGGATGCTGAAAAAAGACTAAAAATCAAAGAGTAAATTACTTTAAATTGGTATCTTTCAACTATAATTTCTCTAAGCTTTTGGACCATTTTTATGACATATTTTCAAACATAGGTTTTTTTATAATGATAAAATGACAGTCATTTCATCTTTCAAATCTGAGTTGTTTCATGCAACGACACATTGTTCATCTCTGTATATATTATAAGATGCCAAGAATAAGTTTATTTTAAAACTGTTGTCTGTAGTTATACTATAGATAATGCTATCTTTTGAATTCACTAGAAGTGTTTCTACAATGACTTGCAATTTTAAATAAAAAATAATGACCAGCTCTATTGTGCACACAATTAAAATATTTTAATTGGAATATTGTAGTGAACTGAAATAATTTGATACACATCAAATGTAAATCATAAGTTTAAAGTATAAATTAATGCAACACAATTCTCTTTGAGTTTATTTCTGCATCATAACTTGGAGAAATCTAAAATAATTTTATTTGAAATTCAGTCATTACAAACTGTATATAATTAACGTCTACCACATATTATGTCTTGTGATTATAATGCCCTATAACAAAACATACCCAAATGAAGTGGCCTTTGTTTGAAATGGTCATGTTCTGAGGACTGTATCACACAGATATATATGCTTTAGGATAGGTGAATCTGTCTATGTCTGACTTGGGTTGCAAGAATAGCCTAGCTCAGCTCTAGGCTATTCAGTAATTTAATTTCAGGTTAACTTGTCTTTAATCTTAGGCCCAGGTAGAAGGAGCAGCATCCAGATTGTGATGATATCTTATGGTGGATCACTAGGTACAAGCATCAGATTAATCATTCAGGTATATTATTTGAATATTTCACTGTATAGCAGATAAGGGAGTAATATTTCTATTAAGGCAATCTGAAAGAACACTCACAAGTATTAGTGACATGGTAAAAAAAATATCACCATACTTCAGAGGATAGGATAGAGAGAAAAGAACTAAATTATAGGTCATAAAATTATCAAACAGGGTTTTTTTTTGCTAAAAATAAGCCATACTTCAGAAGACATAATAATATGAAGTAGTAGGGGAAAGAGAAATAAATGAAAAACTAAATAAGATGTGGGATAGTAATATTTTGCAACAGAAATCAACCTTGAATAATAATGTATGTTTTAACCTTCTTCATAGATATAGACGGAATATAGGACTTCTATGTGTTTGGATTAAGAGGATCAATACATGTGTCTCTCACCTGGGTACTTTGTTTCAGGTGCCAAATAGGGTCTCTAAAGCTACAGCAGAAGGAATTGCTGAGCAATGAACAGGAGTAAGGCCTGAGTACTGCCAGGTATGACCACCCCCAAAAATGATATTGAATATTTAGAGTTATAAAGTCTCTTGAAGCTTTTCTGAAAAAAGTATGCTATGCAGTAACAAATATGGTATCACTTCTCCCCTTTCCTCTCCTCTCCTCTCCTCTCCTCTCCTCTCCTCTCCTCTCCTCTCCTCTCCTCTCCTCTCTGCCTCTCCCATCCTCTCCTTTCACAGAGTTTGGGAAGTGTTTAGGTGCAATATTATTATTATTATTATTATTATTAATCTCTCCAAGTCTTCATCTTAACCTTAATCCTTTAATAGTCTTTCTGGAAGTTTTGTTTTTTTGAAATTTCTTATCCTAGCATTTTCAGAAATTATAGATTTATGTCTTGGTGTACTTAATTTCTCTTTTGGCTTGCCCAATACCTTTCATCTTTGAGCAGATAACCTTAAAAACTCAGTGTTAGGCAAACTGGAGGTTTGGTGAGTAACTCTTCAGAATTTAAAATTCCTTATCCCTCACTGACATGATCATAATACCTACTTAAGGTACTTTATTTTTCTTTTATCTAGATTATTTAACTTCTTTCAAGCCATTTCTCAGTAAAATCTAAACTGCCTTTGTATACCAGCTTAATAATCCTATCATAGGGATGTTTTGGTAATAGCATTGACTTTTTCTAATATTTTTGCTCATCAGGTAAGATAAAATTCTTTAAGGTGACATTTGGTACACTCTATAATCTTTTACTAAGGAGAAATTCTTTTTTTTATTTTATTATTATCCATGAGCCACATCAGTAGTGTTCATAATTATTCAGTAATTAGTACTAACAACTATACTATATATTTATAAATATTTAAGTGAGTTAGTATAGGTATCTAGTTGATAAAATCTATACTAAACCTGTTTTTGTAAATTTATTTACATTCTATCCTTAAATGCTTATGATAAATTATACAGTAGATCTTAAAAAGAAAAGTATTTTTAGAGGTTCAATTTTGAACCACTATAGCAGCACAGATTTAGGAAAATAATAGTAAACATGAGAAACTTGAAAGTTTAGTAAAACATCATTATTTATCTACTTATTTTTATGACAAAAGTTTACCATGATGTATAAATTACTTTGTTCTTAAGATGTTTCATTATACGCACATTCTTTTTTGTTATTATTTTTTCTGTAGTTAGAAATAACAGTAAACATCACCCTCAGCTATTTCATAAAATAGCTTCATGGTCATTTTCAATCTTAAGAAAATATGGGTAAGTTACAAAAACGTTGGCTAGTGAATTTCTCTTCTTTGTGATGGATAAAGCTAGTCCTTACATATAACCTAATGTCTTCTTCATTTATTCTAAGCTAATTTTTCTCTCTGGGATTTTCAGGATATTTTTGTCCTCATAGTTTTATTGATGGGTTCATTTTTTGTTTGTTTAGGGGTTTAGGGCATCTCTATTTATAACCTCCCAAGCCTGGTCCAAACTCCTGAGGGGTTCTGCATGCTCATCCACTGTTGCTCTCCTCCTTGTAAAGACTTTCATATAAACCCAGTGTTGTCCTTCAAGCAGGCAAGATGCTATTAATGGTGCTTGGTACTTGCTAATATACATACTGTCATCCATCATTTCTTTGTCCTTTTGTTACTCAGATGCCAACAATCTCAGCACTGGTCTCTGTTGTGACTTTTTCTCACTTTTAAGTGCATTTCTCCTAAAGAATGAAAATGTGGAAACATTTTGTACTTTGCTATGAATTGGCTTTTTAGAAAATATTCTTATTTTGTTATAGTATTTTAAATGCAAATATCTTTGAGTTACATGTGCTTTTGTTTTTTAGACTACTTATTAAATTAAAAGTCTAGGTCAACTTCCATTCTGTCTTACTATTTTGGTAACAGTAATTTATAATTTCTGAAGCTAAATATCATCTACTCCTTTGAGTCTACAATATTTTTGAGTCTATTATTGGAGTCTATATCTTTAAACATAACCATTAATTTTTTATGACATTTATTCTTTTAAGAGATGAGGTCTACATTTCCTCCCCCATATGTTACCATATGGGTGAAATTGTGATTAATTTGATCATTATGGAATTATCAGAATGACCCTATGTGATTGCAAAGTCATTGCAATTCCCCACGACATTGGGATATTTCACAATTTTTATTATTTTCTGGGATGATATGTATTCTTCGAGTTGTAAGCAGCATATAGAAGTATGATTACTATATATATTCACTTCGGCAGCACATATACTAAGAAGTATGATTACTATAATAGGAAGCCATGTTTAGAGGAAGCACAATATATGGAAAAAGCCACAAGTAAGCATTAAAAAGGATAATCTAAAATTAGTTCTGTTGTTGATTGTCCTCTGACTAGATAAAAAATATGTGATAGAATGTCAATGTATCTGTTGTCTCTCTATATTTACCTTCCTCTTTTGTTAGCATCAGTCACCAAATTGTGCATATTTCCACTCAAAAATAACAATAGCACATTATAAGCATTCATAATTATAATTTAGAAACTATTTACTATCACCACTAGCCTTTTTTTAAGGAGTGAAAATAATTTTAGCCTATTTTCCCTTTGAAAAACTGATGTATTTTTTGGAGGGGGGGGTCACACCTGGCAGTGCTCAGGGGTTACTTCTGGCTCTGTGCTCAGAAATTGCCCCTGGCAGGCACAGGGGAGCATATAGGATGCCCAGATTCAAATCATTGTCTGTCCTTACCGCTGTGCTATGACTCTTGCCCCCTAAACTTGCCCCCTAAACTGATGTCATATAAACTTTATAGTTTTGCTGTTTAAAAAATAAGAGTATATGGCTTTTTTCATGTTATCTTCTTTCACTTAACATTACAGATTAAATATTCTCCATATATTTTATGGATTCATAACATTTCTATTTAACAAGGAATATTATTCTGTCATCTGGAAGTTCCTCTGATTATTTATCCACTCACCTTTTAAAGGTCATTTTGATTGCTTCCAAATTATGACAATTATAACTAACAATGCTATAAATATCTGTGAACAGATTTTCAGATCCTGTGGACAAATGCTAAGGAGTAAGTATATCAGCTAGATAATGAGGTTAAAATATGCTTCATTTTGTTAGAAAATCTCAAATTATTTTCTAAAGTACTGTTACATTTTGCAATGCTAAGACCTAAAAATGGGAGTTTCTTGGCCGGAGAGATAGCATGGAGGTAAGGCGTTTGCCTTTCATGCACAAGGAAGGTAGTTTGAATCCCAGCATCCCATATGGTCCCCTGTGCCTGCCAGGGGCGATTTCTGATCATAGAGCCAGGAGTAACTCCTGAGCGCTGCCGGGTGTGATAAAACAACAACAACAACAACAACAACAACAACAACAACAAAAAACCCACCACCACCAACAACAACAAAAAGCAAAAAAAAAAAAAAAAAACAAAAACCAAAAAACCAAACAAAAATAAAAAAATTAAATTAAGATATATTGACCATTGTGATTAACAAAATAGAAAAATTATCACTTACAATGAAGCAATTAAAAAGTTTAAAAAAATTTGGGCCTGGAGAGATAGCACAGCGGTGTTTGCCTTGCAAGCAGCCGATCCAGGACCTAAGGTGGTTGGTTCGAATCCCGGTGTCCAATATGGTCCCCCGTGCCTGCCAGGAGCTATTTCTGAGCAGACAGCAGGAGTAACCCCTGAGCACCGCCGGGTGTGACCCAAAAATCAAAAAAAAAAAAAAGTTTAAAAAAATTTATAAAAAGTGGGAGTTTCTGTTATTCCATATCCTTGCAAATGTGTTTGCCACATAGTGTTTAGTAAACATTGGCCTAGTATAATAGATACACAGAGGTATATCACTGATAGTTCAATTTGCTTGTTATAGCAGATAATGTATTTTCTTTTTTTTTTCTTTTGAAGTGTTACTGTTTATTGGTCAGAATACAACTGACAAAAACAACATGAACATGCATTTAATAAGTAAAATAAAGGTGATTTTATATATTTGCTAATGATATTAAAACACTTGTAGTGAAAGAACAATGTTTATTATATTTTTCATAACCACTAAGTCTACAAACACTTGAATATACCAGAAGGTGAACTTAAAGAGGAAACTATACGTTTTGAAGAGATGTATGTATGTATGTATGTATGTATGTATGTATGTATGTATGTATGTATGTGGTATGAGTAGTTTTGTCTGAAACTCAAAAGGATGATTATAGTCTTTTGGATTCACCGGATTTGTATTTAAAAGTGAGTTTTTGACTAACAGGAGGCAGCACAGAGCCTTCCATATACTTGAAAAACATCTGTTAAATGAAAACATCTATTGCTCCAAGAAAGTTAAACTTGGGTTGGAGCGGTGGCACAAGCAGTAAGAGCCTGCCTTGCCTGCTCTAGCCTAGGACGGACCGAGGTTTGATCTCCCAGCATCCCATATGGTCTCCAAGCCAGGAGCGATTTCTAAGAGCATAGCCAGGAGTACCTCTGAGCGTCACCGGGTGTGCCCCCCCAAAATAAAAAAAAGTTACATTTAATTCAGGGAGGACCTGATAATGACCACAATAAGATTCAATAACAAAATAGGATTTAATGCAATATATTTTAGTTACCATTTTGAACTAAATATGTGAGAATAAGCAGTAATAATAAATGATTACATGAATGATTAAATTATTAAATGTTTTGAATTTATATAGATTACAGTCAATCAAAACAAATTGAATTTTATTGATTATTTTCTGATAATTCCATTTGCCATGACTTTAAGTCTTGGAGCAAGTAATATGAAATAAATTTGTTATATGCTTGCCAAGGGAGCATATAGGCCAAGGGTGGAAAGGAACCTGGGGATATTGGGAGAGAGAGGAGGACTTTGGTGGTGGGACTGGTGTCAGAACATTGCATCACTATTAGGAACAATTTTGAAAATCATGGTTTCTTTTCTTTTCTTTTTTTTTTTGGTTTTTGGGCCACACCCGGCGGTGCTCAGGGGTTACTCCTGCTGTCTGCTCAGAAATAGCTCCTGGTAGGCACGGGGGACCATGTGGGACACCGGGATTCGAACCAACCACCTTTGGTCCTGGATAGGCTGCTTGCAAGGCAAACGCCGCTGTGTTATCTCTCCAGGCCCAAATCATGGTTTCTTAATAAAAAGAAGAGTAGTAGGTGGGAGAGGGAGATAAAAAATAAAAAAAAAAAAAGAAAAAAATTTGGTATTTTCTTATATTTGTTTTCTACCTGCAAATTTTCTTAGTGAGGTATGTATAAGCCTTTGTCCTATTTTAAATAGCATTGTATATCTCTTAAAATGTATATGTTTTAAAAAAAAATAAAATTATATGTTTATCTTGTGTAAAAATACTTCAACAGTCTTTCACTCACATCTGGTGAGTTTGTGGTTTTTTAAAATTATAACTCTATTTTTTGTGTTTGAACTTTCCCTGTGCTCATTTATTTCAGATTTGTTGCATCTTTATAAAACCATATTACCCCTATCTCAATAACCCTTGTGTCCTGGAGCAGTGCCCCAATCTCACCTAAACCCTTCCCCACACCTTTTTAATCTTGCATCACCATGAACTGTCATTCAAGACCAGAATCAACCAGATCAGGGCCTGATCTGGACCTATAACTTCATCTAGTAGTTGCAATTACTGACTCTTCCATTGTCTCTCTGACTAATCTGACAGATTATCCCATTACTGAAGTAGTCCTCAAGAATCATCCTATGTTGGGCTTGCTCTCAACAGGTTAGGGGTTGATATGTATATTTCTTTAGTAAATCTATTTTTGTCTTGGAATTGATTCAAGACAAAAAAAGGGAATATATATATATATTCTTTATGTTTATTTCCAGGGGTAATAATGTTACTATATCTATGAATCAGGGATAGTGGACTACAACCTAGCCAGAGTCACCTGGTGCCTGGATATTACCTTGTGGCAATATCCTTTTCTCCTGTTCTGCATAGACCCAGTAAAATGGGGATATTTTAATATATAATTTTTATTTTGATCATATTGGTTTACATAACTTTCACAATAATATTTTAGGCACATATTAACATTGAATCAGAGGAATTCCCATCACCAAGTTTGTCCTCCCTCCCCTCCTCATTCCCTGCCTGTCTCCCATATCCCCCACCCCTACCCCCTGAGCCACCAGAACAGGTGGTCCCCTCTGTGTCCATACTACTTATTGATCATATATCTGGTTGGTCCTGGTATCCTCCTTTATTTCCCCCTTTATTTGAGAGGCGGAGCTAGATAGTTCAAGTTATATGGTTTTGTTTAAAGAAAAGAACAACAAAAAAGTGGGGTAAAAATCAGGTAAGCTGAAAATGGGTGTAGTCCTTCTAGAGGCTCTCAACCTTTGTTTAAGAGAGGACAGGAAAAAAGGAATTGAAGTACCACAACAATACAAGAAGAAATATCAAATAAAATCTCCAGTGAGCACTACAGCACTAAAGGCAAGCACCACATAATAGTCTCAGTCCTACAATAAGACCATGCCAGAGCGCAAAAATAAAGAGAAAGATAAAATAACATTTGATAAAATTGGAGACATCAACTTCCATATCTACACCGAAACACAGAAATCAAAAGAAGATAAAATAATAATGAAAGACATTCTTGCAATAATAATTTTCAGACACAAAAGAGAGAAGGGCTGGAAGTTATAGCTCACCTCATGAAGCTCACCACAAACAGGGATGAGTTTAGTTAGAGAAATAACTACATTTTGAACTATACTAATAATGAGAATGTATGAAGGAAATAGAAAACCTGTCTGGAGTACAGGTGGGAGTTGGGTGGGGAGGAGGGAGATTTGAGACATTGGTGATGGGAATGTTGCACTGGTGATGGGTGGTGTTCTTTACATGACTGAAACTCAAATTACATACAATCATGTATGTAATTAAGATGTTTACATAAAATATATTAAAAAAAGATAGAATAAAAATAAAAATAATAAATAAATAAATAGATAGATAAAAAAGAAGAAAGAGAAAAAAGGGGGGATTTTTTCCCCCAGCATAGGCATAATAAATGTTGGGGTAATTCGGGAAGGAATTCTCTCAGCCTAGTATATACAAGATTTCTCCCCCCTTGAAGTATGCTGTCATTGGACTGTCTGTAGACTCCTTGCCAGTTCATTTACTCTCAAAATGGGGAAATTTTTATTAAAAAGAGGATTCCCTATTTATTAAGGATGAGAAATCAAAAAGTTTTATGTTGTAGATGGGCCTTTAACATTGAGCATTTATCAGACTGGTTTGACATAAGCCTCAGTTACTCTGATACTGACCATTCACCACCAAATTTTGGGTCCCATTAGTTAAATCAGTAGATTTCTAGCCACTCTGGTGATCAGGGAACCAGATGCAAGTTTTGCACCAGCCTGGCAATGACTTGATACTGGGGCATACTTCATGACACTCTGGCAACAATTTATAATCCAGAGCAATGACTGTGATTTGCTTGTTACAGCAGGTAATGTATGTAAGCCAAAAGGTCTCTAGTGCAATGCCTGACAGTACCAGCCACCAAAGAGAAGATGAAGGAGAGAGAATTTTACTTTTCCAGGAACCTAAAAGAAGAATCCTCTGGGATTAGTCAAACTAAAGATTGGCCTGAAGCCTGATTGTTGAAAAATATGACCAAATGTTTCCTGGGAAAGGCCACCCTACTCTAAATCTAATCTAGATTATAAGTTTTTATCCCACTTTTTACTGTGCCTATGCAATATAACAGGTACTTTAACATTTTACTGTAAGCTTTGATCTGGGGTTTTTGCTTCTAGCAGAGGACAATCTAGCACGATTTATCTAGCCCTTCCTGATGTTTTGTGCTAACAAAAAAATCTCAAGTCTTGTTAACAAACAAAAAAGGGAGATGTAAATAATCATCTTAAACATGCATCCTGTTTTACACACAGAGCACACACCCTGCTTTTCCTAATCCCTTATGCCCTGTTTTTTATAAACAGATCCTTTTTTAATCCCCTCACATCCTACCTGATTTACTGACACAGAGTTCACACTCTAGTTTCTCCTAATATAAATATTCCTTTCCCACCTAAAAGAAAGTGAGTTATTCTCCACAAGTGGTTAGTGGATGCTTCTTTGTGCACACTCTATTTGCCTGGAAATCTACATCTCAGGATTTGACGTCACCAACATCATTTATGCAATAGACTTTTGACATTAAGCTTATATATCAATAGCCTTATTATAATTACATGGTTCATTTTTGGTATGCCTTTTAGATTCCCTGCTTCTATCGACTGTGACCAGGCAGTTTAATTTCTTATTCCAATACACACTTATCACTTATTATATTAATATTATTGAACTTGCAAATACTTCCAATAAAATATTTAAAAGAATTAGTGAGAAGGTATTTTGTTATCTTTGATCTTCATGTAAAACTTTGTTATTCACCATATTACATTGAATTTTTGTAGGTAGTGTTTATTAAGTTTAGAAAGTTCCTCTTTATTCCTGGTCAACTGAAAAGTTTTTCAGTGGTAAGGCCATACATACTGGTCCTCAAAACTTAGGAATCTCTGTTTACATTTGTGGGCAATTGTATGTGGTGGTGGGAATGGAACTTGTACTGAATTCATAGAAGGTTATGCACACACACTTTAACCCCTGTACCATCTATCCAGCCCACTTAATTGAAAGTTTTTGCTTTTTTTTTTTTTGTATTGTTTGGGTAACACCTGGACCTGGCTGTGCTCAGGTCTTACTTCTAGGTCTACTCTGAGGGATCATTCCTGAAAGAATTCAGAGGATTGTTCATATGGGGTTCCAATGATCAAAACAAGATCAACTGTGTGTAAAACAAGCACCCTGCCCAGTATTCTATCCTCTGGACCTGAACATTGCTTTTAATCATTATTAGGTACCAGATTTGGTCAAATGGGCTTTTTTTTTTTACTATAATAATTATAAGTGACAGATGTTATTTAAATGTTAATTCACACATTTGCAACAGTAGTAATGTTTTTGTTGGATTTTTTTGGGGGTGGACAATTTTATAAGAAAATGGTTGTAATAGTATGTGAGTCCTAAGAATTCAATAAACTGGATATTTACACGTGTTAATCATAAACATACCTTTGCTAACAGCTAACATAATACTTGCTGTTATAAATTTAATGATAAACACATAATATAAATTTTACCTTCCTAGCCACTCTGAATGTAAATTTACAAATACATTAAAATGCAGCTAGGAATGTACATTTTGCTTTGAAAGTAATATCTAAAACTTTTAGTCATTTTGCAAAACTAAAAATTCTCTATATCTTAAACAATTCCTATTATTCCTTTCTATTAACCACTAAAAATCTCCTTCTACTGTCTTTCTTCAGAAATTTGACAATGCTCTGTTACTTATATAAGAGTATAATCATAGAATTTACACTTTTGTGATTATTTTATCTAGCCTATTGTCATCAAGTTTTACCCATATTGGAGTCCATGCCAATATTTTTCTTCTTTCTATATACTGTATCACATTTTGTATATCTTTTTATTGTCTTTAATTTTCAGAAGTTACTTCTTCTCACTGATTATTAACAAGAATGCTTCTGGAAACATTGGTGAATAAATATTTCTCTAAAACTTTTGGGCATCTGTAAAATTATATTCGCTATATAATATGGCAAGTCTATTTTTGTGTTTTGTTTGTTTTTGCTTTTCTGGGCCATTACTGGCGACCTTCACGGGTTACTCCTGGCTATGCACTCAGATATAGGTCCTGGCACAGAGGACCATATGAAATGTTGGGGATCGAACCAAGGTCCATCCTGGTTCAGCCACCTGCAAGGCAAATGCCCTACCACTGTACTATCCCACCTGCCCCATATTAAGAAATTAAAAGGCCCTTTTCTCATAGTAGCTGAATCACTTCCTTTTACCACTAATAATACGTAAATATTCTAGTGTATCCATACTATTACATATTACTTTCTATTTTTCTGATTTTAGTTATTTTTTCTTTATTTTGATAGTAGTCATGCGAATGGATACATAAAGCTATATCATTGTTGCTTTGATTATTTTCCTGCACCTTACTTATTTTGGTTCTATATTGTGCATTGTTATCATTTGAATATGTTCTCAATAGAAATGCCCTAATCTTACCATACTTTTTTTTTATAATTTTTTAACATTTTTTTTATTTGAACACCTTGATTAAATACATGATTGTGTTTGGGTTTCAGTCATGTAAAGAACACCACCCATCACCAGTGCAACATTCCCATCACCAATGTCCCATATCTCCCTCCTCCCCACCCAACCCCCGCCTGTACTCTAAACAGGCTCTCTATTTCCCTCATACATTCTCAATATTAGGACAATTCAAAATGTAGTTATTTCTCTAACTAAACTCATCACTCTTTGTGGTGAGCTTCCTGAGGTGAGCTGGAACTTCCAGCTCTTTTCTCTTTTGTGTCTGAAATTTATTATTGCAAGAATGTCTTTCATTTTTCTTAAAACCCATAGATGAGTGAGACCATTCTGCGTTTTTCTCTCTCTCTCTGACTTATTTCACTCAGCATAATAGATTCCGTGTACATCCATGTATAGGAAAATTTCATGACTTCATCTCTCCTGACAGCTGCATACTATTCTACAATTTCTTTAGCCATTCGTCTGTTGAAGGGCATCTTGGTTGTTTCCAGAGTCTTGCTATGGTAAATAGTGCTGCAATGAATATAGGTGTAAGGAAGGGGTTTTTGTATTGTATTTTTGTGTTCCTAGGGTATATTCCTAGGAGTGGTATAGCTGGATCGTATGGGAGCTCGATTTCCAGTTTTTGGAGGAATCTCCATATTGCTTTCCATAAAGGTTGAACTAGACGGCATTCCCAGCAGCAGTGGATAAGAGTTCCTTTCTCTCCACATCCCCGCCAACACTGTTTATTCTCATTCTTTGTGATGTGTGCCATTCTCTGGGGTGTGAGGTGGTATCTCATCGTTGTTTTGATTTGCATCTCCCTGATGATTAGTGATGCGGAGCATTTTTTCATGTGTCTTTTGGCCATTTGTATTTCTTCTTTGTCAAAGTGTCTATTCATTTCTTCTCCCCATTTTTTGATGGGATTAGATGTTTTTTTCTTGTAAAGTTCTGTCAGTGCCTTGTATATTTTGGAGATTAGCCCCTTGTCTGATGGGTATTGGGTGAATACTTTTAATGAATTTTGTTTTTCATTTTTGTTCTTGAGTGTTGGTGTCCTTCATGTGTTCTAGATTTTAATTTATTTAATTTTCAATATGCCTGATTTTAAACTATTTCTCCCATTTGGGGTTTTGTTGTCTATCACTTTTAAAATTGTATAATGGTTGTTTTTAATAAGATATAGCTGTGGATTAATTCAGTAAGAATCATATTTAAAAATGATTTATCACAAATGTAAATATGATTGTAAAATTTAACTTAAATTAGGGGTGATTCTCATTTTAAATTAAACTTCACTTTAAGATTTATAACCTGGATTACTTTACTGAGGCAATTTACATATTCAAAGTACTAGTTCTTATAAATATAAGATATTATTAGAAGCAAAGGGGGGTATTCATTAGCTTTCAGGATTTTATTAGTGTTACAACCCAGTGAAATGTACATTTCCAAGAAAATGCTATACTGGTACCTTCAACATAACTCACAAAGGCCATTGTACTGACCTCTCCCCATCATGCCTTGCTACTCATTGAAGGAAAGCTTCTGTTGTGACTGCTGTAGCCCTTGAGCTATATGCAGTAATTTACTATCTTAGTTATTGATCTTATTTTGGTTTCAAGTACCGATATATAGCAGAAAAATCAGTTTTTCTCTTCTTTCAAGGAGATTCAGGTATGTTTCTTTCTGAATCTTGTTATCACACACCTCAAAGTATGTTTTAATTGATTACTTGAAGTTCCTTGAAGTTCCCTCTCTCCAAATATCTATAACATTTTGTTATATTTGATACAGCACAAATACTTTAAAGATTTATGTCTAATTCAGGATCATGGTTAGAACAATATTTTCCTTTTACCAAAGCAGGAATCAATATGAAAATTTTATTGTAGGCTTTAGAAAAATAACAATAAATTTCTATAAAAATTTAAAACTTACTAAACTTTGTATAAGTTATCAATGTGAGATATATTAGAATAAATTTAACGCACATGCTTTGGTACAGACAAAATTTTAAACAGAAATAGAGATATTTTAATGCATATTTTTACCTTTTAACAACAATGTGGTATCTGATTTTCTAAGCTTTTTAACAGGTGAATGAGGAAGATTTGTAAAATTTTAATTAAAATTTTTATATTGAATAAACCAGTTTTGGAGATATTCAAATCAATTGTTTTCTTAGAACCTGCAATGTAATTAAAGATGTATTAATCTATATATGTATTTCATGAAACTACTAGATAACTATTAGAAGTTATTGGAAAGTGAAGCAATTTTATTCCTCACCCACTCAAAAAACATGTATCTAGATCTGTTCTGGTAGAAATTTTCTCTTGGGATTATGAAAGGGTCACGTATATTTTTAAATTTTGATTGTCTAGTTAATTAAAACTCATTTAAGATTTTAATATTTAATGTTCCTATACATATAAAAATCACATCAAAACAATGAAAGTCCTTTTACAAACATACACTTCCATGTGTTATCATAAACAATTTTATAATAATTATAAATTGTGAACTCACCTCATCTTAAATCATAGAATAAAATATAATGTGAATAAAAAGAGCCATACTTGCTTAATTATTTATAGGTCGCAGAGAGCACATTTTGATGTATGCACTGTGGATGTGAAATTGACAGAATGAACATTTTATGGCTATTTTTCCTGAATGTTTTAATTTTTGATGTGTAAATGATGCGTAGTACCTCAGGCATCATTAAGTAATAGTTAAATGTAAGAACTGGAGAAATAATACAGTAGGTAAAGCACTTGTTTGCATTCAGCCAATCCAGGTTTAATATATGGCCAACTATATGATCTCATAAACATCATCAGTAGTAATTCCAGGAGAAATCTCTGAACATTGCAAGATGCAGTCCCCAAAAATAAATAAATAAATAAATAAATAAATAAATAAATAAATAAATAAAAA
Organism: Suncus etruscus; assembly: GCF_024139225.1. Taxonomy (NCBI): domain Eukaryota; kingdom Metazoa; phylum Chordata; class Mammalia; order Eulipotyphla; family Soricidae; genus Suncus; species Suncus etruscus. The sequence continues at coordinate 80,208,516 of NC_064850.1, forward strand.
GAAAAACAACCAAAAAATTAAAAGTATCAAAATAAGAAAAATGACTAGAGAGTCAAATAGAAAGTATGGTAGTTTTTTTGGAGGGGGGCACACCGGTGACACTCAGAGGTTACTCCTGGATATGCGCTCAGAAATCACTCCTGGCTTGGGGACCATATGGGACACAGGGGGATAGAATCAAGGTCCATCCTGAGTCAGCCCCTTGCAAGGCAAAAGCCCTACTGCTGCGCCATCGCTCTGGCCCTAAGTTTGGTTTTTGTTTTGTATGTGGCTGTGGCAGTGAGCTCTTGGCTCAAATCCTAGGCAACACATAGGTTTCCTTAGCACTCCCAGGGATCACTCCTCAACATAGTCAGTGTACCATAGAATATAAGTCACTCATAAAGGAAAATAAATACTACTACTAATATTAATAATAATATTAATATGAAATAGGGAAAAGTTGTAACTTCCACTACATCTTGATATAAATATTTGTCATGAGGATATAATAATTCCCTATATGGCAATATTATGTAGGCAATATCTAAGAGAAATTGATCAATGGTTCAAAACTGTTGAGAATTATTGACATAGGAGGAAAGGTTGAAATCATTAAGAAGTATAAGATTGAGAAGTTTGGGAGGAAACTGAATACTTTCTATTAATCATCAATTTATGCCATTCAGATTTAGGAGGTTAAATGGAAACCAGAAGGCAAAAAGTTTGTAAATCAATGCCCTTCCATGAAAACACAGAACTTCAATATGAGGATAAAATTTAGTTTAAAAAGTTCCATAGAAGATTAGGCTGCCTTATTAAAGAAATTTTTTATATTAGGATTGTTCAAGAAGTAAAATCATAGAGAAGATCATATGGTATTCCAGACAGAAAATATAAAATAAATGAGGCCGCTTTCTTAAATTAACAATTCGTATACTGTCTAAAATGGTCTAAATTTTTTCTAAAGAATAAATCAATAATAGTTTTAATGTAAATTTATTTACATGCTAACTTATTTAAAAAAATTTACAGAACCAGTTTGATCCATGTGTTATGTATTTTATCTGATGAACTCAGTTCTTGATATTTAGTAGCAGTGTTATTTTATGATAAATAAAAAAATAGTGTTTGGGATACGAAATACTAAAATGTTGGGCTATCAGATTACCATGCTTAAGATATGAGTAAAAATTATAATTTTTATGATATAGTTATTTTATTGTGGGGGGTGAGCTATAACCAATGATGCTCCAAATCTTGGCTTTGCTGGGCTTGAGGTACAAAAGGGGTGCTGGAGATTGAACCTGAATAGGCTGCATACAAAACAAGTGACTTCCTTCCTATACCATTACTCTGACCCTATATAAAGTCATTTTATCTACTAAATTATACATGTGTAACTAAATTATATAATGCTTAACTACAAATATAATCTCTCCTAATAAAGTCAATGTTGTCTGAGAAAAAACCCCCCACAAAATTTCAACATTTTTTCCAGTAAATTATCATTTTAAATCTTATAAAAACAAGATAAAAAGAGGAAACTAAGTAAATTCTGTAGAATTTTTCAGAAAATCCCTGACTATGCAAGAGTTATCAATTATAATTAGTATACATTAAAAATTTGCTACCAATGTTTTCCTAGTTTCTCATTCTTATGGCATTTTTTACTATCAATAATTGTTTAACTCTTTCACAATAAAATTTAAACAGTTTGAAAAAGATTTAAATAAAATGACTGTTTCTGTCCCAATGGGGAGTGCAGATCTTGAGCTTATTATCTTTTTCATATTTTATTAAATCACCATGCAATATAGGGTTACAAAGTTGTTCATGATTGAGTTTCAGTCATACAATGTTCCAAGACCCATCCCTTCACCAGTGCACATTTCCTACCACCAGTGTCCCTAATTTCCCTTCTCCTTCCCCATTTACCTCTATGGCAAACTCTTTTCTTTCCGTTTCTCGCTCCTTCTTTCTCTCTCTCTTTCTCTCTCATTCTCCCACATTTTCCCCATTAGACACTGTAATTTGTAATACAGTTAATGAACAGGTATCATGTATATTACTTTATCTCCTTTCAGCACTCAGTTCTTTTTTTTTTTTTTTTTTTTTTTTTGGTTTTTGGGTCACACCCAGCGATGCTCAGGAGTTACTCCTGGCTGTCTGCTCAGAAATAGCTCCTGGCAGGCACGGGGGACCATATGGGACACCGGGATTCAAACTAACCACCTTTGGTCCTGGATTGGCTGCTTGCAAGGCAAACAGCGCTGTGCTATCTCTCAGGGCCCACCCAGTTCTTTTTTAAAGTAATTATTTCCAACTACGATTGTCAAGGTCTCTTTTCCTAATTCACTCCCCTCATCCCCTTTGTGGCAAGCTTCCTACCTGACACTCATTTCTATTATCTTTGGGTATTATTCTCCCCAAAGCATTAAAAAGATAAGATTAAATGCAATTTCAATAAGAACCCATAATTTTATTTTTCAAAGAAATGAATTAAACATTCCTGTAATTCTTATGGAAAAATATGGATATAGTTTTTATATCTAGAAAATGAGTGTAGTCATTCTGTATCTGTCCCTCTCATTGTGACTTAGATCACTAAGCATGATTTTCTTCATGTACAATCATGTTTAAACTTTTTTTTTTTTTTTAATGTTTTTGGGTCACAACTTGTGTTACTCCTGGCTGTGCACTCAGGAATTACTCTTGCTGGTACTAGAGGAACCCTGTAGGATGACAGGGATCAAACTCTATTAGAACAAATGCCCTAATAGTGCTACATTTCAGCCGCCCTTCTGTATGAACAAAGTTTTTACTTTATTTTTCCAAAGGCTACATAGTAGTCCATTATCTGTAGATCTACCGGTTTCTTTATCTACTCATCTACTTTCAAGCACTTAGATTGCAGACTAGGGCTATTGTGAGTAGTGCTGTAATGAACAAAGAAGGGCAGATGCTTTTTTTTTTGTCTTCTATAAGTAGGCTATATTATCAGAAACACATGAAAGCTAAATATCTAGGTTTTACAGGAATGTTCATATTCTTTTCCAAAATTGCTAGATTAGTTGACATTTCCACCACAAGTTACTGAGAATCCTTTTCTCCCTCCATCCATGATTGTTCTTACTATTTTTGTTGTGTGTCAATCTCTGTTGTGTGAGTCATTTTTTTGTTGTTTGTTTATTTTTGGGCCACACCCAGCAGCGCTCATGGGTTACTCCTGGCTCTGTGCTCAGAAATCGCTCCTAGCTCGGGGGACCATATAGAATGCTGGGGATTGAACTAGCAACCGACCTGGGTCAGCTGTGTGCAAGGCAGAACGCCTTAAGGCTGTGCGACCACTCTGGCCCTGAGTTATCTTATTATTGTTGTTATATTTCCCTGATCATTACTAATGTGGAGTATTTTTATATGTTTTTGGTCATTGATATTTTTTATTTGAAGAAGTTTCTGTTTATCTCTTCCCATTTGTTTACAGGATTAAATTTTATCTTGATAAATTCTCTCAATGCCTTATATATGTTGAATTTTAACCTATTGTGAGATATATATATTGTGTAAATAATATCTTTCAATTAGTGAGAAGTCTTTTTATCATTTTCTTTGAGGTATTGATTCTAATTCTTGGTCAGTGTGTTTCATCCTTGAAGATGCCTGTAGTTTCAATGTCATATGGACAGTTTAATTTAAATAAGTTTAGGTCTGATATGAAAGTCTTTAAGCCATTTGATTTGACTTTTTGCATGACATTAGAAAGAGGTCTGATCTCACTTTTAATTTATTTTTGTAGTCAACCAGTTTTCCCAACATCAGTTGTTGAAGAGGTTTTACTTGCCCACTTCATATTTTGTGCTCCTTTATCAAAGATCAACTGGTCATATACTTTAGGGTCTGTCTCAGGAATATTCCACTCTATTTTATTAATTTGAAGTTCTTTATTCCAAAACCATGATATTTTAAGTGCTATAACTTTTGGGGGGAGGGACATACCTGCCAATACTAAGAGATTACTCCTGGCTCTGCACTCAGAAATCACTTCTGGTAGGCTCAGAGATCCCTATGGGACGCTGGAGATTGAATTCAGATCTGATTCAGGTCAGCAGCATGCAAGGCAGCATGCAAAGCAAATGCTTTACAGCGGTACTATCACTCTGTCCCTAATTAATATCACTCTTAATACAGTAGTATGGAAAGAGATGCCCCGTTTTTTTATCCAATAACTTCTTTATTTGTGGTGGAAGTTATTTTTCCATATGGAATTGGAATATGTAATTCATTTCTTTGAAAAACATCATGAGTGAGCCCGGAGAGATAGCACAGCGGTGTTTGCCTTGCAAGCAGCCGATCCAGGACCAAAGGTGGTTGGTTTGAATCCCGGTGTCCCATATGGTCCCCCGTGCCTGCCAGGAGCTATTTCTGAGCAGACAGCCAGGAGTAACCCCTGAGCACTGCCAGGTGTGGACCCCCCCCAAAAAAAAAGAAAAACATCATGAATATCCTTAAAGGAATTGCATTAAATCTGATCTATTTAATGGTTTGGGTAGTACCATCATTTTAATTATGTTAATCCTCCTAATCCATGAGTTGGGAATATTTCTATTTTCTCATGTTCTCTTTTATTTCTTGAAATAGTGTTTTATTTTTATTTGTATAGGCCTTTTACCTCTTTGGTTAGACTGGATTTTAATTTACTTAATTTTTGAGGCACAATTGTCAATGGAATTTTAAATGTTATTTTTTTATCTTTTTATCTTGTATGTAGGAAAAACATAAATTTTTGTATACTAATTTTGTACTCTAGTACTTTACTATACAATTCTACTATTTCACCATGTTTTATGTCGTCTTTAGGATTTTATAAACATAGTACAAATTAATCTTCAAAAAATGAGAACATGACTTCTTCCTTTCCTATCTGGATGCCCTTGATACCTTTTTCTTAACTAATTTTTATTTCAAGTAATTCTAGTACTATATTATATAGAAGTGGTGAGAGTGGGCAAGTTTGTCTTGTACCTAATCTTAGAGAAATATTTTAGTTTTTCCCTTTTAAGTATAATATTTTTTGTGTACTTGTGGTAAATAGTTTATGACTATATTGGGGAAAGTGCCTTTAATTCCTATTTGTTAAAAGTTGTTTTATATTGAATAGGTGCTGGATCTTTTCAAGTGCTTTCTCTGAATCTATTGATATGATCATATACTAGTTTTCTTTTCTTTCTATGTATTATGTTGATGGACTTGCCTGTGTTAAACCATCTTTTATGGCTAGGATTAACCTATTTGTCCATGGTGTATAATATATATATATATATGTACATGTGCATATGTATTTATATTACTTGGGGGCAGAGCACACCTGGTAGCATTCAGGGATTACTCCTGGCTCTGAGCTCAGAAATTGCTTCTGTCAGGCTCAGAGGACCTAATGGGATGCCAGAAATTTAATCGGAGTTCATCCCGGGTCTGCCACATGCAAGGCAAATGTCCTTCTGCTGTGCTATTAAGCTGGCCCGAGTGTATGATATTATTGATGAATTGTTCAGTGCTGTTTTGATAGTATTATTTTTGTGAATCTTTGCATTTGTATTTTTCGAGGATAATGGCGTGTAATTCTCTCTCTCTCTCTCTCTCTCTCTCTCTCTCTCTCTCTCTCTCTCACTGTAGTTTCTCTGTCTTATTTTGGTATCATGGTGATGCTTGCTTTATAGAAGCTGTTTGGAACTATTTTTGTTTCTTCAACTTCTTGGAAGAACCTGAAAGGATTGGTAGTAAGTCTTTCTTAAAGTTTTGAAAAAATTCACTAGGGAATCTATCTGGCCCTGGGCTTTTCTTGTAAGGTAGAGTTTTATTACAATTTCAATTTACTCACTAGTGATAGGACTATTCAGGTATTGACATTTTTATTTAGCTTTGGAAGATTACAGCTATCCAAGAATTTATCCATTTCTTCTAGGGTCTCTCGTTTTGTGGCATAAAGATGCTCAAAGTAACGTTAATGTCTTTTGAATGGGTCTTTTTTCTTAAATGGGGCTTTTTTTCTCTTTTTTGATTCATGAGCTCATCCTTTTATTTAATCTCACATTCTGTTTCTGCTCCTTCTCTCAGTTCTGTATTAATTTAAATATGAAGTAGATGGTGAGAACCTATCAGGACATGAAAAATATAAAGATGTTGAAAGAGGATATACTTGTTACTTAGATCCAGCCAGTTATTTAAAATATTATACTTTTCTTCATTCACTGAATTATATAAAAAACAATATACCAAAATTTTGTGGAGACTTGAAAGAAAATGAATATATATCCCCTGTTTATAGCTTAGTACTAAATATTAGACTCTTACTGCTTAAATGGTTAGCATTACCCAAAATATATTGACATGGGCTACTTTATTGCTACTGTATGTATCAAATTTCTTTTCATTTTTTCTTTTTTTTATTTATTTACTTATTTATTTTTGGTATTTGTGTCACACACGGCAATGCTCAGGGGTTGCTCCTGGCTCTATGCTCAGAAATCGCCCCTGGCAAGCACAGGGGACCATATGGAATGCCGCGATTCGAACCACAGTCCTGAATGAAAGGCAAATGCCTTACCTCCATGCTATCTCTCCGGCCACTCAAATTTCTATCTTGTTCATTCTTTCCTTTGTTTTCCTCCCAACTCCCTAGCCTTTTATCCTCTTTTATATTTATGTTTTAATGATATTTCATATACTCCAGTCCTCATGTTCTTTGATAAATTTCCCTGATAATAGAAAGTTGTTTTTTCTAACTTCTGTTTTTATCTTTTTGTTTTTTACTCACATAAAAATAGTATAAAATGATTCATTTTATAAATTATTTCAAGAAAACAAATGTTGTACAATAGGATTATTTTCCAAAAGTAAACTAATCAATCAAATGCTTCCATGGGGACTTTCATTCAAAAATTAAGAATAGAATTTCTTGTGACCCAGTGATCCTAGTGTATGGCATCTTCTCCCAAAACATAAAAGTTTTCATTCTAAAATGTGTTTACAAACCTATGTTCATTGTAGCACTTTGTAGCACCAGGATATCAAAAGAATGCAGATGACCAATGTCTAAAGAGTAGATAATAAATTATTGTATATATGCAAAATGAAATACAATCCAGTCTCAAGAAATTATAAAATCACACATATTATTTTCGATAGAGGTTGAACCAATGTTTCCACCATTATTGTGAGTTACCTTTGTACAATATCCCTGCTAGTACAGGTTCATTCTAACCTTTTTAATATACCTTTCTCACAATGAGATCATTAAGTCATTTTCAGAAGGTTTACTAAGCCTTTGTTGTTAGGTTTTTTTTCCTGTTCTTATTTTTGTTTTGTTTTGCTTTTTTTTTGGTCACACCCTGCAGTGCTCAGGGGTTACTCCTGGCTCTGTGCTCAGAAATCACCCCTGGCAGGCACGGGGGACCATATTGGATGCCAGGATTCAAACCACCATCCTTCTGATGCGAGGCAAATGCCCTACCTCCATGCTATCTCTCCGGCCCCTTCCTGTTACTTTTTTTTTTAACATTAGGTGGCTTCAAATACACACTGACATCTAAATTGATATGTTTCTACTGGGATTACCATATTAAAATTTAGACCTCTTGGTCCAAGAATTCCAAGCACTGTAACAGATACTGTGGTTTTTGTGGAGTGTTCTTTCAGTAACTAGGCCTTCTAAAAGTATACGATGGCACACTCTTTCCAAAAATGACTTGTTGATATTAGCCCAAATACAAACATTCCTGGGATTTTGATTGGTTTGATGTCTCTGCGGAGAGTTTTACTTTAGTGTTGAAACTGGGCCATTGGCAAAGCAGTAATTCTGGGTGGTATGTGCAGCTGGTGTGGTTTCAGCAAGGCAAAGTCTTTGTCTTCTCTCTCTTCCCAAGACTGCCAGTTTTCAGGTGTGTGGTTATTAAAAAGGTACCTTGTTCATTGAGATGGGGAGTCATCCACCCAGATCAGAAGGACAGCTTGTAGATTCAGCTGACTCAGATCCCAAAACTAGAGAAGAATGCAAATCATCCTGATGCTCCTGCTGACCATGGTGACCACAGATGACTGCTTGGAATAAACATCCCCATTTACTTTTGGACTATAATTGGAGTCAGTCTAACTGAGGATGGATCAAATGCCTTGGAGATCCCTCTCCTAAAATTGATGATTTTTGAGGGTTATGATTATGCTCCACAAATCTCAACCATTTGATTCAGGCTCCCATAAGTGCAGAATATTATTGTGCGATGATCCCAATATGTACCAATAGGTTGGGACAGGGACAAGGGACCTCAAGGTGAGTCAAAGATTTGACTCAGGTCCAAGAAAAGATGAGGTAAAATAAAGCCTAGTGCAGAAAGGACTCCATTTTGTCAACCTAAAGTTATATTTCCATTTAAGTCTAACAAGGCTAAGTTTCCATTAAAATCTAAGTTTCTATATCAACCCTAATGACTCAGATTCCAAGGCTCTAGAAACCACAATGTATCACCCTGGACATCTAGCCATAAAATAACACCCCTAGATGAAACACATCCCTAGAAACACCCTAGACAATAACCATACACATTAAAGGTCAAGACTTCCTGCTTCTAGCCTTCTATACCAGGTTTGTAACTCCTGGGCAAGGTCACTTCCTGTAGGAGGAGGCCTTGATCGATCAGTTTGCAGCTTGTTGGTAAATGAAATAAAGTTTTGCTTTGATTTATTAAAATCATGTGGGTTCATCCTTCGACTTCGGACCCTAACAGTCAGTGTGCCCATAATTTTTATAAACTTTTCATGGCTTGATTTACTTCTCTTTAAAGAATAGGTTGACTCTATGGAGCTGGTCAAATTCAGATATGTCACTATATTTATGGGCATGGTTTTGGCTGTGAGGCCTTCAGGAATCATGAAAAGGCGAGAGGGAGGGAAGGGTGCACATACTCTAAAGATGTCCTGCTGATATCAGCTCAAATATGGGAGTTTTTTAATTATTAGTTTTTGAGGTGTCCACTTTATTTTCCAGAGGATGAACCAAATGACATTCCTTTTTCTCACATACAATCTGCCAACATTTTTTTTCTAAATGTACCTATCTCATTGTTATGATTTTAGATTTCTTTAATGGCAAGTAATGCAGAGCACTTTTTTTTAAAATATGCCTATTGGCTGTTTGTATGTATGTCTCTATTAATGAAGCATCTATGACCCCGCATTTTTATTGTTTTTGTATTGTGACTGTGTGTGTATCTGTGAGGTTAGCCCACACTTGGAAGTGGTCAAAAATTATGTCTGGATCTGTCTCAAATACTTCTCATCACAGTGCGTGGTGGACTAACTTTTGAGTTGAGGATTGTACCAAGGTGAAGGCCAAAGCAACTACATGTAAAGCAATAGCCTAACCTGTACTATCTTTCTGATTCATCATGTCTAATTTTAAAGAAAGAATAAATTAACACTTCTTGCTACTTAAAAGGAGCAGGTGAGATTTGTTTTGGCCAATTAAGAATTACAACTGAGAGTATATGATTCAATAATAATTTATTTTAAGAGAACAGCACTACAGAAATTTCCTCAGAGGCTTTAGATTGAGGTGAGATACAAGAAGAATGCAACATTGACTTAAAGAAAAGCTTTGGTAAGATTTATAGCTTCAGTTAAAGATAGTTGACATTTTTTAGTTCATCCACAAGTCATATAGTAGTAACAGGTTCCAATAGATTGTACCAGTTATAATAAACAAAACAAAATAGAACAAAAAAGAAGAAAAAAAGTTGATTTCCTATGCATGATAAAAATATGTATATGATTATAAGAAAATATGCTAAATATTAAGAAATAAGCAGGCTAATCAGTATTACACAAAGGCAAAAAGACATTTAAGTTTAACAATTTTCTTTGATAACCTAAAGTGTAAAATTCAAAAATTTTCCATCACTCTTCCACATTCACCCTAACATTTGAATAAATCAAATAATATAGGAATTTTAGAAAATGTCATTTTAAATATTTCTGTCACTGCACATTCTTGCCTTTTCTGATTGGAAGTCTCTGACCTCCTTATTAGCTCGGACAGATACCACTCATTCTTTAAGGCTCAACACAAAGGCCATTCACTTTTTGCCATAATATATGCTGTCATTTCTTCTTTTCCTGCGATTGCTGCACACTGCAATTGCATTTTCTTTGGTGTCAGATTCTGAAAGTAAGAGAGAAGGAGAAATAATAAAAACTTGCAGTTATCCTTGAAAATAATTTAAATTGGCTATAAAGTCATGTATTCAGTTTTATACTTGTGTTATATTAGAGGTTTACCTATAATTTACTCTGATGAATCCTACGAAGATTTTTTTTCCACAGATGTGGGAGTGGTTTGTAATTTACTGATTTGATACCCATAAAAAATGTTGGTTTGTATTCATATTATGTTTCATGTTTTAACTATTTGGGTATGCAATAATAAATTTTATATACACTCAGTCTCCACATTCAGTAAGGCAAACATACCAAGCTGAAGCTGACAGAACCATTAATTTCCAAGTTTTTGCATCACATTTCATACAGTGGGTTATATACTCACTAAAAGGAGTATGTAGCGGAATTATTTGCAAAGCTTGAACTGTCAGATTCTTTTTCATTACTCCCCTTTATGTTATGCTTGTCATTATATGATACAGAAGGTCAAATTCTATATTCCACTGTGTAATTGTACTCTATTAATCTACTCAATTTCATTGTTACATAAGTCTTTGTTTTGGCTTCTTTTAATACCAAATTCATACAAAAGTTAGAAGCTCCACGAAGGCAGATATGTTTTTCTTTTTGTTTCCCTCATTTTTCAAATAAAGATTTGATTCCCATTACATAAATAGATATATTAAGGCCAAAGACAAAGAAATAAATTTCTCTTTTATTTTTATATTATAATAACAATTATTGTGTTCTGAGATGAAAACTTATCTTTTTTGTCCATTTGTGATTTGGTTCACTCAAGGCCAAACCTAGTAGATTTGATAGCCCTATGAAAAATACTATATGGAAGTTAAAATAATGTATAAATGCTAAATAATTAACTGACAAGCACAATATGTCAGGAGATCCGTGGTAATGCAACAATGTCTGCGAAACATTTCCTGTAATTTGTTTCTAATACATACAACAACAACTCACCAAATGGCGGCATCTGTGCTTTTTCCTTCCTGGTCGTTGATATTTGGAAACTTTTCAATATTCATTGCTCCAAAATGAAATACATATTTATATTTTAGTACATCCTTGCTTTATTAAAATTGGCTTTGTTAACAGCAAAATTGCAGGGTTACACCTTATTAAATGCCATGCAAGGCATTTATAAGTGAAAATTTATCAAAGAAAAACCAGAGGCAGTCAGAGGTAGAATAAATGAGAGAAGGCATTAAAAATACATATTGAGGACTAAGTATGGAAAGCCAGGGAGTTATACTACTATTTTTAGGCAACCTTGTTACCATGGTGGGTGGGAGTAAGAAAGAGTACTTGAGCTCTGATCTCTTTGATCACCAGGTGGCACTACTGCCTTCTCTGGCCACTTCTTACTTGTGTCAAGGAAAATTCCAGAAACAAATTTTATAGGTAAGTCCTACCAAAACTTTTTGGATATAGAACAATAAGGGTTGGAAATGGAATGGGTAGATAAATAGCTCTAAGCACATTTTTTATTTATTATTTTCTAGAATAACTCTAAACAGGACTCTGCCAATCTTTATTAATTTACAAGGCACAAAAGGGCATTGTTTTTTATTTTAAGCTCACATAAGTTATAAATTGTATTATTTAATTTAGAGTATTATTTTGCTTTAAAGTCAATTAGCCAATTGCTACGGTCACAGAAATGCACAGAGAAGTAACCAAACCAAGCAAAAATAAAACAAAAAATATCTATAATACTCATTTTATTTAGCAATCCACCTGAGGAAATGTACTTCTATATTAAAGAAATGTTTCTTCTTTGTTTTTCAGAAGTTGATTTCTTCATAATTATGACTGGTGTAACTGATCACATTTTATTTTTCTAATTTTCTACTCTTAAATTTAGATATCAAACAGACTTACCAGTAGTCTATATAATATTCTACAGAAGAGTGAAAGTACAGTGGGAAGGGTTCTTGTCTTCCATGTGTCTCACTGGGAAATTGGGTTTGATCCATAGAACCTGAAGCCCCAAAACAAAAAACAAACAAACAAACAAACAAGAAAGAAAAAGGAAGAGGGATAAAGCAAAAGGAAAGAGGAAACGAAAGAAAGAAAAAGAAAGGAATTTTACTAAAATAATAATCTTTTTTTTTTTTTTTTTTGGTTTTTGGGCCACATCCTGTGACGCTCAGGGGTTACTCCTGGCTTTGCCCTTAGCAATTGCTCCTGGCTTGGGGATCGAACCAAGGTTCATCCTGGGTTAGCCTTGTGCAAGGCAAATTCCCAAACTCCCTATCGCTGCGCCATCGCTCCGGCCCCTAATAGCATTTTTAATAGCATGAATTACAGGTCAGAGTCATCACATAGTAGCAAGGCACTTGGCCTTTCACATGACTTACCCAGGCCCAATTCCTGGCAGCATAGATAGTTCCTGAGAGTGTCAGGAGTGATTCCTAAGCACAAAGCCAGGAGTAATCAATCCCCAAGCACTGTCAAATGTGCCCACCAAACAAATACAAAACGAAAAGTATCTGTTTTAGAAGCTGGCATTCAGCCACAGAGAGAGTGAGAGAAATAAAGAAAAAACGAGTATTCCTTCTCTGATGTATACTTAGAAAACTCCTTCTAAAACAGATACTTTTCGTTTGTATTTGTTTGGTGGGCACATTTGACGTTCTGGATGAAATTTAGTTCATTTCAACAAGACAATGAATGCCATCCCACTAATATTCCAGGTCTATTAGATACTGGTCTGACTTTGGAATCCTTGTTTAAAATGGACACAATAATAGGGGATTTGTTGAAATACTCAAAGAGCAGTTTGTAATCTTGTCCCAACCTCATGATGAGATAAAAACTAATTGGATTCGCTAAAAAAATTTTTTTTTAATTCTAACCTACTTTTAAAAGAAATGAGAATTGCACTTACCCTCTATTATTTTGTTTCATTGGAGGTAAACTTAGATTAAGTAATTTAAATCTCTGAGTATTATGTCTTCCGTTTTATGTCACATTCTCAAGGTTTTCCTTTGCTGGTGAAACTTACTATGGTATTTACTTCTGTGACATCAGGACTTACCTTGAGTACAATATTTACCTCTGAATTGTGAAAACCATGCTTCTTTGCCATGATTTAACAGTAGCTAGAATATATATATATATATATATATATATATATATATATATATATATCTTTTTACATATTTGGTTTTAAGAGATGCGGTCTGGACAAGCCCTCATAGCTGAGGCTCCTAAGGCAGACTTAACTTGTTCATTACCTCTCAGTAGGAGATCTGCTTCCATTTGCTTTTTTAGGTAACTGAGCTTCTTTGGTGTGTTCAATCTGTACAAATCCTTTAGGGAGACTTAATTGTGAGAAGACAGGGAGGGTCTCATAGAAGTTTAGGAACTTCCCATTGCCATTTATTCACAATATTTGAGCAAATTTCAAAGCCAAGTCAAGCTATCTTTTCTAAACTATTATTTTCACTAATTAATTCTAAGTAGTTTGAGTTTGTTCCATTTTGTTTGGCTATCAAATATAAAGTGTAATATCAATCAGTAATAGTTTCATTAAGTTAGATTTTACCTTGGAAAATTAAGATTAGCATTCATAAGGTGATATTTCTCATATTCAGGTTACATCAACTTTACATGGTGCCTATTCAAATGTATATTTTTAAAGACTTGGGGACAGTTTAGCAGATAAGTTGTTTGCCTTGCATGAATCCAGCCCAGGTTCTAACCCTGGCATATTATTTTTTACCTTGAGCCCTGCAAGAAAGGATCCTGAACACAAAGTCAGAAGTAAGCCCTGAGCATCACCAACTGTGGCTTAAAAACAAACCATAATGAATATGTCAAGTGTAATTTCTATCTTATCATTGTTTTACTATATGCAAATAGTTCATTTTGATCTTGGTAAGAAGAATGAAATGTTTCTAAAATATAAGGTACTTTATTTTTTTTAAAGCTTAATTTATCAAGCTGCCTAAATACTGAAGACTTAGTAAGAAGAATAAAATTAATCCTGTGAAAATAAAGAAACCAAAAAATGTGTTCCTAAGACAAATAGCCTGTAGCAGCCCTGTGTGTATGAGCTGGTGCAAAAATTTATTTGGGATTTAAACTCAGAGTTTTAGGTTAAGAACTATATTCCCAAATGAATTAACTTTGCTATTATATTTAATTCCCCTACCCCCAAACCCCAAGGCACTTAGATGCTTGATATAGAACTCTAGGTGCTAGTACACTTTCTCAGCCAAATTAAATTTTCTATTTTATTCTTCACATCATATTAAACATGTGTTAGATGGGTTAAATGTCTTGTTTCAAAATTTTAGAAATTCTCACCTAAATTGTACCTATAAAATATGTTCCTACATATGCAGCAAGTCATTTAACTTGAAAATTATTGTTTTGCATATATAATTTACTTAATCTAAATCTATGTTTTGTTAAACAATCACATTTTTGTTGTGATAGTAGAACACTAATTTCATGTTATATATATATATATATAAAATTTCAAACTTAAACTTCCAGAATGCTAAATAGTACCTGAATGTTTTTATTTTCTTAACCATCATTTGTTAATTTGAGAAGTATTTTTTATTTTTGTTTGGAAGCCATACTGGACAATGCTCAAGTATTACTTTTTGTTCAGCACTCAAGGATCACTCCTGGTAAACTCACAGGACTGTCTGTGACACAATAGATACATAACATGTTGCCAATATATTAAGTGTTCTCCACATATGCTGCTAGCATGCTATCATAAGCACAATCAAAAGAAATTTATTTCTCACAGTGAAGTGATATAGAATATGAATGGGTCTAGTCTTGATATGTTGGTAACTGATGTGCATATTTTAAAATATGGGAAATCGTGAACATAGTTTTGAAAACAAGTTTCAATTTTATCTCTCTTAACTGGATTTTCAAGGTTAATAATATAGTCCTATGCTCCAGATCAGGCTCTATAATAAATGCCAGAGCCTGGGAATTTGCCAATTGTGTGTAGATTCTGCTGTGAATTGTTACGTGCCTTTGGGGAGATGTAAGTCACTATGATTAAAATAAAAATTATATTTATAAAAAAGAGAAAAAAAGAAACCTAACATAAATAACATTGTATGACTGAAAACTCAATTATTAATAACTTTGTATATGTGAATAAAAACCACCAACAACTGTATTATTAACAACATTGGAATCATAATGTTTAAATAAAGTAATTAACAGAACACCTAAAGTGAATTGATGTGATATAGTCTCTTTGCTTAATATAGTTTTACCAGAGAACCAAAATTCTGCCAAGAATATTGTTTGAAATTGGCTTTAATTTCAGCACAAATGGGCAATAATGACCCCAAATATATTTTATATAGTGCTTCAAAAATATTTTACCTGAAGAATTTTAGGTCAGATTAAATCCTATGATTGCTGGACAAAAGTGAAATACCCAGAAAATACCCATTAAGAGCTAATCTTTCAGTAGTGTTATTTCATAGTGTGCCCTCTGATATAAAATGTAGGCGAATAGGCACCAAATAACTAAATGAGGTAATTCATTGTATAGGATAGTTATTTATACACCAATTAAAAGTAATAGAATAGCTTCCAAAAATAGCTGCTTTTATTTTAGGATAATTTCTCTGTGTTTCTTTTTGGCAATAATCAGCAAATAGAATTGGTGATTCAGACCACTAGTAATAAAAATAACAAACAACACAATCTTTATATAACAGAATCTTTTCTTTTTTAAAGTAAAATGAGCTAACATTTAGGGAACACATTAGCTACTTACATTTCTCAATACAAATGAAGTAGATACTACTAAAATGTTATATAACTTTAAAAAGTTCAGTGTAAGACATAACACACCCCACAGTTGTTGCCAAGTCCACTTGTTGGTCAGTTACACAGGCTCATTTTATTCTCTAAACAGATGTTGGTCAGTTATACTGACTTGTATTATTCTTTAAAGAGATATGAACCAAGTTGCAAAAAAAAATCATGGGTATATCAAACTTGCAGCGGAAAACTGGAGCACCCAAGGGGGAAGGATTGGGCCAAGTCTCTGACCTACAGAAGCCTGAGCAGCTATAACAACAACCCACAATCACTGATTCTCCAATGGTCCAACTTTACTATTGATATCTGCAGAGATGCATAACCAATCGAGACTTCAGGCATTTGAAACATGCTGGTATTCGGGCTGAGATCACTAGGTCGCTGCTGTAGGGAGTGCCACATTTTTACCCCTGCCTTTTCATTCTTCAGAGAGGCCTGACAGCTGTAAACATGCCCCACAGCAACCATATCAACCACAGAGTTTGGAATTCTTGGATCTCCAAAATTTTCAATATTTTCATTCTAGTAGGAACACACCAAATTAGAATTTAGAGTATCATAGAAAGCACCTACTTTGGAGAAACTAAACCAATAAAGAAACTATTGACCAACTATAAACAAGTAGCTTAGTAAACCTTCAAAAATTGATTTAATTTATTTGACAAATTTTCTTTTGCTTTAGTTTTTTTTTTATAATTTTATTAGCATTTACCTGTACACAAGCAATAGAAAATATAAAATATTTTGTGACTTTCAATGGGGAAGATTTGAGAATAGGTGGAAATCTAGAGACAATATTGGATGAAATTTTAAACTGGTGGTGGTATTGGTGTTATAACATGGAATGGGAGAAACAAATGTTTTATGAGCAGTTCTGTAAATGATGGTGTTTAAATAAAGTATAAAAAATTTAAAAAATAAAATATTCAGTGACTTGTTCAAGTCACACAGTTGTAAGTGATGTATCTAGGACAGTGAAGCCTGAACCTGGTAACCAGTAGTCACCCAGGATCATTAGAAGACTAAAAAAACTACACAAAATTTCAGCACTGCTTAGATGTAAAATACTGAAGAGATAGTTTAGATGTCTAAAGTATCTGTTTACTTCTTCCATATATATTAATTTCATGAGACAAATCACAGCAATGTAAATAGTGAGTTCTTTATAATTTTGTTAACAATTTAGTTCTACATTTCCATTTTCCCCATATAAATGAAACATGTCACTTAGACTTCCTCATTCAATTATTAGTGGTATCTATTTGTTTTATGGCATAGTAGTCTCCATATAGCTCCTAGAGAATGTAAAGCATCAGTAATTATCTATTATTTAAAATTAGAAGGCTTGTTCTAGAGATTTTTTTAGTGTATTTAATTTACTTTCCTTTTCAAAAATTTTTTTAATTCAAACATCTAAGGATATATTCCTCTTCACTACACATTCTTTGCTCATATACATTCTACATTTTGCACATACCAGTAAATAGAACACAAACAAAGACTATGCCACAAAGTCACATACATTTATACACACTGACTTCCTATTTTAGATGCAGTTACATACAAAAGAGTGGGATCTGGGGACCAAAAATATTGTACTTTTTGGAGACAAAATCTTTTGAACTCAAATGAACAGAGATGAAGAGAAATGTGGATAGCCACATTAGTGGTAACTATAGAGTGTTATTTTTTTTCATGTTACACATCAATATTCACTTTCCTTTTCCAAGATCTTTCGTTATAAATTCGTGATCAAAGCATATAAAAGGCTATATTTTGTACCATCCAAGTAAAGATTCCCCCTATTCACAGTAGATTTGGTTTTGTTCAAAGTGAATGATAAGATGCATATATAATCAATGTGTATTTGTGAAAGCACACCTAAAATTTGGATAACAAGAATTTAAGAGAAAAGATTTTTTTTTGTTTTTGGGCCACACCCTGTGACACTCAGGGGTTACTCCTGGCTATGCACCCAGAAGTTGCTCCTGGCTTCTTGGGGGACAATATGGGACGCCGGGGGATCGAACTGCGGTCCGTCCTAGGCTAGCGCAGGCAAGGCAGGCACCTTACCTCCAGCGCCACCGCCCGGCCCTGAATTTAAGAGAAAAGATTTGACTTAAAAATACACAATATCTTAGGCCAGGGGAATTCCCTTTCTAATCTCCCCAATTTTTACTGTGCCTATGCAAAAGAAAAAAAATAAATTAAAATTTATTTTTAATTATTTTTTGTAATTGCTGTTGTTGGTTGTTTTTCTTTCTTTGTCTCCCCTCCCCCCCCCCCCCCCCCCCCCGTGCTTTGATTCATCTTTATTTCAGGACTGTGGTTAGTGTTTGGTTGTTGTCTTTATTGCTGTGGTGCTTTTTAGGTTTTTTGTTTGTTTGTTTGTTTTTGTTTTGCTTTTGGTTTTGGGGGGTTTGATTTTTTTGTATTATTTTTATGTTTTCCTTCCTTTTTCTGTTTCTTTCCTTAAACTGATTTTTATAGTCCCTAGAAGGTCTCCTCACATTTTTGCTTGTTTGAATTTTGGCATCCCCCTTTTTTCTTTTTCTTTTTTTTTCTTACCTTCAAACAGAACCACATAACTTGAAAGACCAAACAGTTGTATGAACATTGAGTAGAAATAAAAAATGATCTGACTTAAACACCAAATCCAAAGCCAACTGCAACAGAATTGATACCCAGTCTACAACAAGCTAGACACAGAAGGGACCACTATACTAGCAGCCCCAGGCCGAAAGATGGGCAATATAGGAGGCATTCTGGGAATGCGGGTTGAGGAAGGACAACATTGGAACATTGGTGGTGGAAATGCCCCTGATTCAATGTCACTATGTACCTAAAATACTACTGTGAATGATTTGTAATTCACTTTGGTCAAAATAAAAATTATTATAAAATAAAAGACACAATTGCTAAGATTTATAATGGTAAAATATGAGCATGTAAATGATAGATCATTGGATATCAATATTTATTAATGAAGTAAATTCCTCAGTAAATTCTAGGAATTTTAACCATTTTAAAGAAGGGGAAATCACTTTATTTTAGATACGTATAAAACCAGGGGAATGATTTGTTCAGGAGGCTATGTTTAATTGGTTTCTAGTTATTTCAAGATTTTATTTTGTTAGCCTTTCTTCAATTTTCTTTTTTTTTTTTTATTTTTTGGTTTTTGGGCCACACCCGTTTGACGCTCAGGGGTTACTCCTGGCTATGTGCTCAGAAATCGCCCCTGGCTTGGGGGGACCATATGGGACGCCTGGGGATCGAACCGCGGTCCGTTCCTTGGTAGCGCTTACAAGGCAGACACCTTATCTCCAGCGCCACCTACCCGGCCCCCTTAAATTTTCTTAAATAAAGCTGTACTTTCCTTCATTTTAAAAAATTTACTTTGAATTTTCCAGAGTTTACTTGATGAAATTTTACTTTATTGATAAATTGTTTTTTGTTTTTATTTTTTATTTGGGGACCAAATCTAGTGATTGTTTAGGGGGCTACTCCTGGTTCTGGGATGCCAGAGATCAAACATGAGTCTGTTGTGTGCAAGACAAACATCCTAAACTCTGTGCTCGAGGCCTTATTAATAACATTTATATGGCCAGTAAGACAACATAACAGAATAGACTGGAAGAAAAATTACAATTTGATAATTAATACATACATTTAAAAATACAGTTTGAACTAAAAATTCTGTAGAGAGTTACTAAAGATTTAACTTTCAAGAAAACAAATTAGCATGAACAAACTCATAAATACAACAAATAAAAGAAATAATTGTACCAAGTCATTAAACAGGGTTTATAGCAATAATGATTATAACTTATTGGAGATAAAGATTAAAAAATTAGCAAATAATCAAATGGAGTTTATTAACTGGAAAATTAAAAAAATCAAATTGACTATCTCAGCTGATAGTTTAATATCAAATCATAAACAGCTGAATAGAGCATTAGTAATCTAAAATATAGATCAGGACCAAAACAATTTTACAGCTTTCTTTGCACATGGCCAACCCAGGTTCAATCGCAATATTGTATATGGTCTCATGAGTCCAACAGTAGTGATCCCTGAGTAAAGAACTAAAAGTAAATCCTGAGCAGCACCAGATGTGGTTCCCCAAATCAAAAATATAGTAAAATAAATATATAGAGATTAGAGACCAAAATAAATAATTTAACTGAAGTCATAATACTACAAACACAAAGTACATGGTGATGTCAAAAAAGGTACCACATTCATTAGTTGGTGTTCAAGGAGAAGGTAAAATGGAATAAATCATAAGTAATTCTTAAATTGATAATGACTAAGAAATTTAAAAAATAACAACAGTTATTAAGGCACATTTTCAAGAAACTATATGAACCTGAGGTGGGGATGAATCCATAATTAGGATTAGCACATTAAAGTAGCTGAAAATTAAAGATAAAGAGTAAAATCTTAAAGAGAGATAATAATCCTTCAACAAATAAATTATTATAAGCAATTAACTTTTTTATAAAAGTAATAAAAACTAAAAATGTCTTTATATCTTTATATTTCTAAACAAATTAATTTCCAATATAGAGTTATATGTTAAGTAATAAAGTTCTTCAAAACCAAATCTGAAATGAAACCTTTTGTAAGATGACTTATTTTAATAAATAAAAGTATTTTTGTTACCTAAAGTAATTTTTTTCAAATTTAATTTATTTGTTTATTGATTCATACTCAATTATGCCTTAGGATTACTCCTGGATCTGCTTTCAGGTAACACTCCTGGTGGTGCTTGTGAAACTATATGGGATAGAACTATATGGGATAGATATGAAAAGTGTCCTACCCACTTCATTATCCAGTACTTTTTACCTGAATTCTTACAGTGATGAGAATATAAAAGGTATCTTTTAGGTAGCAGTACAAGTGAATAATGTACACAAAGTCATTGAGATATTTATGCCTATAATATATTTATATGTTATATATAAATTATTTATATATGTTATTTATATAAGATACTTATACCTTATGCATGATTTAAATAGCCAACATATGAAAACAACATAAATGCCAATGACATATGAATAAATTAAAAATATATGATAGACATCTCATGCCATAGGGACTGGACTACATCACAAAGAATAAGAACAGCCAATGCTGGCATAGGGAGAAAGAAACTCTCATTCACGCTGGTGGGAATGTCATTTAGTTCAGCCTTTCTGGAAAAAAACATGGATATTCTTTAAAGAACTAGAAATGGAGCACCCATATGATACAGCAGTGCTACTAATAGGATAATAGGATATATCCTAGGAACACAAAAACAATACAAAATTGCCCTCTGTACGTCTATGTTTATTGCAGCACTATTAACAAAGGCCAGAATATAAAACAACTCAGGTGCCTGACAACAGATGAATAGCTAAAGAAACTGTGATGCCCCTATACAATGGAATACTATGTAGCTTTTAGGAAAAATGAAATTATAAAATTTGCCTATGCATGGCTGGATCTGGAGACTATTACGCTGAGTGAAATGAGTCAGAGGGAGAGACAAATACAGAATAGTATCAGTATAGTATGATGTGGTAATGATACTCCAGAGACAATAGAGATGACGGCCAGAAGGAATAGCCCATGATATGAAGCTTACCTCAAAGACTGGTGAGCGCAGTTATAGAAATAACGACACTAACCATGACAAAGATAGTGAGAAAGAAAAATGGGAGGCCTGATCTGAAGATAGGTAGGAGTGGGGCAAGAAGAAAATAGGAAACATTCGTGGTTGGAAAGTTACACTGGTGAAGTGGTGTATATTTAATAAATGAAACCCAACTATGAACAATTTTGTAATTACAGTGCATAAAGACATTATTTTAAAAACTAATAATCAACTTTATTAATTCTTTTTATCAGATTATTTTTATCATATTTTTATCAGATCATGGCTATTTTCTTAGTTTTGATGTCATAATAATTTTGGGGGGGGGGCAGTCACACCTGGCAGCACTCAGGGATTACTCCTGGCTCTATGCTCAGAAATCACTCCTGGCAGGCTTAGGGGACCATACAGAATGCTGGGATTTGAACTACCACCCAACCTTGATCGGCTGCATGCAAGGGAAATGCCCTACAGCTGTGCTATCTCTCTGGCCCCTGATATAATTTTTTAAGTATGAATATTAGTATTACAGGGTTTTCACAACAGTGGCTATGGAGTTGCAGAATTTTAATTTAAAGTAAATTTACAGGGACTGGAGCAATAGTATTGTGAGGGTTGGACCATTGTTTTCCAGGAACACTGGCAGGTGGGGCCCCAAATATAAAATGACTAAAATAAACAAATTCATGATTTATGATGAATAAAAATATGCAATAGTGCCAGAGAGATAACACTGCAGGTAGAGCATTTGCCTTGCACTTGGCTTACCAGTTTTGTTCCCCAATATCACATATGGCTTTGTAAGGAGACCTATGAGGATTGATTCCTGAATGTGGAGCCAGGAGTAAGCACTGAGCTCCACCAACAGTAAAGCACAAATGAGAGCAATAAATAAAAATAATCAGTACATTTATATGATAAATACTTACAATTTGTTCAATAAAATGAATCATCCTTGCCCTTTGCTACTATATGAAGGAAAGTAAATTAGTCATGGTAAGCAAAATATATCAGTGGAGTAGAGATAAATCCTAGATGATCTCACTCATCTGTGATATGTAAGGAAACAACTCACAAGAACAAAATCCAATAAAAATATAGCCTAATATTTTGAAGAAGTAAGGTTATTTAAAGGGATGCAAGAATTGTTAGCAAGGGTGGGGAGTATTTAGTAAAATGTGATGGAAAGTTACCCTGATGGGCATGAATGAGAACATTGTACTTCTGAGACATATACTGTCTTAGAAACTAACATTTATTTTAGTAAAATAAAAATAAGCAAGTATATAAATAATAAAAGTGATAGTTTAATGCTATTAACTCATAATCATTGCACATAATATTAGTGATATAATTATTGCCTATATTTATAGTGAATTATTGTACATATTACTATAATATAAAATAGTACAAATAATTAAGTAGATTTATCACTAAAGTACACAGAATGATAAAATTTTATTCTGATAACTGATTAATGGAGTTAACATTTGCATTGCCTATGGAGAATGTCAAATTATTTAAATAAATCAAGACTAAAGAGAAATAGAATTTGACAAAATACATTAATTAAAAGAACAATGTGATCATACCAGAACTTTTCAAATGTTAAACTCTATGTTGTTTAAAAGAGACATCCAATACATAAGAATTAAGCAGTTTAAAAGGACAAGAGGGAAAAGGACACCTAAGACTTTATCAGGTTTCAAGGTCACTGTGTATATCTATAGCATTGTTCACAAACTTACAATTTGCATAAGAGAAAAAAAAGAAGGTAAGAACCTTCCTAAGTAACATTGTCTTTAGTATGTGAGGATACAAAGTCGTGATTAAAAATATTTCTATAATACAAAATATTGTTTACATATTAAAGAAAAAAAGGAGAAAAATCTTTCTTTTTTGTGAAGCAAGATAGTTTTATTGAAACTTAGAAATATGTGAGGGAATGTATAAAGAGAAATATATATTTAAAGGTGTATATAGGACCCGGAGGGATAGCACAGTGGCGTTTGCCTTGCAAGCAGCCGATCCAGGACCAAAGGTGGTTGGTTCGAATCCTGGTGTCCCCTGTGCCTGCCAGGAGCTATTTCTGAGCAGACAGTCAGGAATAACCCCTGAGCATCGCTGGGTGTGGCCCAAAAACAAAACAAAAAAAAAGAGTGTATATAAGTTTTTCCAGAGTGGAAATAGGCAAACAAAGAAAAGTTATGACAATCAAGTTAAATATATTTTAAAGGGAGAACAAAGTCTTAAAGGACAAATGAGAAAGATTTTCTGTTATAAAATTTGAATTTCAAGCTTTTACTTTGGAATTATCATAAATATACAGTCAAGTTGTGGTGACCAGAAATTATATTATTAGTTTTCCATTTCTGTACTATGTAAAATAAACTATACAATTACTAGATTTTCATAATATAAACAAATAAATGATTGTACTTGTGATTATAACTCATTTGGCTAAAATTTATTTAATTTAGTGAAAATAATATTCTCAACTAAGTAA
Organism: Suncus etruscus; assembly: GCF_024139225.1. Classification (NCBI taxonomy): domain Eukaryota; kingdom Metazoa; phylum Chordata; class Mammalia; order Eulipotyphla; family Soricidae; genus Suncus; species Suncus etruscus. The sequence continues at coordinate 80,232,692 of NC_064850.1, forward strand.
CAAATTATGAGATTATATGCATGAATAATTTTTGTTTAAGTATAAAGACATTAAACTTGTCAGGAGTAAAAATTAATAGACCTCATCCTTGCTTATGTTAATAATTTAAAATATTATTGTTCATGTTCTTTTATAACAACCTCAAGTATTTTATAAGATTTTATAAAATTTTTATCTATTATGTGTAGAAGTTTATGAACTATGTTTTTCCACAAAGGTTATAAGAGCATACTTTCTTATGCCACTTGGCTCATCTCTTGTGTTACATATACCTCTTATATGGTTAAGTTCATAACAATTAAGCATTTTAAATCCTGGAGTGAGTAATATTAGCTAATGCAGTGCATTTATTTAATAAGACAATGATACAGTTAATTATCTGTAAGAAATGTGTAGCCTTCATTTATAGGGTCATAGCAAGATCATTTATAGAGCAATCATCTACACATATATCTACATTATCCTCTGCAACATGATTTTGGAAATTCAGTGGACTTGTGAAAAAATTAATTTTGAGTCCTCTATCAGGGAGGAATTAGTTTTCTGATTAATTGGTGATGAAATTTTGATCCAGAAATATTTGGTTTTAGGAAATATTTAGCATAGGTGAGAAGTGGAACAGGTGTGAACAGTTTTCTCTGGCAGAGAAACTGGCAGATTTGACTTGGGTGGAAAAAAGTGAGTTAAAAATGAGACATTGAGAAGCATTATAAATAGTAAATTTAAAAAGTTACTCTAAACAGTGGTGAGTGCAGTTAGAGAAACAACTATACTAACAACTATCCTGACAATGGTAGTGAGTGAGAGAAATAGAATGCCTGTCTCAAATACAGGCAGGAGGTGAGGAGGAATATGGGGGCATTGGTGGTGGGAAGATTGCACTGGTGAAGGGGGATTCTTTTTTTAATAACTGAAACCCAAATACAGACATGTTTGTAATCATGGTGCTTAAATAAAGATATTATAAAAAATAAAAATAAAAAGTTAATCTAAGAAGATGGGGGTAAATTTATTTTGAAGTAGTATAAATTTAAGCAACTTTCTTTTGTATTTTGATGAAACTATATCACTTTTTTCAGTATGAAAGCAAATATTAAACAAAAAACATAATTTCTTTAAGAATTTGACCGTAGTCTATAATAGATGAGTTATTGTAAAAGCAATTACAGATTGCTCAGGGATAAAGGTCCTAGAAATTTGGAAATTTTTGCTCGCAATATGGATCTTTATAGAAGAAATTTCATCATGTTACTTTTGATTTTTGCAATGGAACACTTTGTGAGTGTATGTGGGTTTGTGATAAACAAAAAAAAAGTTTATTTAGTCAAATACAAAATTTGAGGTAAAATTTAAAAAAGCAATATCTTTGTTCTTAATGCTATTGGAAGTTTGTATAGTTAATTTATATTCAATAACAGTAAAAATTTGAATTGAGTGGTCATTGCCATGTTATATGGGCACATCACTTATGATAATGAAAAATAACTCATAACAAGGTGAAAGATTAGTGAATATTCTCATTGCCTTAAGTCTGGAGGCATTCATAATATAAAATTCTCATTCCTCATGCAGAGGAATTCTTGCTCCTATAGTATAAATCAGAAATCTGCCTGATTTTTTTTTCTGAGTATGTAATCAGAGTCCACATATCCATGCTACACTAATCATATCATTTTCATCATCTATATCATTAACACATTTTACAACCAAAAGTGTTTTCAATTCTAAAAGTGGTTTTATATTGACATTGTTGCTGATTTTTATTGATAAGCAGATAAAAATTAATTATCATGGTTCATTGATAGGTTAAACCAACATGTAGAAACATATAGAGTCATTAAATTAAATAGCTTACTTAAATTTTTAGTGTTATGTTGGAGTCTTCACTAATAAACATTCTTTTGTTTATGTTTTTGTTTTTTGGGCCACATCCTGTGTTACTCCTGGCTATGCACTCAGAAATTGCTCCTGGTTTGGGGGACCATAGGGGATGCGTGGAGATCAAATTGCGGTTTGTCCTAGATCAGCCGCTTGCAAGGCATATATGCCTTTCTGCTGAGTCACCACTTTGGCCCCAGACATTCTTTTAATAAGAAAAGAGTAAATAATAAATCAACATTGTTATTTGCAATTTATGAAAACATAGTTAAAATATCAATGACATTAGCATTGAGTGTTCTGGGAGTTAGATAATATAAATAATTAAGAATAAATTTATCTTACTTGAAGAATATTTATTTTATGAATTTTTGAACAATATACTCATTTGATTCCAAAGGGTAGATGGTATTAGTTTTAGCAGCATACGACAGAAAATAATCAGATAATAAAATTATATTAAAATATAACATCTACCAAAATTAAATCATAGGTAGTTTATTGTATTATTTTTTTTACCTTTGAAAACACAGATTTGACTGAGTAACATAAGTTCTTATTAAAATCTTTTCTGTTCTAACTGGGAAACTTGCTAGGGACTATAGAAATAAGTTAAATTGCATGGTCAAAGGCATGATTAGAATAAATATGTTTGCATGACTAAAGTCTTAAGTTGCTAAGAAATCTAAATTGAATTAGATTTAAAAATATATTCTCCACAGAAATGATTCTATCAAACTCAAGAAAACCTTTTACTTTAGTATGATTCAATTTTTATCATATAAATTAAGTGCTGCACTAATTTGTTATTCAAATTTTAATTTTTTTGAGGGGTGTCCTTCCAAGCAATGCTCAGAAGGTCTGGGGGACAGTCCTGGAGACACTGACCATCCACAGGGTGCTTCCTCCTGTGGCCCTGCAGTGCTAGTGACTGCCAGGACTACCCTAGTGGTTCTCAGAGCCTGGAGGTGCTTAGGTGCCTAGGGCATACCCAGTGATACTGAATATTGTAGTGCCAAGGACTAAATTTAGACCCCCGTACCTGGTATACATATTTCTAATTGCTACATTATCTTCCAGCAGCCCCCCCCCAAGCTTGAAGTTTGCAGTACACTTGACAAAAATATAATCTAATATTTGTAAAATGTGATTCCACATTCTTGGTGGCTTTCGCAGGTAAGAAAAATCAGACAAAGGTGTATTTGTCACAAAACAAATTGAACAATATGTTTTTACCAGGCATCTTTTCAAATAACACCTTTACATGTATTTTTAAATTTTATTTAACCCCTAGACTTTTTTTTTTCCTTTTGGTCACTTGCTACCTAAATACAGCTATTGTCCTGGTTTTGCTGCCAACCACTGTGTTTAAAGTAGGTAAAAGAAACAGAATGGAGAAATCTTAAGAGTTAATGTCAACTTCTAGATCCAATGATTATATTCTTCAGTTATTTTGGGAAAGAGATAGGAAAGGAAGCTAGATTTTTCCAAATACATGGTGCTTAATGAGACTTTTCTATTTTCCCTCACATAACATTAATTGTTTTTAATTTTTCAATTTATTTTAGCTTGCATGTCATATGGAAAACTGAAGGAGCTGAGGGAGGCATTTATTTCCAGAAGAGGTAAGAGAGCATAATCAGGGGAGGAAACTAGTAAGTAATCAAGTATTCGGTACACACTTTCATTAATGCCCATGTGCTACAAAAACATAATATTTTAATTTCCTGATTTCTGCTGCTTTGGCTGAAGAGATTCTGTTAAGGTTTATTTTAGTTCCATTTCTGCGAAAGATAAAAGTGTGACATTTTCAGTCTTATTAGAGGTGCAGTGTTTTAGTCTAAGGTTCATCTTCACTTACACAAAAGGAAAAAGCGCCTCGTGATGGTTAAATAATAAAGAAGGCCGATTGCTTACAGAGTCAAGTAACAAGACTCAATTGTGTGCCATGATCCAATCGCTCCTTAAATCTTGAAATTCTTATCCAATTTAATGATGGCATCTGCCGGGAGAGAGAAAATTTCCATGGCATATCTTTATAACAACCCCAAATCTCATGGAAAGAAGCCAGTGGAAAAAATTTAAATGAGTATAATCCTCTAGGAAAGATACACTTAGAAATTTTCTCTTAATGGGAACTTTGTTTGCTAACAGCAAGCAGCTACCCAGCTAACTCCAGCAACATCTGCTGCTGTTGGTAAGAACTGACCTCTTAATCAGAAGCTGTTCACATAGAAATGACTGCAAGCTTTGGGAACAACACGAATTTTCCTTGAGATCGTTATAAAAATAGAGATGGAAAGCCAAAATAGCATTTTGCCTTTTTGTTTTAAATGCAGTTTGCTCAGACAGAGTGAAGGGAACACCCAGAACAGGGGAGAACAATAGATCAATCAAGTGAGATGAAGGTGATCTGATTTGTTTAGCAATTGCTGCTGAAGAGTAATGCTATAGTATTTAGTATGTTTTTATTTCAGTTAAGATTAGTCAATTTTAGAGAATCATTTACTTTTTCTCTTCAGTAATTCCATCTTTGTTGAAACTGCACCATTGATCGTGATGGCAGATGCCAAAATTTCTGACCAAAATATTTGAGGGGAGAGGATGAGTATCAGGGCAAGAACTACCGTACTTCAAAGTTTAAAAATCCTCCCTTCAAATCTCTCTCAGGCTTTCGATAGAATCTGACATTTATGTCATAGTGTGGGGGAATGTTATGACTCTTGTTTGTCGTGAGTCATAGAGGTTCACATTATTTTCCATCCTTTGTCGTTCAGGTAAAGAAAGACGAAAAGTAAAAATACCTTTCTGTTGAGAGTCACAGCTAATTTAGGAACTGCATCTCTTGACCTGGCATTTTAGGTTAAGTCATGTTATCTAATTCAGAGTACAATAAAAATTTTTTTGAAGGGAACTTAGGCTTAACCAGTCCAATTCCATTTAAAAATTCTTTCACACATTCCTAGCAGAAAATCACTATTCCTGCTTGTATATTTCTAGTCATTGTATATAAGCTTTTCAACCATGACAGTAGAGGAAAGCCCAAAACTGCCTCTAGGTAGTTTCTGCAGTAAAAGAAAACAACTGAATCTCTGTTCTATAGAAAAACCCTTTCAGATAAATGTGGACAGACATAACAAAGTAAAGAAAAGCATAACTCTTGCTTACTGCATACACTGAAACCACACTATTAAAACTAGAAAGAGGCAATACTTTATGTAATAAGGTTTCTAGATCCTTCACTGTTTTGGCTTCCTTTGTGGATATAACCCTAGGGTATTGAGTTTTAAAATGCTGTATGTGGAAAAAGGAGAAAATATCTGATATAATTAAAATAAATAAAAGGGAAATAAAATATTTTAAGGAAGTACAAATATACTAATTATTTAAAATTAACCATGAATTTAGTGAAATAAGTCCAGAGATAATACAATAGATACAGTATTGGAGTATTTGGCATGCCAGTGGTCAACTTTGAGATGATCTTGGTTACCATATATGACCCCTGAGCACTGCCAGGAGTGATCCTTGAGAACAAAGCCAGAAGTATTCCCTGAGCACAGATAGGTAGGTACATAGGTAAAATGGTGCCAGAGCAAATATAAGTGTTAAGGCCTAGTCTGCACACCAGAGCCAGAGTCAGGCATAAGCCCAGAGTACCATCAGGTGTGGCTCAATATGCCTAAATAAAATAAAACATAATGATATTATATAAAATATTAAATATCAAAGCACATGTGTGTAGTTTGATGATTATAATATTTCTTTTAACAGTGGGGACTTTTGAATGCTCTATCTCAATTTAATTATAGCCCCTCTCCATTATGCTAATTCTCCCTTGCTTCTCTTTTAACATGGGAAACTGTTTAATTTCACAGTGTCTTCATAGTATTTTCCTTCTCCATACAACTTAAAGATATGCTATCTTTACTGCATTAGCACATTAGGTGGAGTACCAGTGCTCATGCTATTTGTTTACAATTTTACTGAGTGCTTTGTACTTTGGAATTAAATGTAAGTGGATGTATCCTATTTGACTCCTAAGAAGGTCATATTCAATATAGTGAGTCAACACTTAAAAAAATCGACTCAAAACTAATCATTCTTATTCTGAAAGTGAGGATTCTTGTAAAGGTAACCTCAGAATTATTAGTTCCTCATGGACTACACCAGCTTATGTGCATTTAATTATTGCAAAAAGGAAAATCTGATTCACTTTTCTTCTGTTGTCGCTGATAGTCAGACATAAAATATAATCATTATCTCAATTTTGGATGTCATTGTGAAAAAGAATCCATTTCTCAGCTACAGAGCTATTAAATTACCGGTCATATTTTTACTATGTATTTGTGTGAGACATTTTCAGTACTGTCAGTGATAAAATAGAGAAAATACTGCTTCATCTCTCTGAGAGAATGCTATAAACACAATTATAAAATATTCTAGCAAAAAAGCAAGAGCATATATTTTGCTTAAATTATTTAAATGACATATTTTGCTCTGAAAAGTTAAAGATACAATATTAATAGCATTTTGTTGCTTAGTTTATTTTAAATTAAAAATATTTTCATTGTATATTATTAGATTTAAAACAAATTGCCCAGAATACTATTATTTTAATTATTATTAAATTAACAATTATGATTTTTATTTTATCTTTGTGTTATAGCCCATCAGCTATTTTTCTTAATTTTACTGGACTATTAATGTAAATGTTTTAGTATAGAATAGTTAAAGAATAATTAACAAAGAGTAATTAAAGAGTTTTATATGTACATATTTTATTAAAATTTATTTTTATTAAAATATTGATATATTTTTCTTGCTACAACATGGTTATGAAATTGAATTTTTTATTTTTAATACTTTTATAATTTTATAATTGCATTTATTTAAAATAAAAGTGTTAGTTGGTTAATTTTAAAAAGTATATAGGCAAACTGAAACCTAAGTTTTAAGATTTAAAAGTATTTGACTTTTCTTTGAATTCTATGAGGTAGTGGAAAATAATTTTGGGAAGATATATTTGTTCATAAACTCCTAATTTTATTTCCTTTTTAAGGATAGGTAGAACTCCCTAAAAACTGTCCCTAAACTATTATTTATTATTATATTTATTATTTATATTATTATCCAGAGGATAATCCAGATGGACATAACGATACATTATTTCCAAATTGTTCAGGTGATTTCAAGATATTTTTGAAGAATGTAAAGTAAAAATGAATAATAATATGCATAAATAATAGTAACAATATATTGTTTTTTTAAAAACACTTATAAAAGTCATGATTTAAGAAAACATTTTAGTTATAACTAGAAAGCACAAAACCAAAAAGTGAATCAAAATGGGTATGGAAGCCCGAAGTCTACTAAAAACACAAATAAAGATTTATTTTACTAGATAACTTGTATAGACAGATATCAGAGAGAGCAAGAGACTAAGAGCCTTTATGCTATAAAAAGTGGTTATTTTCTCTACTTATGAAAATATGCATACAATATCATTAAAGATGCACCCCTCTAGGTAGACTGGTTTCTGCATAAAATTGTCACAAAGATTATTTTCTCTTAAATGCTCCAAATCCAGTAAAAAAGATAAAAAATGGTGTATTAAGAAACATCGAAATAATCCAAACACAGCAACAAATCTCCACATATCTACCAGTGTAATAGATATCTATTAATTGATTGACAAATAATTAAAATCAATCATATTAAAGAAAGTACAAGACAAGACAGACAACTAAAATGGACAAAGAGAATAAAGTGACAATATAAACAAGGGTATAAAAATATGAACAATAATCTTGAGATATTCTATACTTGAAGCATAACTAAATTGAAAAATTCACTAGGGTGGTATGACCATGCATTTAATTAGAATAGAGATTTGGAAGTACACGTAATTATTTGAAATTACAGATCCAGAGGAACAAAAGTGAAAAATAACTGAAGAAAATTGAAATTTTTTTTATATTTTTATATATGTCACTTAGATATATAATAAAGCAGACCAATGTATTCATTGAGACACAAAAGAGAAAAGAGCTGGAAGTTACAGCTCACCTCAGGAAGCTCACCACAAAGAGTGATGAGTTTAGTTAGAGAAATAACTACATTTTGAAATGTCCTAATAACGAGAATGTAAGAGGGAAATGGAAAGCCTGTTTAGAGTACAGGCGGGGGTCGGGTGGGGAGGAGGGAGATTTGGGACATTGGTGATGGGAATGTTGCACTGGTGATGGGTGGTGTTCTTTACATGACTGAAACCCAAACACAATCATGTATGTAATCAAGGTTTTTAAATAAAATAAAAAAAAAAAGTCCAGTAAAAAAAAGAAGAGAAAAAATGCAGTGAAAATGTATGATGAAATCTATACTGAAATCTAAGAAAATCAAGACCTAAAATCAGATCCTTAGTGAACTCCAGCTGCAGCCCAAAGAGATTCACATGAATAAATTACAATTAATTTTATAAAAATCAGGGATAAAATATATAATGATTGGTTCTCAGATGAGAATATTGTGTAGGAGGCACAATATTTGCCTTTAATGCATCTGATCCCAATCTGAATCTTTGGCATCATCATTGGTACACTGAGCATTATCAGTAGTCACTTTTGAGCACAGAATCTGGGATCATACTTAACCATCACCAGGTGTGGATCAAAAACAATAATAACAAAAAATACAGTTATTAAAATAATAAAAGTAAAGCAAGTGTTCAGATACATAAAAACCCAATAATGAGTGACAAAATTATAAATCGGTTTATTTTAATCTAGTAGAGAATAGAACAATATGCTAAAAACAGAAAAATATATGAGATCTAAAATACTTTGTCTTTCAAATTAGTTATTAATATATAGTACACTTATGAATGTGTATGCTTGCAGCCAGAGTAAATAGGGTGTTTGTCTTGCACAGAGAAAATCCAGGATCTTTTCAGGAGTGATGCCTGAGTGCAGTGTCAGGTGTAAGTCCTGAGCACTGCATGTGACCCAACAAACAAACAAAAAACCAGGATGGATGACAACAGAAAATTGAAAACAGCTAGCTTTTATGTTGTATTTTATCACAATAAAATTGGTGACTTATTTCATGTTTTAAAAATAAAAAAGAAAAAGTATTTGTGAAATCTTAATATCTAATAACAATGTCTCAGTTGTTTAAAATTAAGAAACTTCTTCATCTTTATTAGGATAACTTTTAACATTTTCAAATTAGTGTCCTATTTATGATTAACTACTGAAAACCTTCTTAAGATTGGGAAAAAAGGGGCCCAGAGAGATAGCACAGTGGCGTTTGCCTTGCAAGCAGCCGATCCAGGACCAAAGGTGGTTGGTTCAACTCCCGGTGTCCCATATGGTCCCCGGTGCCTGCCAGGAGCTATTTCTGAGCAGACAGCTAGGAGTAACCCCTGAGCATCGCAGGGTGTGGCCCAAAAACAAACAAAAAAGACAAAAACAAAAAAAGATTGGGAAAAAAGGTTAGTTTTCTCACAATGATGATCATTTACAGAGATAATTCTTAAAAAAATGCAAATAAGGCTTCTGTTCCCCTCAGTGAAGCAGCCATGAAGCACCCCACCCAGAACAGCTCCAGAGGGCACAACAGCAGAAAACATCTTCCGAAGGCATGTCATTAGAGGTAGGCTGTCTCCGTCCATGAAAAGCAGAGCTAGAGGAGTGTAGCTGCTCTAATTCACTTCATGGTTACACACATCTTCTAGCCAATGAACCCCAGCATGACAAGTAGAAGACACCACACTACAAGCGTGACAACGGAAAAACAACAGGCCAAACACCATCCATTGAGAATGAAGGTGGCATCTCTAATGACCTAAAATGTCCTGAAACCTAGTTAGCCTCTAATAAGGAATTTAGAGAAGAAATACGGAGGATTTTCATAAAACTCAAAGAAAGCATGGATCTAGCTGAACGAACCACAAATAAGAACCAAGCGAATATGAAGGTAGAAATGAGGAAACTCCACACTGAAATAATAGGATTGAAAAAGTTGGTAGGTCACTGAAAAGACTCTCAAACAGAATAAGAGTAGCAGAGGATAGAATAAGTGAGCTGGAAGATAAGATGCATAACAACTCCATACTCAGAAGAAACTGGAAAGTAATCTTAACCTAAATGATCAAACAGTGAGAAAAAAAATCCTCAAAGAATGGAATCAGACAAAAATAGAATTGTTTTATAAACGCAACAGAAACAACATAAGATCTTTGGACTCCCAGAGACCCACGAAGAAAATCCCCAGAGACTGGAGAGATAGCACAGTGGTGGGGCATTTAGCAAAAATGTTGCAGAGGGAACCTCACTGTTGATGAAAATACTTTATGCAGTCTATCAAAAACAGTCTGAATATTTCAAAAATAAAGTTAGAATTTAGCTTACATCTTCCCTGCAGTTTTTTTCTTGTAATAAATCCCCCCAACACAAAAACATTAATTTGAAAAGATATATGCACATTCATTTCTATTGCAGCACTGAGTATAATAGCCTATAATAGCCAGTTACAAAAACAACCCAAATGTTAAAAAATGATGAATAAAGAAGCTGTATATACATAATGAATATTATGCAACTAACAAAAATGAAATTATAAAGTTTAGAAATGTGAATGAACCTGCTCGGTATAATTTTAAGTAAAATAAACCAGAATGAGAAAGATAAATAGCAAATGAACTCACTCAACTGTTCAACTTTTAGAGACAAAATAAAGGAATCGTAATTTAACAATCATAAATCCTTGGCTTTGAGTTACAAATATGATCACCATACAATGAGAATAATGATAGGGCAACTTAAAATTGGAGTATGGGTAGTCATGAGCACTTCGGGGATGATGGGATCCATCAATTTTGTACACCAATACCATACATTTAATTATCATAACTGTATTTCCTAAATTATAATAAAAATTAAAAATTAAATATACATAAACTTATTTAAAAATTAGAGTAACGTTTTCAAATTTTGGTCATACCCAACTGTGCTTAGTGCATACTCTTGGCTTTGAGTTCAAAGCTCAGGAATCAGTTCTGGCAGGAGGGATTCAGGAATCAAAAAAGGGTCAGGTCTGTAAGGCAAGCATTCTATCCACTGTGCTGTTGCTCTGGCCCTCAAAATAGAACCTTATAAAAATATACAAAAATATATGTAAATTTTAAAAACACCTTGTATAAACTCTCAAATTAAACAGCAAATCCCCTGTAATTTTTAATATAAATATAAAATATATAAGATATTTATTAAAATATAAAATAAAATATATAAAAGTGCCAGACTTGGAGAAACTAGTCTCTATAGAGATGACTAAGAAAAGAATTTTATCCAGAATGAATACAAAGAAACATCTGAATACACTAATAAGAAGACAAACTATTCAGTAAAGTAATTGACAATTATTATATTAAAATTATAAATACATATAAATAAATAATTACATGCAAATATAAATATCATTGTTATCAGGAACACATACAATAGAATCACAATATAATATCAACTATTAAAATAACAAAAACATAAAATACAATATTAAATATTGGTGAGCATTTGTAATAGGTAAGCCATTCAGACATTACTGGTGAAAATGTTCAGTGTTGCAATTATTTTTGTTAATTAATTTGAATATTTCATGTAAAGTAGACTTCTCATTTAATATATAACTCAGTCATTTAACTCCCAGATCTGTACTTTAACTAAATGAACATATATTCCTACACAAAAAATATAGAAATCTTTCAATAGATTTACTTATGATACTCAAAAATTTAACAGTTTAATTGTTTATCATCATAATTTAAATAGGTACTTAACATTATGAAAAATGGTAAATAACTATATCACACAACTTAAATACTATTTACATTATAAAAAGAACTTCATTCTGAAAAATTAGATACTATTTTAATAAAAATAAATCATTGATAATTATCTAAACAAGATGGATATAATAAATGTGCTAAGAAGCCAATCAAAAGAGCTTAATCTATACCATTTTATTTACACACATATCTACTAAATATTTATCTGACTTATAGTAATGTAGAGCAGATCAATAATTTGGAACCAGTGTTGGAGCGAGTATCTGAATAAGGGAATGATTAATTAAAAATGGACACACATGATTATTTTTATTTTTGGGGGGTTTTTGGGCCACACCCGTTTGATGCTCAGGGGTTATTCCTGGCTATGAGCTCAGAAATTGCCCCTGGCTTGGGGGGACCATATGAGACCATGGTCCTTTTCTTGGCTAGCTCTTGCAAGGCAGACACCTTACGTCTAGCGCCACCTCACTGGCCCCAATGATTATTTTAATAATAAAAAATGATCTAAAATGTTCGGTACTATTAATATGACTGACAAAATTTATCACATAATACACTTAAATTAGGACCATATTATAACATGTAGCATATACTTAATATAGCATATATTTAATAAAGAAAACTTCTTTTAAAAAGGAGCACTTTTCTTTTAGTCATTTTGTTTGTGGTGATTTTGCTACGAAGGTATTTCAGTTTTACACAAAATATATCAATCTTTGTTTTCATAGTTTTTTAATTTTGTGTCATGTCTAAAAATTTTCTTTTGAATATTTTATATAGACCATTTGACAGAATATTTTTATCATCTTCATTCTGACATCAGATAGCTAGCAAGAAACTGTTAAGCTTGGGAAAATTACTAATCCTTTTTGTAATATCATTTTTTGAAAAATTAGAAGAGTGCTTCTTGTCTGCTACAATTCACTCCATCTCCTTCACCTGTTTTTAGAATCACTCTACCTTGTCTCTCTTTCATCATACCAAGTAGCTTTCCTGAGAAATACTCACAAACCAGTCACACTCAATAGAAATCAGAAGGATTGTGATCATGCACCCAGTTTTATGAACCACTATTTAGGCTATTTGAAACACAAATCTTCACTTTTAGTCACACAAAGTACAGAAATAATGAGGAAATTAAGGAGTTTATTAGCCAGAGTCCTCAGAGACACCAGAACTTTTGATGCTGTCTGAGGCTGAATTCAGAGCAACAGAGTTTAAAAGAGGCTATTATCTGAGAAGGATTTAGTAAACTTTAAGAGATATATTTTTTATTTTTAAAAATAATACCTTTACTTAAACACAGTGATTACAAACGTTATTTTGGTTGAGTTTCAGTCATATAAAGAAAAATCCCTTTCACCAGTGCAACCTTCCCATCACCAATACTCCATATCTTTCTCCCATAAACTGTATTCAAACAGGCTTTCTACTTCTCTCACTCATTGACATTGTTATGATAGTTCTCAGTGTAGTTATTTCTCTAACTACACTCAGCACTCATTGTGGTAAGCTTCTTATCACCCTTAATGTCTTGAGCAGGTCCTACCAGCCTTTATCTCTGAAAATTATATAAATTATGTCTTTTATTTTCCTTCAAACACACACATGACTGAAACTATTCTGTGTGTCTCTCTCCATCTGGCTAATTTCACCCAGAATAATAGTTTCCATGTCCATCCATGTTTTGGAAAATTTCACGACTTCATCTCTCCTGATGGCAGCATAATATTCCGTTGTGTATATGTACAACAGTTTCTTTAGCAATGCATCTGTTGAAGGGCATCTTGGTTATTTCTTTTGAGGTGCAGAAGCTTCTCAGCTAAATATAGTTCCATCTGTTTATCTCTTCCTCGATTCATTTGGAGAGTGCGGTTTTCTTCTTGAAGATGCCTTTAGTCTCAATGTCTTGGAGTGTTTTACCTCTGTGTTATTCTATTTACCTTATGATTTCGGTCTGATATCAAGATCACTAATCTATTTGCATTTGGCTTTTATGCATGGTGTTAGATAGAGGTCTGAGTTAAATTTTTTGCAAGTGGTTGATGTATTGTGCCAACACCACTTGTTGAGGAGGCTTTCCTTGTCCATTTTACATTTATTGCCCCTCTATTATTTTTTTTTGTTTTGTTTTTGGGACACATCAGGTGGTGCTCAGTGGTTTCTCCTGGCTATGTGCTCAAAAATTGCATCTGGCTTAGGAAGCATATGGGACACCTGGGGATAGAACCCGGCCCATCCTAGTTTAACACATGCAAGGCAATGTCCTGCCACCTGTACTACTGCTCCAGCCCCCATCTCTCTTTATCAAAGATTAATTAATTGTATGACTGGGGAACATTCTCTGAATACTCTAGTCAATTTTACTGATCTGAAGTTCTGTCTTTATTCCAATACCATGCTATTTTAATGACTTTAGCTTTGTAAAACAGTTTAAAGTTGGGAAAAGTGATGCTTCCCATATTCCTTTTCCAGGGTTGCTCTAGATATTCGTGGGTGTTTATTATTCCAGATGAATTTCAGGAGTATTTGATCCACTGCTTTAAAGAATGTAGAGGGATTGCATTAAATCTGTAGAATGCTTTGGGGAGTATGGACGTTTTAATTATGTTAATCCTCCAAACAATGAGCAGTGTATGTGGTTCCATTTCCTTATGTCCTCTTATTTCTTGACGAAAGGTTTTATAGTTTTCTTTGTATAGGTCTTTCACATCTTTAGTTGACTCCAAGATATTTGAGTTTTTATGACATTAATATGAATGAAATTGTTTTTTGGGCCCAGAGAGATAGCACAGCAGTGTTTGCCTTGCAAGCAGCCGATCCAGGACCAAAGATTCGAATCCCGGTGTCCCATATGGTCCCCTGTGCCTGCCGGAAGCTATTTCTGAGCAGACAGCCAGGAGTAACCCCTGAGCATAGCCAGGTGTGGCCCCACCCCCCCAAAAGTAACAAACAAAAAACAAAACAAAAAGAAATTGTTCTTAATGTCCATTTCTTCTCTATCATTATTAGTGTATACGAAGGGCATTGATTTGTGTGTCTTAATTTTGTAGGCTGCCACTTTGCTAAATGAATATATGTTTCTAGAAGCTTTTCACTAGAGTCTTTAGGGTTTTATAAATATAGTAGCATGTTATCTGCAAACAATAAGAGCTTGATTCATTCATTTTTTATCAGGATGCCCTTGATACCTTTTTCTTGCCTAATCCCTATGGCAAGTACTTCCAGTATTAAGTTGAATAGGAGTGGTGAGACAAGACAGCCTTGTCTTGAACCAGATTTTAGAGAAAAGACTATAGTTTATTTCTGGTGAGAATAGTATTTTCCACTGACTTGTGGTAGATGGCCTTGTTTATATTGAAAAAGGTTCATTCAAATCACCTTGATGAGAGTTTTTTATTTATCAAGAATGGGTGTTGTACATTATTGGATGCTTTCTCTGCATCTATTGATATAATGATTTTTCTTTTTCTTTTTGTTGATATGGTATATTATGTTGATTAATTTACATATATTAAACCATCCTTGCATTTTTGGAATAAAACCTACTTAGTCATGGTTAATGATCTTCATGATAAGGCATTGGATCCTATTTGCCAGTTGTGCCAACACCACTCTTTGAAGAGGCTTTCCTTGCTCCATTTAGGATTTCTTGCTTCTTTATCAAAAATTAGGTGATTGCATGTCTGCTGAACATTCTCTAAATACTCAAGCCTATTCCACTGATCTGAAATTCTAAAGTTTTCTGGCATAAGACTCTGACTCTGGGCTCCAGGCATACTACTCTGCCAACCTCTCAGTCAATCTCCTTGGTCCCAGTGAAACTTTTTTGCACTTTAGCTGTTATTGGTGTCAGGTTCCTGTGTTTAAAGATTCTGGATTCTGTGCATTTCATTCATCGAAGTCAGGCTGATGTGGAGCATTCTCTAGTTTTATCTCACCATTAGATGCGGAGAGACCTGTCCTGCAAGCAGGTTGTTGCTAAGTCATCTGGGTGTTGAGAGCACTCTTTGGAGTAAGTCTATGCCAGAGCAGTGGTAAGGTCTTCCCTGGTAGAGGTTTGTGTCCTGGTAATGTTATAGACAATTGTGGTTGTTTCCATAAATAGTATCTATGGTTCTGGGGTGTATGGGCAATGCCCATTCTTCTGAGGCCTAAGCCAAATCATTATGCCAATGTTGAGGGCATAACTGCATTACAAAATTTGTGTTCCCATCTCTATGAGATAAGAACTTCTTTGCATATATCATATTTTCCATTTTAATGTGCCTAGAAGAACAAGGCCACAAGATATTATTGATGCATCTGAAGGCTGAGGGAACAAGTCCAACATTCCTCTAACTTGGTTCTAACATGAATTCTAAACAGAGACACTCTTCTACCAGCATTGCTTATTGAACAGATCCCAAAGGTGAAAAAACAAACAAACAAAAAACCCAGTGGGCACGATTGTCAGTATGTAAGAGGATATTCAAAAAGAGTTATAGATGTTAAGGGAATACATCTAAGAATACAAAGGATATACACATGTCCCTTTTATGTTTTAGAAATAGTCGGGGTGGGGAATGTTGTTAATTCTGAGACACCACTTTGGTCTGTGATTTGGCCATCTGGAGTCTGCAAATGACTCCCAGCAGTCTTGTACCAGGAAATGTCTTTGAGTGGGGGCATCTCAGAAACTGATTATGGTCACAAGCACAGGTACCTAGTGAAGGGAGGTGGAGGATAGGAGTCTGCTAATAATGGATTAATAGGAACAGAGTATTGCTTCCTTCTCAGGCTGAGAGTCTATTTTTTCATTTTGGGAGCTGGCTAGCAGCTTGCTTGAGTGAGGATAATAATCTGCTTCATAAGGAGCAAAGAGCTGAGGGTAAAAATGGTTACATGTGGGGTCATACAATGTAGGTCTGAGAGTAAAGGACTAGAAATGAGCTTGTAAGGTGATGAGCCAATGGAGGAAGGAAAGTATACAACATAGACATTCCACATATTGTAAACAGAGATGAACCCCTACGATATCCGATTTAACTATACTGTATAATGCAAAGTGGATTAAACTGCATGATATGCAGGATGGGGATTGGGGGACGTCTGGGGTCCTCTTTAAAATCCTCCATGGCACCCACCGTGCTGACATCCAGGACAGGCTTCCAGAGATAACCCTGGGGTTCGGGAGGAAGGAGAGAGAAAGCTGTAGAAGACAGCCCAAGGTCACATCTTCCCCTTAGCTTGGCCAAAAAGCCTACAACATGGAACCATGCCATTCCCCATGCTGCCTGCTCTTTCATTCATCTTTCAATTTTTTTATTTCCACTTCATTGATTTCTGCTCTAAGCTTTGTTATTTCCTTCTGCCTACCTAATTTTGGTTTCTTTTATTGATCAGTTTCTAATTTTATAAGCTGCATCATTAACTTTTTATCTAGGCCTTCTCTTTCTGTTAAGTGCTTGCAAAGCTATAATTTTTTTCTCTTAGCACCACTTTTGCTGTGTTCCATAAATTCTGATAATTTGTGTCTTCATTGTCATTTGTTTCCAGGAATATTTTGATTTCTTCTTTGATCCTCTTTGATCCAATCTCTGACACACTAGTTGTTCAGCAACAGTTGTTCAGCTGTTTAATTTCAATATATTAACTTTTTTTTCTGAGTCCCTTTGTAGTTAACTTCTAATTTCAGTGCCTTGTGATCTGAGAAGGTAGTATGTACAATTTCTATCCTCTTGAATTTATGGAGATATGTTTCCTGACCCAACATGTGGTATATTCTGGAGAATATCCCATGTGCTTGGGAGAAGATTGTCTATCAAATTTTCTATGGATAGGGTGTCCTATATATATCTTCTAGACCACTTTCTTTTATTTTTCTTTTCAGAGCTAGTATATTCTTGTTGGGTTCAACCTAGTTGATCTATCAAGGAGTAACAGAGCATTGTTGAGGTCTCCCACTATTATTGTGTTGCTATTTATGTCTTCTTTCAGATTTGTCAACAATTATATTAAATATTTTGCTGGTCCTTCAATGGGTGCAAATATGTTTAGGAGTGTTATTTCTTCTTGTGTACATATACTTTGATTATTACATAATGACCATCTTTGTCCCTTATAAATTTCTGTCTAACTGTCATCTGATATAAATATGACCACTCCAATCTTTTTTTCTTAACAAAGTGGTTTCTTTGGAAAATTTACCCCCAGCCTTTGATTTTGAGTCTATATTTGTTCTGGCTTTTCACATGTGTTTCTTGTAGGCAGCAAAATGTTAACTTCAGCTTTTTGATACATTTTGCCATTCTGAATCTCTTAACAGTTGTATTTATTCCATTGACTTTGAGAGATAATTATTATGTGGTTTGGTTTCATCTTTGTGTAGAAGTTTGATGTGTCTGTTATTCTATCTTTTCTTAAACTTTTTCAGTTTTACTTTAAAGACTGGTTTTGAGTGTGCAAAGTTTCTGAGTTGTTTATCTCTGAAGCTATGTATACTTCCTTCAAACTTGAAAGTGTGCAGCATTCTAGGTGACGTATTCATTTCTTTGAGTTTTGTCACTCTATCCCATCACTGCCTTATGGCCTTGCGGTTTCTTGTGACAGGTCTGCTGGGAATGCCATCTAGTCCAACCTTTATAGAAAGTGATATGGAGATTCCACCAAAAACTGGAAATTGAGCTCCCATACTATTGAGCTATACCACTCCTAGGGATATACCCTAGAAACAAAAAATACAATACAAAAATCTCTTCTTCACACCTATATTAGTTGCAGCACTATATACAATATCCAGACTATGGAATTAACCAAGATGCCCTTCAAGAGATGAATGGCTAAAGAAACTGTGGTACATATACACAATGGAATATTATGCTGTCTTCAGGAGAAATGAAGTCATAAAATTTTCCTATACATAGATATACATGGAATCTATTGTGCTGAGTGAAATAAGTCAAAGGGATAGAGATAGATGCAGAATAGTCTTACTTATTTATGAGTTTTAAGAAAAATAAAAGACATTTTTGCAATAATTCTCATACAAAACAGAGGAGGGCTGGAAGGTCCAGCTCACGACATGAAGCTCATAACAAAGAGTGATGAGTGCAGTTTGAGAAATAACTACATTGAGAACTATCATAACAATGTGAATGAATGAGGGAAGTAGAAAGCCTGTCAAGAGCACAGGCAGGTGTGCGGTGGGGAGGGGAGGAGGAAGATTTGGGACATTGTTGATGGAAATGTTGCACTGGTGAAGGGTGGTGTTCTCTACATAACCTAAACCCAACTACAATCATATTTGTAATCAAGGTGTTTAAATAAAGATATTAATAAAATAAATTTAGTAATTTAAAATCAAGTAAATTACTATGCAAATATAAAAATGAAAAATCTTGAAAATTTAAAAAGAATATTTATTAGAGTAGAAAAATTGTGTTATATTGATTTCCCAATGGAACCAAAATTTGTTCCTCTAAATACCAGTGGTCAGGACTGCATATATCTCATTATTTTCTCCCCAGGCTGGTGTGGAACACAGCATATTTACCTATTATTCTGTCACCATTCTTGAACAAGGATCCTTCTTTTTCACTGAACTGAGAGAGAGTCATGAATAGTTTGCTTCTGGGCCTGCTTATTTATTTATTTATTTATTTTTGGATTTTGGGTCACACCTGGAGTGCTCAGGGGTTACTCCTAACTCTATGCTCAGAAACCACTCCTGGCAGGCTCAGGGGACCATATGGGATGCTAGGATTCGAACCAATGACCTTCTGCATGAAAGGCAAACTCCTTATTTATGTGCTATCTCTCCATCCCCATGGGCCTGCTTCTAAGTGATTCTTTCAATCTTGCTCTTATGTAATCTTCTCCTGGTTGCAGCCTCAGTCTTCACAGACATTAGACCTTAATCAAGTTGTTACTGACAGTAACAGGAGCTGTGCTGTAGAAAGCAGAAGTACTGAAACCTGTGTTTTAACATTTACTGTTCTTTGTTTCTTCAACTCTCATAAATTGTTCAATTGCAAAACTATTGTAGTGCTTTGAATGCTCTGACATTTTAAATAAGTATGATAAATGCTTATGTATCTCATTGATTCTACTGTCATATTTTTCAAGTCATAATAAGAAATTAATAGTTGTGAAGTCCATTGGTGAGACACTCCTCCTAAGTACTTAGTGATTTTTATAACAAATATCTGGGAAGAATTTTATGAGAAATTTATGTGGCAAAGGATATAACTCAGTTGTAGAGCACAAGAACATCATTAAAAAAGAAACTTCCAGAGCTAAAAAGTATATGTGATCAAATCCTGCATGCCTGAAGAGTACCAACCAAAAGAGACCCCAGAAAAAATACCCTAAGACACATCCTTGTCACAACGACAAATTCAACAGATAGAGATAGAATTCTGAAAGCAGCAAGATCAAAAAGTGAAATTACATTCAAGGGAACATCCTTGAGATTTACAGCAGATTTTCAACAGAAACACTCAAGGCCAGAAGCAGTGGTGGGACATAGTAACAAAACTCAATGAAATAAATGCTTCACCTAGAAAACTATACCCAGCAAAAATCACTTTCAGGTTTGACGGAACAATACATGGTTTCACAGACAAACAACAGCTCAGAAACTTTACAGTCTCAAAACCAGTCTTAAGAGAAAAACTGAAAGACCTAATTTAAGACAAAACTGAACAAAACACACCAAATTTCGATATAAAGATGGCATTAAATCCCAGGACAATTCTTTCTCTCAATGTCAATGGACTAAATGCACCAGTTAAGAGACACAGAGTGGCTAAATGGATCAAAAAAACTCAATCCAACCTTCTGCTGCCTACAAGAAACACACCTGAATAGTCAGAACAAACATAGACTCAAAATAAAAGGCTGGAGGAAAATTATCCAAGCAAACAACACCCATAAAAAGGCTGGAGTGGCAATAATAATATCAGATGATGCAAACTTTATACACAGGAAAGCTGTAAGGGACAAATATGGACATTTTGTATTAATCAAGGGATACATACAGCAGGAAGAAAAATAAAAGACATTCTTGCAATAATAATTTTCTGACACAAAAGAGAGATGCTGTGGAAGTTACAGCTCACCATAAATAGGGATGAGTTTAGTTAGAGAAATAACTACATTCTGAACTATCCTAATAATGAGAATGTATGAGGGAAATAGAAAGCCTGTCTAGAGTACAGGCGGGGGTTTGGTGGGGAAGAGGGAGATTTGGGACACTGGTGATGGAAATGTTGCACTGGTGATGGGTGGTGTTCTTTACATGACTGAAACCATTATACAATCATGCATGTATCAAGGTGTTTAAATAAAATATATTAAAAAACTTGAATGTCTGCAAGATGAATCTTTTGAAGCTTCAAAACTACTTTGACAAATCTCTGATATTATGCAAATTTCCTTTTAAGTATAACACAGATGTTAAATTACTTTTGAAAAATACTACAATAAATTTAAGATATTCATTTCTCAGCATATTCAACTATTTTCAAAATTATTTGTCTGGTCTTATGAGTTCAGAATAACATTCTACTACTAGAGATCGTAATTTTTGACTACTTTTACTGATGATGTCTCTTCTCTCAACAAAAATATTGGGAAATTTAAATTATTTTAGTTATAGTCCCACCACTAACTTCTTGAATTATTTTGTAAGGAACAGATTAAAAAAAATTCTGTTATCCCAGCTGATCTGCTATTTGGGATACTCTACTTTAGGGTGTTCTAAGGGATGTCACAAGCAATGTTATTGGTTGGTCATGAGTTAAAAAGTAATCACTATGGAAGCATAATTTTAGATATGATAATACTCTTAGATAATGCAACAGTGACCAAGGCTTATTTTAGACAGTTTTTTTTAATCATAGTCAAAGAAAAGGAAAGTTAAATGCACTTTTGAGACATTTTAGAATACTATTTTTGCGAATACATATTAGTTTTTACTTTCAAGTTTTTAAGATTTATCTTTGGCCATTAAGAATAAAGTGATAGGTATAGGTATTTTTGAGGAAAAGGAAGGTATTTTTGATGTATTGGCCAAATTAGTTTTTACAATGTTCAGAGAAACTGCTGTCAAGCTGCTCAATTCAAATGATAAGAGCTATTTTGTTCATATATATAGATATATAGATATATAGATATATAATCCCTGGCAAGCAGAATATGATCTGTCTTAACACTTATATTCTCCCTGCCAAAGCACATGCAGTATGTTTGGACATATGGTCTAATTTTTATGATCTCTTAACCTTTATTTATACCATATACTTCATGGCAGAAATAATCACTTGTAGTCTTGAGTTGCTAGGAAAAGGCCCCATCTGGAATCTCTGAAAAAGAAGATTACTTCACAAAAGAAAACTTTTATTTAGAAATATAATTTAGTTTCACTCTTGGATGATCTTAACCTAGTGTAATTAGTTGGAAGAAAATTTTGGGAATTTTTTCTATGTTTTATCTAGGGCTAATGCTCTATTAAAAAGAAAAAAGAAAGGGGTGAAGAGAGAGCACAGCAAGTCAGACATTTACTATATACATAGCTAAACTGGCTTTGATCCACAGCACTCCTTTTAGTTCCCTAGGCCCTGCCAGCAGTGATTCCTGAGCACAGAAGTAAGACCTGCATACAGCTGAGTGTGCCCACAAATAAACAACAAAAGAGTATTAAGTAACTAGTGCAGTGTACCAAACTTACTTAGAAAGTATTTTTTACTTCTTGGTTATAAAAATTCTGAACCACATTTGCATAAATGACAGATGTGTGAGGATTATGTATGATTCAAGTAGTGAACCCTAAGAAACAATAGGTTGAAATAGGACAATAATTAATTTGTTTATATAAAAAAGCCCACAGTTACAAAGTATGCAGCTGTCTAAATTTCTTTATTTATTATTTATTTGATTTTTGGTGCCAGTGCTATTCAAAGCTCACTCCTGCGTTTGTGGTTAAGATTACTTCTGGGCATGCTAGAGGGCCATATGTAGTGCCAAGGCTCTAACCAGGGTCAATCACATACCAGCAAGCTCCTAAACCATTGTTCTGTCTCTATAGACTTAGTATAAAAATTCTATTATGTATGGAATCCTATAATATTTTTTCTGAATTTTTACTGTTTTGATTTAAATACACTGGTTTACAGTACTTTTAATTATATTTTTCACAAGTAAATTGTTCCAACATCAGACCCATCACCACAGAGCTTGCTTCCCTATACCAATGTCTCAAAAATCCCCTCACAGATACCCCCTCTTATATGTAAGCCCAGTTCTTTATAAAAAAAAAAAAAACAACCTTCCATTTCAAGGATTTTGGTCATTTGTTGTTCCCTTAATGCATTTTTATACCTGATATATTAGAAATTTTTTCTTATTATTTTAGAAATAGTGACAAACTCCCACAATTCTACAAAGTTGAATGAAAACGATGTTAAACATGTTTTCAGAAATTGTGCATTTCTTTTTTGTGGGCATATAAATTAAAAAAATTAGCAGTGTGAATAATTATATTATAATTCATTTTATAATGATGAAATAGATAAATTCAATAAATAATTTAGTAAGAGTGAATAAAAGAAAATTAAGACAATTTTAAGAGAAAACTTAAATATATGTATAAAATTATGAGCTTGTTTTCTCCTACAATATGAGCATACTTTATGCTATTATAATACTTAAGTATCTGCAGATTCTGACAAAAAAATCTCTATAGAAAATGAGGACTGGAAGGTCCAGCTCACATTATGAAGCTCACCACAAAGAGTTGTCAGTGCAGTTAGAGAAATAACTACACTGACAACTATAATAACAATGTGAATGAATGAGGGAAAAAGAAAGCCTGTTTCAAATACAGGCAGGGGTGGTGGGGAAGAGGGAGATTTGGGGCATTGGTGATGTTGAAATGTTGCACTGGTGAAGGTGGGTGTTCTTTATATGACTGAAAACTAACTACAATCATGTTTGTAATCAAGGTGTTTAAATAAAGATATAAAAAATCTCTATAGATACAAAATCACTTGAATAAACAGTCAAATCAATAAAAATAAAACATTAATTGATTGAGAAAACACAAAGTTCCTTATCAAATTAATAATAGTAACCTTTCTTAATGTTCTAGAGAGATTATGTGTAATGTGTGGATGCCGTACAATGACGTACAATGACAAAGTGCTTAGTAATCTGTTTTCATTTAATGAAGATTTTGTTTCCTTGCATAATTAGTTTCAAGGCTATGAATTCCCTAAGTTGTTGCATTTCATGAAGCTTTATAATATTTTTCCTATCTTAATCATACTCTATATGGATAGAGTATTCTTAGTAGCATGTTCATTTTATTCAATGTTTTAATTTTATCTCACCATTCTCTTCTGACTTGTAATATCATTTCAAAGATCTTATGGCATTTTTTGCTAAGTTCCTTTTAGATCTTGTTGATTTTGGTATTCCATCTCTATTTCTGACTTTTTTTTAATTCTGATTATAATGTGTCTTTGAGTGTTTCTATTGGTTTATTTGAATTGAGACCCTCTTTAATCTTGAAGTCACCTACTGAGAGTGTAGTATAGAAATAGGTAGAGCCTTTGCATTATTATTTGCATTCATCAGTCTTGTTCTATGCATGTTCTGGTTGTTTGCTGTGCTGAGAGTGAGTTCTCAGATGTGAAGAAAGGTCATTGGTAAGGCATGTAGCGTAGGCTGGTACAACTCACATAAAGCAGTGGGAGACCTGTTTTAAAATCTAAAAGAGGCCCCAGGATATCAGCAAGGAGATTAACCTAGCATATGGGGTTGAAGAGCAAGCAGAGATTCAGAAGATCTGATGTTGGCTGACTTAGAAAACAACACAGCTGGTCAGGAGAGCTCTGTTCTATAATTGATACAGGATCCTCTCTGTTTAATATAGGTCTTAATTCTCTTGTCATTTCATCTGATTTGCAAAAATTAAGAAGAAATTGACTTCACTTGGTTTTTGTACAGTGAGGTCCTCTTTCAATATAATATTTTTAACTATTATTAAACAAATTAGTCCCTGAGGTCACCTTTACCTCATTCTCAATCTTGAGAAATTTTATTACTTTATAATTACATTTAAAATTTAGAATAAGTTTAATCAAATTTTAAATCTTGATTGGGAAATTCACTTCTAATTTTTAATTTCTGAATACTTAGTTAAGTCTAGCTTTTAAATTTTGTCAATTTTGCATTTATTAATATTCCCAATAATAACCAATTTAGTATTATTAATGTGATAACATTTTAATACATACATTCAAATAAATTTTACTATACCATTGTATCCAACTTGTTAACTTGTGCCTAAAATTAGTTACAAAGAGACCACTATTTATCTCTTAATGTAATCTTTCTTTTTCTTTTTTTTCTTTTGCTCTTTGGGCCACACCCAGTGACACTAAGGCTATATGCTGAGAAATCTCTCCTAGTTTCGGGACCATATGGGGATGCCAGTGGATCTAATTGTGGTTCATCCTAAGTCAGCACGTGGAAGGCAAATCTCCTACCACTTGCTACTGCTCTGGCCCCGTCTCTTGATGTAATTTTTAAGTACATCTATTATATTTATTTACTTTTGTTTGGGGGCCACACCCAGAGTTGAGAATGTTCATGCTCTCATCTCAGAAAAGTACTCAGGTAACACATGGTGCTAGAGATATGGCCAATCTAGTTTGGCCATAGTATGGCAAATGCCCTATACCTATATAGTCTCTCTACCTTCTATATTATATATCTAGAAAAATTTAATGGTAAAACATCTATAGATTCTTTTATTTATTTATTTATTTATTTATTTATTTATTTATTTATTTATTTTTAGTTTTTTTGGCCACACCTTGTGATGCTCAGGGTTTACTCAGAAATCGTCCCTGGCTTTGGGGATCGAACTACAGTTCTAGGTCAACTGCTTGCAAGGCAAACACCACTGCTCTGTACCACCACTGCACCACTGCTCTGGCCTTAGGTTCTTTTATTTTTATATTGACAACTTTTGTCTTATTCTTTTTCTTTAACATGGAAACATCACAATTTATGCTTTCCCCCAAGGATTCAAAATATAGTTTATATCAAAGAAAACCTTAATATGTATGTATTTTCAGATCTGGCTTTTATAAATAGTGCTTTACTGAACATAGATGCCAACAACAAATGAGTGGCTAAAGAAACAGTGGTGCATCTACACAACCAAGTACTATGCAGCTTATACATGCCTATACATGCCTATACATGGAGACTATTATGCAGAATAAAATGGGTTGGGGGAGAGGAATAGACAGAATAATCTCACTCATTTGTGAGATATAAAAATAAAACAAAAGATAATATGATAATAATACCCAGAATCTATAGAAACTAATATCAGAAGGTCCAGCAAAGATAGAAAGCTCATCACAAGGAGCAGTGAGTGTAGATAGAGTATGGTCTACTGGGACAATGGTAGATGGAGCTGATATCTCTAGATAAGTTGAAATGGAATTGAAATGGAATTTCCATTAAAATGGAAGAAACAGTCAAGGCACCCCTTCACTAACAGTAGGGCAAACCAGAGTCAAAAAGGAAAGGGTCAGGAGAGAATGAGAGAGAATCAATATATCTGCCTTTGAGCTAGGAAGGGGTTGGTCTGGGAGAAGATGGAAATGGGAAATGGTGATGGTGACAGGAATGGTGCATCGGTGAAGGATGGTGTACATTGTATGGTTAAACCCAACAATGAACAAATTTGTTATCATGGTGCTTAGATAAAGCAATTAAAATGAAAACAAATAAATATTTTTTTAGTCAGTGTAAAACTACAAAGTTATTCAGGATTGGATTTTTTTGCATACAATGTTTCAACACCAATCTCTTCACCAGTATCTGCTTCCCCCATCCATCTTTGCTTCCCACACACCATCTGCCTGCTTCTACAAGAGGTACTATTTTTCCCCCTTTTCAGTTCTTGCACTATGGCTTACAGTGCTATCTTGAATAGGGTTTCATACCACTTTATTTTCAACCACATTTCACATCCATTCATCCTCCTGGTTGAATGCTTTCATCTACCAACCATTACTTTATCTCTGTCCAAGCACCCAGCCCCTTCAGGTGGCATGATTCTTATTGAGCACCTGTTTTCATTTTCTTTGTTTTCACTGTCTTTGGGATTTTTATTCCATCATTATGTTTCTTTATGCCCAAGAGCCCAAAAACAAAATTGAAAAACAACATTTGTACTTTTATGTTCCTGCTGACACTACCCAAAAGAGCAAAAATCTGGAAACAAGAGTCCAAAAATAGATGACTGGATAAAGAACTAGGGCACATATATACCAAGAAATATTTTTCTGCCACAAGAAAATATAAAATTAGGCAATTTGATGCTATATGGCAGAACCTGGTGAGAATTATGCTGAGTGAATTTGTTATAGAGGATATAGAGATGCATGCTTTTCTCCCCTGGTTTTGGGGCCACATCCAGCTGTGCTTTGGCTTACACTTCTGTTCTCAGGGTCCTAAGGATATATTGCATGCAAAACAACCTCTCTGACCACTGTACTATTATTTCAGTTACAACTCATGTTTTTTAAGTAAACTGTTTATTTCCTGTGCTATTTTTATTTCATTAACATTTTTTACTGTTTATTATTCATTATTGCTATATGTAAGTTGTATTATGCTTAGACTTGATTTCCGATTTTCTTTTTTACTTTTTTTTTCTTTGAACTTATTATTTTTTTAATTTTTATTTTGATCATAGTGGCTTACATATCTTTCACATTAGTATTTTAGGTACATATTAACATTGTATCAGGGGAATGCCCACCAGCAAATTTGTCCTCTCCCCAATTTTCTTTATAACTTGGAGTAACTGTTATTTCTCCTCAAAATTGCAAATGTATTAAAGACTTTAAAATCTCTTCAAAGCATTTTTTTTGCTAAATCCACAGGTTGTTTTTTTTTTTTTGGGGAGGTCACATTTTTTGGTGAGTCAAGGTCTCTAAGGTCATATATTACAGGAAACTACGCATGGCCCAAACATGCAAGGTATATTATCAACTACCAACTGAATTATGTTTCTTGCCTTATCTAATAACTTTTAATAGGTGGTATTTTTATTACCATAGTGTTTAAATTTTCTATTTTTTGCTATATTTTTTATTTCATAATTCTTGTTCTAATTTTTATACTTTTCTATGGGTTACTTGGAAAATATTGTTTTATGTTCAAATATTTAGTATCTTCTTATTATCCTTTTTATTTCTAGTAAAATTCTATTGTTTAAAAACATAACATAGAGGACTGGAGATATAGTAGAGCAGCAGCAGGTAGGGTAGGGGTACTTGTCTTGCATGCAGCCAACTTGGATTCAATATCCAGCATCCCATATGTGTCCCCCACAGGAAGCATACCCCCAAAACAACAACAAATATATACCATGTAATGTACTTTTAATCTTTAAAAATTGGTAGGGTAGGCATATGTGGATGAGGTATGAATAATAAAACACATGCCTTACATGTGTGAGGTCATGAATTCAGTCTCTACTGGTATACATCAAAACACTGAATGGACACACCTCGTGGCCAATGTATGATCAAACTTTACATAAAGAAATGTATGATCAAACTTTACAAGAAGAAAAATGAAGTATGAAGAGGAGTTCTGTCATATCAATTCTCTAAATTTATATTTTATGACTTGACTAATTTAGTGTCTTCCTGATTTCTCAGTTATTAAACATAGTGAGTTAAAGCCTTCCATTGTTATTTTGTAATTTCCTATTATAAAATTCTGTCAAAATTTTTGATTTAAGTTAGATAGCTACATTTTTGGTGAATATTATGGAGTTTAAAAATATTTCTTTTTTTTTTTTTTTTTTTGGTTTTTCGGGCCACACCCGTTAGATGCTCAGGGGTTACTCCTGGCTACACGCTCAGAAATTGCCCCTGGCTTGGGGGGACCATATGGGACACCGGGGGATTGAACCGTGGTCCTTTCCTTGGCTAGCGCTTGTAAGGCAGACACCTTACCTCTAGCGCCACCTCGCCGGCTAAAAATATTTCTTAGGATTGAGCTCTTATATTCATAGTTAATAATTCTCTTGTATAGTGTTTGCATGGTATTAGTTTCTAATTTTAATATTTCAATTTTTATGTCTGTATAATTAATTTTCTTATTTTTTTTATCAATTGCTTATTTATTTACTTATCTTTGGACCACAGTCAGTGGTTTTTAGGGTTATTATTTTTCCTGACATTTGTCTAGATAACTTTCAGCAATGTGATGTTGGTGTTAAAACTCAGGCTGGCCACACACAAGACAAATACTTTAACTCAGCTATTCTGTCATGGTTTCTCTATTTATGCCTATTTTAAACAGCATAAAAATCACACTATTCTAAATAACTGCTATATATCTTATGTGCATAGATAAAAATTAATTATTGGTAAAATTATTTTAGTTATCTTACTATTGTTTTTCTTTATAACATACAAAATGTTTTATTAACAGAACCTAACATTTTAGCTTGCAGCTATTTTCTTCTAATATTTAAAATCTATTATTCACTTATATTATCTTTCCATTATTTATATTGGAGTTTAGTTGTCAGTTTTAATTTTACCTTTGTAAATGATATATATTTTAACTCTGCCATATTTTCATCTCCTTGAATTTAAATTCCATAAGTTATATGTTGTAATTACTA
This sequence comes from Suncus etruscus, assembly GCF_024139225.1. Lineage (NCBI taxonomy): Eukaryota > Metazoa > Chordata > Mammalia > Eulipotyphla > Soricidae > Suncus > Suncus etruscus. Next base: position 80,262,133 of record NC_064850.1, read on the forward strand.
TTAATTTTATTTTTATTGATCCTACTAGAACTTTTGAATTTCACATTTGTCTTGATACTTTTTTAAGTTCTCAAACAACCATCATTATTATTTCTTTAATTACTGATACTATCCTATACTCTACTCTCAATTCTATATGTACTTAAACATTTTACTGTATTACAGATTATTCATTTCAGGGGGTTGGAACACACCTGGTGATGCTCAGGTGTTACTCCTGGCTATGCTCTTAGGAATTGTTCCTGGCTTTGGGGACCATATGAGATGCTTGGATCAGGTCTGTCTTGGATCAGCCGCCTGCAAGGCAAACACCCTACTACTGTGCTATCACTCCGGTCCTGATACAATCTTTTATATATTTTATGCTTATATATCTCATGTTTAATTGTTTTTATTATTCTTTATTTTAGATTATAACCATTCTGCTGTATCTCTTTTTTATATTTGATGTCTTTATTTATTTTTTGCATTTTTTCTTTATTTAAACATCTTAATTACAAATATGATTGTGATTAGGTTTCAGTCATATAAAGAACACCCCCCCTTCATCAGTGAAACATTCCCACCAACAATGTCCCAAATCTCCCTCCATCCCCCCCCCCACCCCCACCAGTACTCTAGACAGGCTTTTCAGTTCCCTCATTCATTCACATGATTATGGTAGTTCTCAGTGTAGTTATTTCTATAAGTGTACTCACCACTCTTTGTGGTGAGCTTCATGAAGTGAGCTGGAAGTTCCAGCCCTCCTCTCATTGTCTCTGAGGATTGTTGCAAAGATGACTTTTATTTTTCTTAAAACCCATAGATGAGCGAGACTATTCTGCCTCTCTCTCTCTCTCTCTCTCCCTCTGACTTATTTCACTAAGCATGATAGACTTCATGTACATCCATGTATAGGAAAATTTCATGACTTCATCTGCTTTATCTTTTGTTATTAACTTCATATACTAATGTATTATCTTTAGTCATTGGATATATATTTAATCCACTTGTATACTTTATATTTATTAATTTGTATTTTCTTTATGAAATTTTATATATTTATATATTTCTAATATTTTGTTAATTTTTTATCTTGTCACCTTTGGACTTGACTGTTAATACATTTTAAATACATAAAATGTGCTTTAGAGAAAAAATATGTTAGTTTAGAATTACTATGTTTTTACATAGAGGCACTCTGTCTTCTTTAGAAAAAATGGGTAAAGTCATTTTTATTTTAAATAGAGTCCAAGTGAGTATAGACTTATGCCTTTTTGAAAGTTTAGAAAGTATTTATGTATGTTTTTATTCTTAAAATATAATCTTACATTGAAAACTTTGATATTATATGTTTTATATAATCTAAACTCTATCATTGTAAGAATCTTGAATATAATTCTTGTTTTCAGAGCCTTTCTATCTTCTTTTTTTACTTCCTATGTCATTAAATAACTCAACAAGTACTCAGTGAGAACTTTAATGCAGGTTTCAGTTTACTAAATATTCCTTCACTTTTGAATTTTGCTCTAGATGTCTTAGCTATTGTGAAAACCTTGAACTTTAAGTTTTATATCCTCAGCCTGGTGAAAATATCAAAAGTTCTTTTGGACTTTTTTCTCTTAGTCATACACTTATTCTTAGATTCTCAGCCTCTCATCTAAACCAAAAATATAGGCATGCCATAAGCAGAAAAGAAATTCACAAAACATATCCACATACTTCTCTGCTATGTCTCTGCTATATATTTATCTTTCTCTCTAAAATTCTTTATTTATTTAAAGAATATAGTGTGTAAGGTACTGGATTTCAAAATATTTGTCTGATACTAATAGATGTTTTATTTCTTTAATTCTTATCTTAAAAATATTTTTAACTTGGGACTGGAGTGATAGAAGAGCAGGTAAGGTGCTTGCCTTGCATGTCGAAACCTGTATTTTCTTCCTGGCACTCTATACAGTTCCCAACAAGAGTAGTTTCTGAGTTTAGGACCAAGAACACTGCTAAGTGTAGGCTTCCAAAATTTTTTTTATTCAATTTGAGATGTATATTTGAGCAGATGATTCATATACATGAGACCATAGATTTACTATCAGAATATAAAAACTTTCAAATGGAAGTATTAGTTGTTTAGGGTCAGAGAAATAATACACATTTTAAACTGTCTAGCTTGAACTCAGCCAATCCTAGTTTGATCTCCATTCTGTATATAATCAGAATATTGCTAAGAATAAACATTGAGTTCAGGACCAGGATTAGCTCCTTAGTAGTTTCAACTGTCATACCCCAACAAAATAGCTTGCCTACTGTATCAAGTCTGAAGAGGAGTGACCTATCTTATCTTTATAAAATTAATATTAATTTTTTTTTTGGTTTTTAGGCCACACCCAGTGACGCTCAGGGATTACTCCTGGCTATGCGCTCAGAAGTCGCTCCTGGCTTGGGGGACCATATGGGAAACCGGGGGATCGAACCGCGGTCCGTCCAAGGCTAGCGCAGGCAAGGCAGGCACCTTACCTCTAGCGCCACCGCCCGGCCCAATATTAATTTTTTATTAATGTATGTATATTCAGTCAATGATGAAAATTCTAGATGCTCATTATAGCAATATTCAATGGTATAAAAATGAAGTTATCCATATTTATGAAGTTCGGTAATGAAAAAATATAACTATAGTTGTGGTATAATGATTATAATAACACAATATTCATAATAAAAGGCAAAATACAGTATTTTATTTAATACAGCTCGCAATTTCATACTAAGCACAAAATTAATCCACTGTTATTGGAAAAAATGCCGGAGAATGAACCAGCATGAGAAAATAAAACCTACCTTAACTTTCTAGTTCAGGAGGTAAATTAAAGCCTGAAAACTGATGATTTAGGCTGGAGTGATAGTATAGCAGTAGGGCTTTTGACTTGTATGTAGCCTACCTGGGACAGACCCAGGTTCAATCCCTAGCATCCCATATGGTCCCCCGAGCTTGCCAGGAGCGCTTTCTGAGAGCAGAGCCAAAAGTAATTCTTGAGCACAGCCAGGTGTGGCCCCAAAACCAGAAAAAAAAAAAACCAAATTTAATATCTTTGTTTTGTAATGTTTTCCTTTGTAAAAAAAAGTTATACTGGTACACAGCCATACTCATACTTAATATAACAGTCTTGCACAACTTGCAAAACCAAATCTTTGTATTACATACTAAACTATAGAAATAATTTGCTGATATCTTTCTTCAACATTATTTAAGAACATATTATTTTTCTTTTATCAGAATACTTGGTTTTGGTAAATAAAAATTTTAGAATATCTTCCAAAATTAATGCCTTTTTGTGGCTATTTTAAAGTAATCTTCATTGGTTTATATCTGAGCCTTTTACTTTTGTGTTTGCTGTTTTAAATTACCATTGCTTATATTGAATGTTGAAGATTCATATACTCTCTGCAAAATTTTTGTTTCAAAAGTGTCATATTTCTCTTAAAAGTGACAATTTCCTATTGATTTTGTTCACTTTAGGAAAAATCACATCTGCTAATGCTTAGGACTTATTCCTGGCTCAAGGATCACCCCTGATAAGGCTCAGGGACCAATATGTGGTTCTAGGGATTGAACTAGACAGCTGCCTACAAGGCAAACACTACCTGTTGTGCTATTGCTCCACGTCCTACCTCTTGAATTTTGATGAAATTATTTTGGCTATTAAACTTAGGTGCCTCAAAATTTTCATTCTAACTTGTAAATCTGTTTTGTAAAATCTTATAAAACTATTTTGTTATCTTTAAAATCTGTTTGCAATTCTGAGGCCCGAGAGATAGCACAGCAGTAGGGCATTTGCCTTGCACGCTGCCAATCAGGATGGGCAGTAGTTTGAATTCTGACATCCCATATGGTACCTTGTACCTTCCAGGAGTGACTGACTGCAGATCCACGAATAACTCCTGAGCACTACCGGGTGTGATCCTAAAACAAAACACAAACAAAATCTGTTTGCAATTCTCACTCAAATGCAGTGACCTGAATGGAAGAAAAAAAAATTGAAGTAAACATTGAAGAGGGAAACAACAAATTAGTAGTAGGGAAATCCTCTAGTTCACCACCTCTTTTGTTTTAGTTTCATTTTATTTTGGGTATTATACCTGGCAGTGCAGGGCTTATTGCTGTCAGACTCAAGAAACTATGTATGCTTGCTGGGGATAAAACCTATGCTGGACACTGCAAGGCAAGTCATCTACCCACTATTTCACAGGACATACACCTCCAGTTTTGAAAGGTAATATAGATGTTGATATAAACCAATTATGTTTTTGTTTGTTTGCTTGTTTTTGGTTTTTGGGCCACACCCGGTGACACTCAGGGGTATTCCTGGCTCTGCACTAAGAAATTGCTCCTGGCTTGGGGTACCATATGGGATGCCAGGGGATCGAACCACAGTCCATGCTAGGACAGCGCTTGCAAAGCAAACTCCCTACTGCTGGGCCACTGCTCCAGCCCCAATGGCACTTATACCTGTTAACCATAGGTTTTCACATAGATAATTTATTACTTCCATTGATTTATTTAATAGAATGGTATTCCTGTGATGTCAGATTATACTATAAAATGTAACATTAATAATTTATTCCTTTGATTGCACAATTATTGATATAATTTTGAGTGAACATTCTTTCACATTCTTTCCTTGACTAGCAAAATATTTGCTGCCTTTGAAGAAATAAGATATAAAATTTCAGTGTTTTTCTTGCTATGCTCATTGGAACACTGAATATTATTATTATTCTGATTATTGAGATATCACTTCTATGCAACATTACTAACTGCTGGTTTTTAAAATACATACTCCTACAGCTAGAGTTGGATTATTAGAAAACAAAATGAATTTCAGAAAATAATGAAAGAATAAAAAATAAAATTCACTCAGTTTTTTCACAGGTCCTGAATTATGTTCCAAAATTCCAAATAGATGACTAAATCATTTGATTAATTGAACACATTTTCTAAGAAATATATATAGGTATTAATAAATATATGTAAATGATTTGGTATATCAAAATTAAGGAGGAATGTAGTAAACAATGCATACTTACTAAAAGTTACCAAGACATTTTATTATTTTAAAATGTTATTTTAGTCATTATGATTTGAAATATTAATGATAGACTTTTATGTTAACATTTTTCTAACTCCACAAGGTCCTCTAGAATGTCTGCTTCTACAGTAATGTGGAAGGCTACAAAGTCAGTATGCATTCCTATACACAAACAAGGAAATAGAACAGACATTTTTAAGGTGAAAGATTTATATCAGAAAACAATGAATCACTACTAAGAGAAACTAGAAGATAAAAGGAAATGAAAATGCATCCCTCCTTCATGAACTAGAAGAATTATATTGTCAAAATGACAATCCTACTCAAAATACTATGTACAGATTCAAAGCTGTTTCTATAAAAATACCCATGCCACTTTTAAAAGACAAATCAAATGTTGCTGATATTCAGATGGACTAATAAAATCCCATAAATAATAAAAAATATCTGAGGAAAATGAAGATCTTTATTTTCTCAATGTTAAATTATAGAGTAAAGCTATTTTAAATAAGATAGTATGGTACTCAGACCAGTGAAATAGAATTGAGAACTCAGTCATAGATCTTAAAGTAAATAGCCTGCTTTGTTAAAGTGAGTATGAATTGGAGCAAGGAAAGCCTCTTTAACAAATGGTATTGTGAAAACTGGTAGTTATATCTAAAACAAAACCAAACTGTGATCCTTATCTCATGCATGCATTAATGTGAAGTCAAAATTTATTAGAAACTTCAAAGTCAGACCAGATTAATAAATTATATACAGTAAACATAGGCATAACCCATCATGACATTGAATTAGAGGCATCTTCAATAATTCAATACCATTGGCCAAACAGATGCAAGCTAAAATTAACAAAGGAAATTATATCAAAGAAACTTTTTTTTTTTGATCCTCAAAAGGAAAAATAACCACAATCAATAGACAAACTGCAGATTGGGAGAAAGTAATTAGATACACTTTAATGACAAAGGATTAATACCCAAAACATTACAAAAAAAACAACAACAAACCCTTGTAGGGGCCAGAGCTATAGTACAGCAGTTGGGCATTTGCCTTGCACGCAGCTGACCCAGAACAGAATGTGGTTCCATCCCCCCACATCTCATAATGTCCTCCGAGCCAGGAGCGATTTTTGAGCACATAGACAAGAGTAACCCCTGTGTGTCACAGGGTGTGGCCCAAAAACCAAACCCTCCCAAAAAAAAGTTCTTGTAAAATTTAGCAAGAAAAGGACAACCACCATATTAAATAATGGGAGAAAAGATGAAGAGAAATTTTCTTCAAGATATACAGGTGGCTAATATATACATTAAAATCATCTGATCATATATAATCAAAGAAGTGCAAATCAAAATAACTATGAAATATCTCACACCACTGAGACTGAACACAAAGAACAAACAACAATGAGCAACAACAATAACAAAACAGTGTTTGTATAAATGTGGTGAAAAAGAAATGCTTATATATTGCTAGTACAAATGTAAATTGGTTCAAAATATTTGGAAACACTTCTAGAGAATCATTTCTGATAGATGTAGAGTTTTTAATAGTTTGTTATTTTGTGAATGGAACTAAACTTGATTTGTAATCTGGAAAACTATAATTTGGAAGCAAAAGGGATTTGCATATTTGATGTAACTTGTATCATAACATCCACAAACATTGTCTACTTTATAACTTGTTAATATACCTTCAGAGAGAAATAATATTTTATTAAGAAAATAGAATTAGAATATAAATATATAAAATTAGAAATTATATATATAATTAGAAAGCCTGTCTAGAGTACAGGCCGGTGTGGGGTGGGGAGGAAGGACACTTGGATATTGGTCATGGGAATGTTGCACTGGTGAATGATTTTTTGTATATATATATATATATATATATATATATATATATATATATATATATATATATATATATATATATATATGTTAAAAAATCAAAAAAAAAAAAGAAAAGATAAAGCCTCCCAATTCTTACCACAGGCTATGTTCTTTACACTGACTGTATAGAAAGAGGAGGTACAGTAAATGCACCCCATATACACCTCAACCCAGGCCCTTTGCCTGGTCTGTATTTTAAATTGGGAGAAAAAAAGAAAATATAATTAAATTAATATTCTAGCAATATGGTCACTTTGCATATTAGAAGAGTCTAAAATACAATATCTTGTATTTTTAAAATAGAACAAAAGAAAATATTTGATACACTGAGAAAGTTTCTGAGGCTGAAGGACAGATAACCTGTGTTATCATAATTCAGAATATAATATAAGGTGAAAAAATCAAGAGCATCAGGAACCAAAAGAAGTTGCAAGAAAAAAAAAAAACAAGTTTCTCCCCTCAGACTATAAAATAATACAATAATATAAATAATATAAAATGTGGTCATAAAAACACCTGACATTGAAATCGGGTTCAGAACAGTGAGAAAATTTAGATTTGCTGCTTTCATTCACTGAACTAGTGGTAAACTGTGGTAAAAGCCTGAGGAATATAATACTATACTCATATCATAGATTACATGAATGAACTTTCTAGATTTGTTCCATGTACTACCTACAGAATTTGATTAGGTAATTTTGACTTTCAAATGTAGAAAAAATACCCTCTTATTATTTATTGCAAAATTTATTTACAATTAGTATCCATCAACAAATGATTTATAGTGTTTCTGTATTCATTTTTACATAGTCCTTGTTCAAATTTTCACCAGGAAATGACAAATCTCTATAATACTTTCTAAGTTAAATTTCTTTTTTTTAATGCCCTACCCACTGTATTATCACTTTGGTTCATCTGTGTTCATATTTTAAATAATATATTTATTTAAGCTCATAATTACAAGTATGTTTTAGTTGGGTTTTAATTATAAAAAAAGAACACTCCCTTCACTAGTGCACCCTTCCTACCATCAATTTCCCCTTCTATGTCCATCCACATTCCATGCATGGTTTTGACACAGGCATTCTACTTCTCTCACTCACCATCATTTTCATAATTTTTAGTGTAGTTATTTCTCTAACTGCACTCACTACTCTTTGTGGTAAGCTTCATATTGTGGCCAGTCCTTCTAGCCCTCATCTCTATTGTCTCTGGGTTTTATTACAATAATATATCTTATTTTTCTTAAATCCCAAAGATGAGTGAGATTATTTGGTGTCTATCTCTATCCCTCTGATTTATTTCACTCAGCATAATAGTTCCCATGTCTATCCATTATAGGAACATTTCATGACTTCATTTTTCTGAAGGCTACTTAGTATTCCATTGTGCATACTACCAAAATTTCTTTAGTCACTATTTGTTTTTGGGCATCTAAAACAATGGGGTTGTTTGGGTTGTATCCAGATTCTGTCTATTGTAATTAGCTTGCAACGAATATAGATGTTCATAAGGCATTTTTGTATTATGTTTTTGTGTTCCTAAGGTAACTTCATAAGAGTGGAATAGATGGATTATATAGGCGCTCAATTTCCAGTTTTTGGAGGAATCTCCATATTGTTTCCCAGAAAGGCTGGATTAGACAGCATTCCCACCAGCAGTGAATGAAGAGTTCCTTTCTCCCTAAATCCTGCCAGCACTGATTGTTCTTGTTCTTTCTATATTGTGCCAGTTTCTACGGTATGAGATGCTACCTCACTGTTGCTTTGATGTGGAGTGATCACTTTGCTAGTAAGGTGGAGCATTATTTCATGTGTCTACTAGCCATTTGTATTTCTTCTTTGAGAAATTGTTCATTTCCTCTCCCAATTTTTGATAGGGTTAGATATTTTCTTATTAAGTTCTGTCCGTATTTTGTATATCTTTTTTTTCATAGTATCTTCTTTTATATAAGCTGCTAGATTAAAGCTATGCATGACTACATTTATTTAAAATATATACAATTGTCTACAGTGACAGGAATTTGAACTGTCAGGGGTTTGTAGAAAGGGAATAGGAAAAGGCTTCTATGGATATGAAATTCTCAAAATAGAGAGTGGTGATGGTCATACAATTATACCAGTGTCCTAGAATCAAGTAAATCTTATGGCATGTGAATTAATATTTTAATAAAACTTTTTTTTGGGGGGGGGCTGGAGAGATAACACAGCGGCGTTTGCCTTGCAAGCAGCTGATCCAGGACCAAAGGTGGTTGGTTCAAATCCCGGTGTCCCATATGGTCTCCCGTGCCTGCCAGGAGCTATTTCTGAGCAGACAGCCAGGAGTAACCCCTGAGCAACACTGGGTGTGACCTAAAAACCAAAAAAAAAAAAAAAAAAAAAACAAACAAAAAACAAAAAACACAAACAAAACTTTTTTTAACAACTTTATTACATACATGATTATGTTTGGGTTTCAGTCATGTAAGGAACACCACCAATTTCCAGTGCAACATTCCCATCACCAGTGTCCCAAATCTCCCTCCTCCTCACCCAACCCCCACCTGTACTCTAGACAGGCTTTCTATTTCCCTCGTACATTCTCATTATTAGGATATCTTATATATTATCCCCTTATCTGATAGATATTGGGATAATAGTTCCCCTCATTCCATGGGAGGACTTTGTATTCTAGTCACTATTTCCTTTGAGGTAAAGAAGCTTCTCAGTTTAATATAGTCCCATTTGTTTATGTCTGCTTTCATTTGTTTAGAGAGTGGTGTTTCCTCCTAGAAGATGCCATTAGTCTCAAAGTCATGGAGTGTTTTACCTATGTGTTCTTCTATCTACTTTATGATTTTGGATTTGATATCAAGATCTTTAATCCATTTGGATTTGACCTTTGCAGTTGGTGTTAGATGGTGGTCATAGTTCACCTTTTTGCATGTGGCTGACCAGTTGTCACAACACCACTTGCTGGAGAGATTTTTCTTGCTCCATTTTGCGTTTCTTGCCCCTTTATCAAAGATTAATTGATTTTATGTCTGGGGAACATTTTCTGAATACTGAAGTTTATTCCATAGATCTGAGGGTCTGTCTTTATTCCAATACCATGCTGTTTTAATGACTATTGCTTTGTAGTACAATTTAAGGTTGGGCAAGGTGATGCCTTTCATATTCTTTTTTCAAAGGGTTGTTCTAGGTATTTGTGGTGTTTATTGTTCCAAATAAATTTCAGGAGTGTTTGATTTACTTAATTAAAGAAGTCATGGGTATCCTCAGAGGAAATGTAGTATCTCAGTCTGGTTTTGATATAACTGTTATTTTAGCTTCATAAAAACTATTTGGGAGTGTTTCTATTTCTTCAATTTACTGAAAGTACCTAAAAAGGATTGGTAGTAGTTTATTTTGAAAGCTTTGAAAGAATTCATTAGTGATTCCATCTGGTCCTGAGTATTTGTTTTTGGGAAGACTTTTAATTATCATTTTAATTTCTCAACAGTGAAGTGTAAGTTTAAATATGCTAGATTATCCTGATTCAACCGTGGAAGATTGTAAAATTCCAAGAAATTATTTATTTCTTCCAGGTTCTCATGTTTTGTGGCATAGAGTTTCTCAGTATAGTTTCTGATTAATCTTTGAATCTCTGTATTATCTGTAGTAATCTCCACATTTTTATTTCTAATCTTATTTATTAAGCTTCTCTTCCCCCTTTTTGAGTTTTACTAGTGGTTTATCAATCTTGTTTATTTTTTCAAAGAAGCAATTTTTGTTTTTATTGATCTTTTCCATTTTTTTAGATTTTCACTTCATTAATTTTTACTCTATGCTTTGTTATTTCCTTCAGACTACAAATTTTTGGTTAATTTTGTTGATCATTTTTCAATTTTATAAGCTACTTTTTAATGTAGACCCCTTCTTTCTTCCAGATGTGTGCTTGCAAAGCTATAAATGTTCCTCTTAGTATTACTTTTGCTGTGTCCCATAAATTCTGATAATTTGTGCCTTCATTCGCAAATTTGGTTAGGAATCTTTTGATTTTTCTCTCTGATTTAGTCTCTAACTCACTGGTTGTTCAGTAGTGAGCTGTTTGATTTTCAGGTGTTAAAGTTTTTATTCTTTAACCCTTGTATTTTCATCGCAATGTGATTTGAGAAGGTAATCATATAACTTTTACCCTCTTAATTTTATAAAGTTATATTTTATGGGGCAGAATGTGGTCTATCTGGAGAATGACCCTTGTACATTGGGGAAGAATGGGAATCCAGTTTTCTGGAGATGGATTGCCATATACGTATATTTTATATTTACATATAATATTACCTATATGTGTATATATATATATATATATATATATATATATATATATATATATATACTAGGGCAATTTCTTCCATTTCTCTTTTCAGAGCTAGTATATTCTTGTTGGGTTTCACTCTGGTTTACTTATCAAGGGGTGACAGGGTGAAGTTAAGTTCCCACTATTATTGTGTTGCTATTCATGTCTTCTTTCAGATTTGTCAACAATTATATTAAATATCTCGGGCTGGGAAGGTGGCGCTAGAGGTAAGGTGTCTGCCTTGCAAGCGCCAGCCAAGGAACGGACCGTGGTTCGATCCCCCAGCGTCCCATATGGTCCCCCCAAGCCAGGGGCGATTTCTGAGCACATAGCCAGGAGTAACTCCTGAGCATCAAACGGGTGTGGCCCTAAAACCAAGAAAAAAAATATCTTGGAGGTCTTTCATTGAGTGCAAATATATTTAGAAGTGTGATTTCTTCCTGTTTTACATACACCTTCATCATTACAAAATGTTCATCTTTGTATCATAAAGTTTCTAAGTCTCAAGTTCATGTCTGCGAGTGTCCTGTAAGCCCCCCGAAGGGGCCCGGCCAGCAGAGAGTGAACGAGAGGCTCACGAACAGCTGCACCTTTATTTTGCAAGGCTCAGATCACGACCACACCTGTAAGAAATCTAAGAGAGGTTAATATCAAATGACCCAATACAGTAAAACCGTTCAAAGGCGTTTTAATGTGATGCTGCATCCTCTTATATAGACAGGGCAAAGGGGGGCAGGCAAAAGGTAATGTCAATCATTCTTTTGGCGCGCAGGCCACTTCATTATTCCAAATAAGGTATAAACATAGTTCAGGTTGGGTGGAACAAAAAAATACATCATTCTCCAAATATGGAAGGTGGGCAGTGGGACAGGGGGCAAAACAACTTGCAAGTCATGCTAGATTAGCAGTTTCTATGGAAACACCTTGTGACCCTGGGTAGGGTCTGCTGACCACATTCCCGAGCTCTTAACAGATTTATGGTGGGGCAAGTTCTTAAGAAATAACTTTGTAAAAACAATGTTGCAAAGAACAATAATGAATACCTTGTTAACTCAAGTATGCAGGCCAGGGGAGTATAGCCTCATTCCTGGGAGTGGTACCAGGCTGTGTTCCTCTCCCCTGGGCTAAGAAGTTATTTATTACTTTTGTGGCTGCTTTTTTTCTGCTGGCTCAGGGGCTTTGTAGCAAAACAGCATGTAGGCAGTTTGCAGGTGCAAAACTGGAAAATGGCAGAGAGGCTTTTGCAAAATGGCCACTGTCAAGTCACAGTAACCAACACATGTCGTTTTGTTTTATTATAGCCACTTCAGCTTTTTTAAGAGGGTTGTTTTCTTGGATGATTGTCCTCCAACCTTGGATTTTGAGTCTATGTTTGTTCTGATTTGTTTAAGATGTGTTTCTGATAGGCATCAGAATTCTGGATTCAAGTTTTTGATACATTTTACCACTCTGTGTCTTTTAATTAATTCATCTATTCTATTGACATTGAGAGAAATAATTGTCATGGAATTTAGAGTTATCATTATGTAAAACTTTGGTGTGTCTCTTGGTCTGCCTTGTCTTAAATTTTCTTTTAAGGCTGGTTTTGTGTCTGTAAATTTTCTGAGCTGTTGTTTATAAAATCTAAAAGTAAGTTTGGTTGGGTGCAGTATTCTAGGCGAAGCATTCATTTTGCTCATTCATTTTTTAACATAATTTTTATTTTAATTGTAGTGGCTTACATATCATTCACAGTAATATTCCAGGTACATATTTACATTGAATCAGGAAAATTCCCACCACCAAACTGTTCTCCCACAACCACTCCCATCCTGCCTCACATATCCTCCACTCTTCCCTCCAGGGGCTGTTAGAATGCGTTTTTTCATTATATTTCACCACTGCCTTCTGGCCTTGAGGGTTTTCTTTTGACTGGTCTGCTGTAAATCTTAAGGATGTTTCTTTGAATGTAATTTTCTTTTTTGATCATGTTCCTTTTAGTATTCTGTCTCTTCTTTGGTGTTTGTCATTGAAACTATGATATTTCTTGGGGTTCTTTTCTTCAAGTAACTTTTAACTGGTACTCTTCAGGATATAGTTGCATACAGTCTTTAGCTCTGGGAGTGTCTCTTCAATGATGTACTTGACTGTTGATTCTTACTGGAAATATTATTTCTTAGTCTATGGGATATCAATGATTCTTATGTTTTTTTCTATTGAGTTTATCAAACTATTTTATTTTAGTCTGATCCCATTCTTTGAAGATTTTTCTTTTTGTCTTATAGTTTTATTTAAGATTATTTTCCAATCTCTTCTGTTGTCTGGAGTTGTAATGAATTTCATCTTCCAGCTCACTGTTTCACTCCTCAGCTTCTGTTAATCTGTTTGAAGGCTGTCCATTGAGTTTTTCACTTAACCTACCGAGATTTTCAGTCCCATTATTTCAGTTTGGAGTTATTTATTTTTATTTTATATACTATTGGTTATTATTTGTAGTTCATTCAGCTCTAACCATGATTTCTTTGAGTTAAATGAACATCCTCTATATTTCTTCTCTAAATTTTTATGAGAGGCTAACTAGATGGTTGGAACTCTTTGGGTCATCATAGTTGCCATCCCAATTCTCTATGGATGGTGCCATCTTGCATTGTTTCCCCATTGTTTTCTATATGTTGTTTTGGTGTTCATTGGCTAGAAAATGTGCACAGCTGTGAAGAGAAATGGAGCAGCCAAGCTTCTCTAGCTGTACCCTATGTATGGAGAGAGCCTCCCTCTAATGATGTGCCCTCAGATTTAGTCTATAACCCAAGTCAAATTTTCTTTTTCTTTTCTTTTACACAGATTTACTTATTTATTTTTCAAACTAAAAGTTTGTTTTCTACTATGAAAGGAATTCATGGGCACAGACAAAAGTTGAAAAATGCAGAGTAGACTAAAGAAACATTTCACTTGCTAGTGTTTTTATCACTTAATTCTAGTCCTCTTTTTCTCTGCTCCTGTCAGTAAGTTTGATCTTCTATATACACTTGCAGCAGTGGTTATAATAGAGAAGAAACAAGACACTTTTTGGGGTGGGCAGTTGGGCCACACCCAGTGGTGCTCAGAGGTAATTCCTGGTTCTGTGCTCAGGAATTACTTCTGGTGGGCTCTGGTGGACCATAAGGGATGCGAGGGACTGAATCTGGGTCAGCAGCATGCAAGGCAAACACCCTACCCAGTGTATCCACTGTATTATTGCTCCAGTCCTGTCAGGACACATTCTTTTTTTTTAACTTAGATAAGAATTTTTTCTTTATTTGAACATGTTGATTACATAAATGATCATGATTAGGTTTCAGTCATGTAAAGAACACCCCCTTCACCAGTGCAACATTCCCACCACCAATGTCCCCAATCTCCCTCCATCCCACCCCACCCCCACCTCTACTCCAGACAGGCTTTCCAGTTCCCTCATTCATTCACTTGAATATGGTAGTTCTCTGTGTAGTTATTTCTATAGCTGTACTCACCACTCTTTGTGGTGAGCTTCATGGAGTGACCTGGTGTTCCAGCCCTCCTCTCATTGTCTCTGAGGATTGTTACAAAAATAACTTTTATTTTTCTTAAAACCCATAGATGAGTGAGACTATTCTGTGTCTCTCTCTCTCCCTCTCACTTATTTCACTCAGCATGATAAATCCCATGTACATCCATGTATAGGAAAATTTCATGACTTCATCTCTCCTGATGGCTGCATAATATTCCATTGTGTATATGTACCATAGTTTCTTTAGCCATTCGTCTGTTGAAGGGCATCTTGGTTGTTTCCAGAGCCTGGCTATTGTGAATAGTGCTGCAATAAATATAGGTGTGAGGAAGGGTTTTTTGTATTGTATTCTTGTGTTTTTAGGGTATATCCCTAGGAGTGGAAGAGCTGGGTTGAATGGGAGCTCAATTTCCAGATTTTGGAGGAATCTCCATATCGCTTTCCATAGAGACTGTACTAGATGGCATTCCCACCAGCAGTGGATAAGAGTTCCTTTATCTCCACATCCCCACCAACACAAATTGTTCTCATTCTTTGTGATGTGTGCCAATCTCTGTGGTGTGAGGTGGTATTTCATCGTTGTTTTGATTTGCATCTCCTTGATGATTAATGATGAGGAGCATTTTTTCATGTGTCTTTTGGCCATTTGTATTTCTTTTTTATCAAAGTGTCTGTTCATTTCTTCTCCCCATTTTTTTTAATGAGATTAGATGTTTTTTTTTTGTTTTGTTTTGTTTTTTTTTTATTTTTGGGCCACACCTGTTTGACGCTCAGGGGTTACTCCTGGCTATGAGCTCAGAAATCGCCCCTGGCTTGGGGAGACCATATGGGACTCTGGGGGATCGAACCGCGGTCCGTCCTACGCTAGTGCTTGTAAGGCAGACACCTTACCTCTAGCGCCACCTTCCCGGCCCCAGATTAGATGTTTTTTTCTTGTAAAGTTCTGTCAGTGCATTGTATATTTTGGATATTAGCCCCTTATCTGAAGGGTGTTGGATGAATAGTTTCTCCCACTCGGTGGGTGACTCTTATATCCTGGGCATTATTTCTTTTGAGGTGCAGAAGCTTCTCAGCTTCATGTATTCCCATCTGTTGATCTCTGCTTCCACTTGTTTGGAAAGTGCAGTTTCCTCCTTGAAGATACCTTTAGTCTCAATGTCATGGAGTGTTGTGTTGTTCTATATACCTTATGGTATCCGGTCTGATATCAAGGTCTTTAATACATTTGGATTTTACCTTCATACACGATGTTAACTAGGGGGGTCTATGTTCACTTTTTTGCAAGTGGCTAACCAGTTCTGTCAGCACCACTTTTTGAAGAGATTTCCCCTGCTCCACTTAGGATTTCTTGCTCATTTGTCAAAAATTAGGAAATTGTATGTCTGGGGAATGTTCTCTGAGAACTCAAGCCTATTCCACTGATCTGAGGGTCTGTCTTTATTTCAATACCATGCTGTTTTGATAACTATTGCTTTGTAGTACAGTTTAAAGTTGGGGAAAGTAATTTCTCCCATTTTCTTTTTCCCTAGGAGTGCTTTTGCTATTCAGGGGTGTTTATTGTTCCAGATGAACTTTGTAAGTGTTTTATCCACTTCTTTGAAGAATGACATGTGTACTTTTAAGGGGATCGCATTAAATCTGAATAATACTTTGGGGAGTATTGCCATTTTAATGATGTTGATCCTGCCAATCTATGAGCAGGGTATGTGTTTCCATTTCCATGTATCCTCTCTTATTTCTTGTAGTAGGGCTTTATCGTTTTCTTTGAATAGGTCCTTCACATCTTTGGTCAAGTTGACTCCAAGATATTTGAGTTTGTGTGGCACTATTGTGAATGAAATTGCCTTCCTGACTTCCTTCTCTTCCCTATCATTATTGGTATATAAATAGGCCATTGATTTCTGTAGGTTGATTTTGTAGCCTACCACCTTGCTATATGATTCTATTGTTTCTAGAAGGTTTTTGGTAGAGTCTTTTGGGTTTTCTAAATAGAGGATCATCTCATCTGCAAACAATGAGAGCTTGACTTCTTCCTTTCCTATCTGAATTCCCTTGATATCTTTTTCTTGCCTGATCGCTATAGCAAGAACTTCCAGTACTATGTTGAAGAGGAGTGGTGAAAGCGGACAGCCTTGTCTTGTACCAGAATTTAGAGGAAAGGCTTTTATTTTTTCTCCATTGAGGATAATATTTTCCAATGGCTTGTAGTAGATGGCTTCAACTAGATTGAGAAAGGTTTCTTTTATTCCCATCTTGCTGAGAGTTTTGATCAAGAATGGGTGTTGGACCTTATCAAATGCTTTCTCTGCATCTATTGATATGATCATGTGATTTTTATTTTTCTTGTTGTTGATGTTGTGTATGGTGTTGATAGATTTATGGATGTTAAACCATTCTTGCATTCCTGGGATGAAACCTACTTGGTCATAGTATATTATCTTCTTGATGATGCATTGGATCCTATTTGCCAGGATTTTGTTGAAGATCCTTGCATCAGCATTCATCAGGGATATTCGTCTGTAATTTTCTTTTTTGGCAGCATCTCTCTCTGGTTTTGGTATCAAAGTGATATTGGCTTCATAGAAGCTGTTTGGGAGTGTTTCTATTTTTTCAATTCCATGGAAGAGCTTGGCTAGGATTGGTAGTAGATCCTCTTGAAAGATTTGAAAAATTCATTAGGCTATACATCTGGGCTTTTCTTTTTGGGCAGATGTTTGATTACAGTTTCAATTTCCTCAGTATTGTTGGGGGTGTTTAGATATGCTACATCCTCCTTACTTAAATTTGGAGGGTTATAAATGTCCAAGAATTTTTCCATTTTTCTATGTTCTCATGTTTAGTAGCATAAAGTTTCTCAAAGTAGTCTCCGATTACCCTTTGGATCTATGTAATTTCTGTCGTGATCTCCCCCTTTTCATTTCTAATACGGGTTATCAGATTTCTCTTTCTCTCTTTCTTTGTGAGTTTTGCCAATGGTCTATCAATCTTGTTTATTTTTTCAAAGAACCAGCTTCTGCTTTCGTTGATCATTCGGATTGTTTTTTGGTTTTCCACTTCATTGAGTTCTGCTTTTAGCTTTGTTATTTCCTTCTGTCTTTATATTTTTGTTTCCTTTTCTTGGTCATTTTCTAATTTTTTGACCTGCATCATTAAGTTATTGAGGTATGCCCCTTCTTCCTTCCTGATGTGTGCTTGTAGAGCTATAAATTTTCCTCTGAGGACTGCTTTTGCTGTGTCCCATAGATTCTGGCAGTTTGTGTCTTCATTATCATTTGTTTCCAGGAAAGTTTTGATTTCCTTTTTGATTTCATCTCAGACCCACTGGTTGTTCAGTAGAAGGGTGTTTAATTTTCAATTGTTAAAGTTTTTCTTCTGTGTGGCTTTGTAGTTCACATCTAATTTCAGAGCCATGTGGTCAGCAAAGGTAGCCTGCAAGATTTCTATCCTCTTGATTTTATGGAGGTATGTTTTATGTGTCAGCATGTAGTCTATTCTGGAGAATGACCCATGTACATTGGAAAAGAATGTGTATCCAGATTTTTGGAATGGAGTGTCCTGTATATATCTACTAGTCCTCTTTCTTTCATAACCCTTTTCAGGGCTAGTATGTTTTTGTTGGTTTCAGTCTGGTTGACCTATCAAGTGTTGATAGGGCTGTGTTGAAGTCTCCCACAATTATTGTGTTATTATTGATTTCTTCTTTCAGATTTGTCAGTAATTGTATTAGATAATTTGCTGGTCTCTCGTTGAGTGCATATATGTTTAATAGTCTGATTTCTTCCTGTTGCACATATCCCTTGATTAGTACATAGTGTCCATCTTTGTCCCTTACCACTTTTCTGAGTATAAAGTTGGTGTCATCAGATATTAATATGGCCACCCCAGCTTTTTTGAGGGTGTTGTTTGCTTGGATGATTTTCCTCCAGCCTTTGATTTTGAGTCTGTGTTTGTTCTGACTATTCAGATGTGTTTTTTGTAGGCAGCAGAAGATTGGATTCATCTTTTTGACCCATTTTTGCCACTCTGTGTCTTTTAATTGGTGA
This sequence comes from Suncus etruscus, assembly GCF_024139225.1. Lineage (NCBI taxonomy): Eukaryota > Metazoa > Chordata > Mammalia > Eulipotyphla > Soricidae > Suncus > Suncus etruscus. The sequence goes on from NC_064850.1 coordinate 80,280,950, forward strand.
ATTTAGTCCATTGACATTGAGGGAGATGATTGTCATAGGATTTAATGTCATCTTTGTAGATAAGTTTGCTGTGTTTGTTAGTTTCTCTTGTCTTAGAGTATACCTGTCAGTTTTTCCTTTCATGTGTGAAGTTTCTGAGCTATTGTTTATCCATGATGCTGTGTATTCTTCCTTCAAACATGAATGTGAGTTGGGCTGGGTGCAGTATTCTCAGTGAGGCATTCATTTCATTCAGTCTTGTCACAATATCCCACCACTGTCTTCTGGCCTTGAGAGTTTCTTGTGAAATGACTGCTGTAAGTCTTAGGGATCCTCCTTTGAATGTAATTTCCCTTTTTGATCTTGCTGCTTTCAGTATTCTAACTCTATCTATGGGATTTGTCATTGTAATGAGGATATGTCTTGGAGTGTTTTTCTTTGGGTCTCTTTTAGCTGGTACTCTTCGGGCATGAAGGATTTGATTGCATCTAGTCTTTAATTCTGGAAGTATCTCTTTGATGATGTCTTTGACAGTTGATTCTTCCTGGAGATATTCTTCCTGGGTTTCTGGGACTCCAATGATTCTTATGTTGTTTCTGTTGAGTTTATCAAAGACTTCTATTTTCATCTATTCACATGCCTTGAGTACTTTTTCCATTGCCTGTTCATTTGTCTTAAGGTTCTTTTTCAAATTTTTCTGTTGTGTTGAGTTTTTCTGCATCACATCTTCCAGTACTCTGATTCTCTCCTCAGCTACTGATACCCTGTTGGCGAGGTTATCCATTGCGGTTTTCAGTTGAGCAACCGTGTTTTTCAGATCTGTTATTTCAGTTTGGAGTTTTCTGATTTCTGTCTTTGTGTTCTCTTCAGATTGATCTATGCTTTTTTTGAGTTCTACGAACATATTCCATATTTCTATTCTAAACTCCTTATCTGAAAGGTTCATCAGGTGGTTGGAATTTATTATTTTATCCGAGTTTTCATCTTCATTCTCCGTGGATGGTGTTTGCCTGCTAGGTTTTCCCATTGTCATGCTTGTAGTGTGGATTTTCCTGCGTGTTGTGGTGGAGTTCATTGGTTAGAAAGAGTGCGCTTCTGCGAAACGAACTCTTCTGCTGCCTCTAGTTGACATTCCTCAGAGTGAACAAAGGCACAGCAGGTGGAGCCTCCACAGGCCATAGACCTCAGCTTATTGGACAGCAACTCCTGCAGCCAGAATGTACTTAATCAGCAGCTTCAAAATGCAGTTTTTTGGGGGTGCACTCCCTAAGCCTCTGAGGAAACCTTCAGAGATTCAGAAGCACAGGCAGACAGCAGTCAAATTTTTTTCAACCAATTACCAAAAATTAGCAATTGCCCAATCCTTAAATTTTATTTTTGAAATGATAGAACAGCAAAATAGAACACATAACACTGGCAAGCTCTAAAACTAATCCTACCCTAATCTTAATCTTAACCTTATCTTATGATGAACCTGACCTTGACTGATGCTTGTAACTACCTCTTATCCTAAATTTAACAATTGGCTTAACATAATTTTATGTTTAATTAGAAATATACAAAAACCTAAGATATAACCCTTTGAAAACCTAATCGTTAGTCTAGACTTAACTCTATTCCTAATGCTAACCCTAATGATGCTAACCATGGCCCAAACATAGACTTAAATTTTTAATGTAGCCTAATTTAAAAATTTTCCAGTGTCCTTTCTGCCTCGGTAGCCATGGAGGAGCTGAAGCCATGACTCTGCACTACCCAATGGCCGTGGGCCTCAGCAAGGGCCATAAAGTGACCAAGAACATGAGCAAGCTGAGGCACAGTTGCTGTTGGGGTGTCTCACCAAGCACACCAAGTTTATGCAGAGGTCTTCGGCTTTGCCCCCTATGAGTGGCACACCATGGAGCTGCTCAAAGTCTCCAAGGACAAGTGTGCCATCAAGTTCATCAAGAAACAGGTGGGTACACACATCCGGGCCAAGAGGAAGTGAGAGGAGCTGAGAAACTTGCTGGTGGCCCTGTAGAAGGCAGCAGCCAAGAAGGACTGACATCCCCATGGGCTGGGGCTACATGGTCATGGAGACAAGCAGGCTGCCATGTTCTGGAAACGCATTTTTAATTATAATTAAATTACTTCTATGTGCAAAAAAATTGTCCAGTGTCCAACTTTAAATACAGAAGTATAACACCTAACTTCAACACAATTGCTAACTAACCACAAACCTAACTCTAATTTTAACTCTAAAGTAGTCAACATTGATAAAATAATAACAAAATTTAACAATAACCCTATAGGAATCTTGTATTTTTAATTACAAGCACAGAAATAACTAATATTTAACCCCTCATAAACATAACTCTAATCCTAAACCTAATCTACATGTTTTCCTCAGCTTTAATCTAATCATGATCCAAATCAAAGACTAAAAATAACAATAAATAAATACACAGCAATCATCCAGTACTTATCTTGCATTTTTTTGACTTTCATCCAGTATTTTAATGGTGTTGTTACACTGTCTCTTGATTTACAATTTTCTAATGCGAAATTCACTATTGTCCTTATTTTTAAAAAAATCTTCATTTAAACACCATGATTACAAAAATGTTTGTAGTTGGGTTTTAGTTATAATAAAAGAACACCCCCTTCACCATTGCAACTGTGTTACCACCAATGGTCCCTATTTCCTTCCTCCCCCAGTGTATTTGAGACAGGCATTCTACTTCTCTGACTCACTTCCATTGTCATGATAGTTGTTATTGTGCTTTTTTTCTCTAACTGCACTGATCACTCTTTGTGGTAAGCTTCATATCGTGGCCTGTATTTCCAGCCTTCATCTCTATTGTTTCTGAGTATTATTACAATAATTTATTTCATTTTTCTTAAATTCCATAGATTAGTGAGACATACTGTCTATCTCTCCCTATGACCTATTTCACTCAGTATAATAGTTTCCATGTCCATCCATGTATAGGGAAATTTCATGACTTCATTTTTTCTGATGGCTGCATAGTATTCCATTGTGTATATATACCACAGTTTCTTTAGCCTCTCATCTGTTGTAGGGCATCTGGGTTGTTTCCATATTCTGGCAATTGTAATAATGCTTAAATGAATATAGTAGTGCAGAATGCATTTTTGTATTATGTTTTGATTTTGTATTATATCAATTAATTCTTGTTTATTTTTATGCTAGTCTCACTTTTAGATTATGCTTATGAATTTAACTGTTTTTTTTACAGTTCTGTATTTACACCAGATTTTGTAATGACAGATAGAAATGTACAGATTAAGCATCTTGAACTTAAATACAAAAGGTCTAGAGGTGCAAGGAGAGAACTTTTTCTTCTTAGAACTCTTATTGTACTTATTGTCAGTAGACTCAGTTGAGTACTTGACTACACAAAGAGAGAGATCATCTTAAATTGCCTCATGGGTATAAATCTTATCTCAACTATGACATAACTTTCTGAAAGCAGCAATTACCTTTAAGCTTTTATCTGGCCATAGTCTCCCCATGGATGTTCTTAGTTGAGTTGCTCAATAAATGCTGATGCAACTAAACTGACCTGTAGTCTTCTGCATTGGATTTTTATACTTTAGATTATTCCTACAAGATGGAAAGATGTATTATGATAAAAAATTATTAAGCCCTTCACTTATTATCTACTGCTTTATCATTTTCCTCTAAGTTAGAAGAAATAAGTTAGATATTATAGAGAGAAAATATTTTGTAAACTGTAATTGTGCAGAAGGGTGTTGAGCTCAGAAAAAAATACACATAATGCATTCCTAGAGAATGGCAACTTAGAGGTTAAAATTTTATAAAAGATTTTTGAGGGGTTGAGGTAGAAAATAAACACAATTTGATTTTTTACAAATTGTTTTATTCATTGAAAAATAGATAAATTAAATTGCTGGAGTTAAAAATTAGAATAAGTTGAGTCCAATGACACCCCTCCCCCCCAAAAAATCATGTAATGGTCACTGAATATTGAACCTGGATATTTCTTATTTTAATTGACAACATTCATATCTTTGAGCTTCTCATTTAGACTTTGATAAAATCAACTTGCAGAGGCAGATGGCAGGCTGTTATTTTTAATTCACAAGCCATGTTAAATGTATGCCATATGTTATAGAACTTTTCAGGCTCAGCCTTTTGAGTGCTACCACAATAAACTCACCAACTCACAGAAAAGGAAATATGACAGGAAGAATTATGCACTTGTGGGTTACATTTTTAAAAACTGAAGTCAGTTACTTGTCTCTTTGCCTGATTTATGGAGGGGTGGGTGGGAAGAAAAACCTCAGCGAAATGCAAAGCGGCACATTGAGATGGCAGTATCTATATGAAAAAGAAGTGAGTTTGGGGGCCTGACTGATGTTTTGTATTCAAAATATGTCACATAAGTAGTATGACCTCTCATTGCAAAAAATATATAATGCAACCTACTCTAATCCATAAAGGATCTTAAACAAAAGTTATTATTTGTATATTGCCAACAAAGTATCTGAGCATATCTCTAAGATCTTTGCTAATTTATGTGCTAAATAAATATTTTGAATTAAATAATATCTAAAGACCCTTCCATTTTCTGTTATATAGTATCAATTATAAACTTAATGGTGGTTATTCATGGTTAATCATTATCAATTTCATAACTTCCATATTTGATAACATTTTTACTACCAAGATCTTCATAGACCTCCCACTAATTACCAGGAATTAATGTCAATTTGATTTCTAAAGAAACTCGTCATTTCAAGTTAAATATCTGGGAGGATACGCCAGTAATAGACATATTAGCAGAGATTTTGGCAATCTTACTTAAGCCTTCTGGGATGTCGGCTAACAAAGTCATGATCCTAGAATCTGACCAGAATATTGGAAACCGAATTTGTAGATTACTATTCACTGATACAAAATTTTGTGTCTATTTATTGTAAGCTGTACTCTAAACATGAAAATATTAATTGAAATGAATATACAGTCTCATTCACATTTATTTATGTAGTTTGAGGCCACACCCACTGGTACTCAGGACTTACTCCTGGTTTGTGGTCAGGGATCAGTCCTGCAAGCTTGGGGGACCATATGGGGTACCCAGGACTGATCATAAGTCTGCCACATTCAAGGCAATCTCCTACCTGCTGTACTATCACTCCAAACTCTCTCTCATTTCTTTTTTATTTTTAAAACTAGAATAGAAAGTACCTCTTGGTCCATGAGCAAATAGTGAAAGGGAAATGCAAGATGACATAAACATATTTGATAGGAGTATAAGATAGTGTGGAGTATCAAAAAAAAAGAGAGAATGAGAGAAAGTTTATATGAGAAGAACAAGAAAAGATTATAAATAATGAGGTTAATTAATACACTGATCTTTCTTCTCAGATTCCTAAACGTTTTAGCTTTGTGATTTATCTCGCATAATCCTGAATATGAAAATTGCATTTAAGTAGGAGGTACAGCAGCTTTTCCCTGATATCACAGGTTCAGGATGCGCAGAGAGGTGAGTTCTGAAATATAACATACAATTTTCTTTCTTTGAGTTAAGCTATGTCTTATGCTAATGGTGGCAATTCCACTGGAAATGAGGCCTTTTCACTTTTGTATAAACTTTTCATTATTTGTTTTCTTTTTTGGTTATATGTGGTGGTGCTTGGGTTTATTGCTGATTCTGTGCTCAGAGACCACTCCTTGTGGGTTTGGGGGGGACTATATAAAGTGGCTGGTATCCACATACAAAGCAAATGTATATATTTGCTGCCCTGAATTATTTAACTTTGTAAAATTTTTCACTACCTTAGTTCTCTTGGTAAAAAGCTCTTTTGACATCCATTTGCCCTTTTTGTAGCTTATGTTCTAAGGTTATCAATTCCTCATAATTTTTCTCCATCACCTACTCTTTCTGTATTCTCTGACATATCTTAGTTGTAGATTAATCCCAGAGAGTGATTTCTTTTTCCAAAGCTGTGACCTCTATATATTACAGCTCTTGATTAAATTTATTATTTTTATTGTAGCTTACTGGATTCTATGGAAAACAACTGTAAATGCTATCTGATAATTTTCTTGACCCTTCCTGATTTGACTTTTGCTACTTTAAACTGTTTTGAAATTCTTCCCCTTATTTGCATACTTCTAGTTGAATTCTCTTCCTGATTCTCTGATTCACTTCCTCTCAAATGCAGTCTCTCTCTCTCTCACTCTCTCTCTCAGACACACACACACACACACACACACACACACACACACACACACACACACACACCAGTACTTTTAGTCAGTGCATTGTGTGAGTCATTTTCACTCTCCAGATCTAAACTTCTTTAGAACAAGAATTCTGCCTTATTTCATTTCTCCCACATCTAGTTGGACTTGACAAATAGTAAGGATACAAATATATGTTTATTGAGTAAAAAAGATGAACAACCATTTAATAAAGTATGATTTAATAATCATTTTATAAAGTTATACTGATAATTTAATCTCAAATTTTTGTTACTTTACTAATTTTGTCATTCCTTAGCTAGACAATTTTATTTAAGTTCCATGGACAAGGTTGATCAAAATAGAAATTTTTGATTACTATGTAGAGTTGTTATTATATATCTATAGAATTGCATGTAATTTAGTACATGAATTTTTAGAATAAACAGTTTTTAAATAGGAAATCATTTATTTCACAGTATTAGTTTAATCATTTCCACTAATCCTTTTGTTGCCTTCAAACTTTCTAGAACATTTGTATATATAGATATCTGGTCAAAGTGTGCTGCAGTGCCAACTGTAGTTGAGATTGGAGAGTCCAGAATAGCTGGACCATATGGGCAGCTTCCCTCACAGCAGAGTTTCCCAAAGTGCATTCAGCAGACTACTTGTTCATGGGGTGTTAAATGGGATGCTACTAGGTGTTAAGAGAAAAGGAACAGAGACAGAGATAGAAATATGTATGTGTGTTTGTGAGAGAGATTTATATACTCATATCATATAGATATATGTATGTATATATCTGCATACAGACACATACACACCCATCAACATTTGGCTTAAATGAAGTCAAACAAATTTATTACTTCAAAATGTTAGAAACTTGAATTCTCCAAAATGCCTTACAAATAGAGAGGAAAAATGTTCTCAAGTTTATGTTTTCATGAAAATTATTTTTTTGAATATTTCTTTGAATCACTGTCCTTAAAATAGGTTTAGAGATTGCTGGAATATTAAATGGGTACAGAAGGGATTGAGTGTTATTGCTGTTTGGGTTTGACACAAATTTTATAAATTTTGCCAATTTTATACATTGACGGGTTCGTATATAGAATGCTGGGGATCAAAAAAGAGACATCTGTGTGCAAGGCAAGCACTACCTGTTCTGCTTATTTGCTTTCTTCCTCTGCTGTTTTTTATTTTATTTTATTTTACTTTATTTTATTTTATTTATATTTTTTGGTTTTTGGGCCACACCCGGTGATGCTCCTGGGTTACCCCTGGCTATGTACTCAGAAATTGCTTCTGGATTGGGGGACCATATGGGACACCAGGTATAGAACCCAGGTCCGTCCCAAGTCAGCCAAGTGCAAGGGAAACACCCTATTGCTGTGCTATTGCTCCGGCACCTTTCTGTGAGGGAGATCATCATCATTTATCCTCCTCTTCTGACTTGTTCCTTTATAAACATTAACTTTTTTTTTTCTTGATTTTTGGGCCACACCCGGTGACACTCAGTGCTCAGGGATTACTCCTGGCTATTCGCTCATATCGCTCCTGATTTGGGGGACCATATGGGACGTGGGGGGGATCAAACCGCTGTTCGTCTAGGCTTGCCCAGCAAAGCAGATGCCTTACCGCTTGCACCACCGCTCCAGCCCCCATGCCTTCACTTCTTATATAAAAAAATGAAGTTCTGGGCCCGGAGAGATAGCACAGTGGCGTTTGCCTTGCAAGCAGCCAATCCAGGACCAAAGGTGGTTGGTTCGAATCCCGGTGTCCCATATGGTCCCCCGTGCCTGCCAGGAGCTATTTCTGAGCAGACAGCCAGGAGTAACCCCTGAGCACTGCCGGGTGTGGCCCAAAAACCAAAAAAAAAAAAAAAAAAAAAAAAAAGAAGTTTTAAATCTCTAACAGGGTACTAGAGCACTGACAAAGAAAAAATACAGAAATCGAAACATGTGAAATTATTTAACTTGATAATATTTTTTACTGTCTTCCTCAGGGTAAAAGGCTCTTTTGACATCAATTTGCCCTTTTTGTAGTTTATGTTCTAAGGTTATAAGTTCCTCGTAAATTTTCTTCATCAGCTATTCTTTCTGTATTTTCTTTGACAGCTTAGTCATAGATTACTCCCAATGAGTAATTTCTTTTTCCAAACTCCTATATTTGCAAGTGTGAGTTGCTGGAAAAATATCCTCCAGCTTTTTTGAGAACAGGTTAAGTTCTCCTGTCTGAATGAGCATTAAATATTAACTACCACATCTAAATTAAATTAAATATGTTTTCTGCTCTGAGCAGTGATCATGTCTAAATCTGTTGCCCTGGGGCCGGAGAGATAGCATGGAGGTAAGGCGTTTGCCTTTCATGCAGAAGGTCATCGGTTCAAATCCGGGTGTCCCATATGGTCCCCCGTGCCTGCCAGGAGCAATTTCTGAGCATGGAGCCAGGAGTAACCCCTGAGCACTGCCGGGTGTGACCCAAAAAACCATAAATAAATAAATAAATAAATAAATAAATAAATCTGTTGCCCTTTAAAAAATAACATATCACTAATATTGGGGAGAGAACAACTGTGAAGTTCTATTATCTTCTCCAAAGAAAATCTCATATGAATCTATCTCTATAGTTCATGCCTATTCTACTCTACCCTCTGTTGAAAGAAAGTTACCATCTCTTGAAGGACAATTAATAATTCCTTCGAAAACTCAACATCTCTCTGTCCCCATTCCCGATAGACTTGACCTAGTTGTTTGGCTTTGGTTATTGGGCCACACACAGTTGTGTTTAGGTTTTACTCCTGGCTCTTTACTCAAGGATCACTGCTAGTGAGCTTAGGAGTTATATGAATAATGGAAATCAAATACAGATTGGTTTTATGCAAGTCAATGCCCTACTAGGGGTTCTCAAACTTTTTAAACCGGGGGCCAGTTCACTGTCCCTCAGACCATTGGAGGGTCTGACTATAGTAAAAACAAAACTTATGAACGAATTCTTATACATGCTGCATATATCTTATTTTGCAATGAAGAAACAAAACAGATACAAATACAATATGTGGCCCCCGGGCCATAGTTTGAGGACCACTGCTAGACACTTATCTACTTATTATAGGACAAGTCAGCAAAGCATTTCATTATCCTTCATTAACTTTTAGCTTTTTTTTTGTTACAGTTTAGAAGTTATCTTCTTCTTCTTTAATTCATAGTTACCTGTAGCTACTTCATTTTATAGTTACTCCTGTCAGTGTTCTCATTTGGTTTCTTCTATCAGTACTTTACTGAGACTGTTCATGTGAAATATTCAGCAAACTCCACTGCAGAAAGCTAAGTGAACATTTTTAAATTTAAATTATTTAGCTAGCTGTCTGTTTCCCCCCCGAAACACTGATTTTATTATATATTTTTCTATATAGATCCTCTGAAAGCTATCTTGTTTCATATAATATATTATTACCTTCATGCACAAATCTTTGCAGATTTTTTCCCTCTTTATATTTCTAAAGTAATTTTGTGGTCTTGTGATGAGTATATAGTTCCACATCTAACACAAGGTTCATTTTCTAGTGTAGAAAACAAATTATTCCTGATTTTAGTTAAATTTATCTACAGCACTTAAGTCGGCAATATTTAATTATTACTATTTTTAGCTTAAATACACCTGTATATGGTGTATATATACCTTATTTCCCCTTAAAAGTCTGGTTGTCTGCTTTTAGATTGAGAAAAAAAAAGAAGAATATAGAAGTTTGATTTCTTTCTTTTCTTTTCTTCTTCTTCTTCTTCTTCTTCTTCTTCTTCTTCTTCTTCTTCTTCTTCTTCTTCTTCTTCTTCTTCTTCTTCTTCTTCTTCTTCTTCTTCTTTTTTTTTTTTTTTTGCTCTGGCGTTACTCCAGGCTAAGCGCTCAGAAATTGTCCCTGTCTTGGGGGGACCATATGGGATGCTGGGGGATCGAACCACTGTCCTTCCTTGGCTAGTGCTTGCAAGGCAGATACCTTACCTCTAGTGTCACCTCACCATCCCCAGATTTCTTTCTTAATGTCTTTCTTTTTTTTCAGTATAAATATCTTCCCAAGAGATAGACCAAATGGTAGTTTAAATAATAGAAAGGGCAAAATAATTAGCAATAGTTTGGAGAAATAAGATCTTTCAGGAAGAAAGGCAAAGCAGAGATTAAGTTGCATGAGATAGGACCCTGAAAATTAGTCAAATCAGCTATCTATTGTCTATTACAATTATTCTTCATAGCCAAATTTTTCATATTTTCTCTTGAAAGTTAAGAAAATGCAAGCCTGGAATTTTTTTCTTTTTTGGTGCTTGGGACACACCTGGCAGCTTTCAGGGGTTACTCCTGGCTCTACGCTCAGAAATTGTCCCTGGTAGGCTTGGGGGACCATATGGGATGCTGGGAATCGAGCCACTATCTTTCTGCATGCAAAGCAAACATCTCACCTTCATGCTATCTCTCCAGCTCAAGCGTGGAATTTTTAGAATGTTCCTATGTATTTAGAGGAAGTGGGAGATTGTGACAATAAGAAACATAACCTTTTTCAAGGCAACAATAAATGGTTTATATAAATATAAAAATATTATCTCATGAATTTGTTTCACTAATTTTGGTTTATCATAGAATTGAAGATAATTTTATTTTGCTTTGTGACTTATAGTTTTATAATTTAAAAATAACTAATCAACAATGCTGTTGACAATCTTTCAAGTGTTTTAAACACCATTTCATTCCAGTAACTGACTTTGATTTGTATTTTCATATCACAGTATGAAACACTGAGTTTGAGTTATATGCTAAAAACAAGTAAAAAGATATCAAACACAGTAAATTTGACTCTGAATTGCTTGACATTAAATTAGTATTAATGGTGTTCACTGATAAAAGTTAATAATAAGGAACTATAATAATTCATATTTAGAGTTTAATTTTAAAATGAAGAGAGATTTTCTTAGAAACATTGTAATAAATATTTATTTGCAATAACCTTTCAACAGAATATCTATTTTTTATCATTTATGTATGTAAGCACTGTGGTTACAAAGTTGTTCATAGTTGGATTTCAGTTATTGAATACACCACCCTTCATTAGTGTAACTTCCTTGCCACCAATGTTTCCCATTTCCTTTATGCCCTACTGCCTTCCTGTCTTTAGGACAGCCATTCTATTTCCCTCTCTCACTATCGTCATCATGATAATTGTTGGTATAGCTATTTCTTTAACTGCACTTACCATTCTTTGTGATAAGCTTCATATCAGGGACTGTTCCTTTGGACCCTCATCTCTATTGTCTCTGAGTATTATTACCACATTGTCTTTTATTTTTCTTAAAACCCACAGATGAATCATACTATTTTGTATCTCTCTCTGACTCATTTAACTCAGCATATTATTCTCCATGTCCACCCATGTATAGGAAAATTTTATGACTTCAGTGTTGCTAACAGCTGATTGCATTCCATTTTGTAGATGAACCACAGTTTCTTTAGCCACCCATCTGTTGTTGTGCACTTGGGTTGTTTCCAGATTCTGGCTATTGTAAATATTCAGTGAACATAAGAGTGTAAAAGGCATTTTTGTATTGTTTTTGTGTTCCTAGGATATATCCCTAGTACTGTTATTGATGGATCATATTGGAGCTCAATTTCTAGTTTTTTGAGGAATATACATATTATTTTCAGAAAGGCTAAACTAGATGGCATTCCCAACAGCATGAATGAGAGTTTCTTTCTCCTTGCATCCATGCCAGATCGGTTGTACTTGTTCTTTGTGATGTGTGCCAGTGTCTCAACAGAGTATCTATTAGGTAACTTTCTATGTTAAAATATTATATCTTTTCAGTAAAATTTGGGCACTTCAAATTAAAGTATTATTGTATAATGGAAAAATGTATGGAAATCAGAACTGGTATAAATTACCTAGAACTGATTTAATTATAAGTATAAAATACCCAGGGAGCCATGACATAACTCAAAAAAAACCACACTAAGATATGGTGCCAATAAAGAAGGCCATTCATTTCTAATTCAGTAGTATATGGAATTATTCTAGTAACTTAAGCAAGACTTTTATTTTTATTGGCTAGTCAAAATTGTGTATTGGCACTACAAGTCATTACTTGGGTGGACAACCTAGTATGCCTGGAGCCTAGAGTTGTTCTTATGCCAGAAAACTTCAGGGGTAAGGTCTCCTTGTATTTAGGCCAAGGCTTTTCCTTTCTATGTCCCCCATATTTTGCTGGGCCTATGCAAACAACAATTGCCACTATATCACCATTTTTACTGTACTTCTTGAACTCTTATCCTTGAGAGAGAGAGAAGGGAGAGAGAGAAAGGAGAAAGAGAGAGAGAGAGAGAGAGAGAGAGAGAGAAAGAGAGAGAGAGAGAGAGAGAGAGAGAGAAGAAAAGCTTATTTAACTTGCTGCTGGAACATTAATGAGTTAATTGGTCATTCAATTATTTTCAAAAATATACTTGCTACTGACCTTTTCTTTCTCTTCCATCTTGTTAGTCTTTTTATTTTTAAATAACTTTGCCTTTATTCTTCCTGAAACAAATGTATTATGGTCAATTGTGTCAACTCTGTGATATATTTTCTTTAAATAATTTTTAAAAATTGTGATAATATTGATTCATGTTGTTTGAGAAAAGAAAAACAGAAGCCATATCATTAGAATAAGCATTATCTGGTTAAAATGGTAACACATACATTTACTCATATACATTTGCCACCAATAATTGCTCGTTAATGCTAAGCTAAATATCTGATCTTTACATTATATTATAGTAATATATTTCTTTAAGTAAAATATAAAATGATGTTATTACTCATTCAAAACTTTTCATTTACTACCTTATTTCATGCTAAGTGCTGTCCTAAATGCCTACTGTAGAGATATTGTAAGAAAAAATAGAATGATTGATTAACTCTTGTTAGAGAATTTTCATTCTAACAAATCACTAAGGATTAGATATGCCAGTATGACATAGAAAACAATATAGATTACTTTTTAACTTTTTTTCTAAAGCTACACTCTGAGTTTGATATGCCAGTTTTTTCATAATTTGTTTTTACTTCCAATGGCCCCTGTTTCACTTCAATGAATGAAACCTAGCCATACAATAAGAGAGAAAACAGAAATTATGAACACTGATATTAGATTCTATTAAACTATTGAATATATCCTATAGTGCCATCATTGCACCAATAAAATTTTTTACTTCTTTCTGGGTTAGGGCTGGCTTATTGAAGAGGAAGAGACACAGTTGTTGTCTAGTGCTCAGTAACTATACATTGTCTTCGCCATGCAAAGATCATGAAACACAAAATAATTAATCTTGTTTGGGCTGCACCTCATCATAGACACAGAACTAGTAATTATAGTCTAGTTCATTGACTTCATTCTCTGAAACGTAATTTGAATGCTCACAACCTGGTTGGCTTATTTATGGTGTGCAATGTACTCTCATAACTGGATTTTTTGTTTGTTTTTGGACTACACTTGGCAATGGTCAAGGACTATTTATTTTTTTTTTTTTGACCTCCACACAGTAATGCTCCTCTCTCTATACTCAGGAATTATTCCTGTTGATGTTGGGGAACCATATTTTTAATGCTGGGGACCAAACCAGTGTGAGCTGTGTGACCACCAGTGTTCCCTTTTCTCTGTCAACATCCCCAGATTCCCTTCCACTCCCAGCTTGCCCATTTGGCAACCATATGATGCATAAATTAATATTGTTTTCTCCAACAAACCTTAAAGGAATGACAAATAAAATAATCAGAAAGTAATTCAATAAAAGTCAATTTTGATCATTGATTGGTATATGATTATAGCTTACATAAGTAAATTAAATAATGCTCTGCCATGTTATATGATATAATGCCTATTCCATAAGTCTTCCAATCTGCATTTAATTATATTAAAATTTATTTGTACTTAGATCTGATTGTAGTGATTATCATGTCTTCCCAGTTATGAATGAATTTTTTTTAAATTCTGTATGTTTAAAAAAAAAGAGTTTAGATGACACAGGGAAATCTATTATTATAAGAACATGTAACTTCTCTTAAATTGGCTGATCTAGTGTACAATTCAGAAAGCACTAACTCATTTACAGACAAGACCATTAAAAGTCAAGTCAAAGAAGCAGAAGTTGATTTACCTTTTATAATAGAGGCTGCTTTAAGGGGTACTCCTTTCTCTCTCTCTCTCTCTCTTTCACTCTTTCTTTTTTTCTCTCATACACGCATACATACACACAGAGACACCACACACATTTCTTGATCTTTCATTTTCTAATTCCCTCATTAATTCCATTTTCAGGGCTGCTGCAGCAGGTGGAATATTGGGTCTTCTCATCTCATTAATCACTGTGCACTGCTGAGGAGTGCACTATTAATACCTGGTCAAAAGACAGCACAATCTATAACCTCTTCTATCATCAGCAGATCCAGCTGTGGAGCCAATGTGTTACTATGGTACCAGGCTGAAGCAAATTATGCAAACTAACATGAGACATCTCTAAAGAAACTTGCTTGCTCAAACCAGAGGATTATGATTACTTTAATCCTGAAAAGCATGACAATCCCTCTGAAATTGTAACCTATTCGAAGTTAGCTTTTGCACTCTTAGTGTGTGTTTTTTCTTTTCTTTTTACTTTTTCCTTTGTGGGTATTTGTACCACACCCTGTTGTGCTCAAGGCTTAATCTCAGTAGTTCTCATGAGTTCTCATGAGACTATATGCAGTATCTGGTATTAAATCTAGGGTAGGCCTTTTGAAAGGAAGGTGCCTTATCTTATATTCTGTTGCCTACCACTTTATCTTCTCCTAATTGCTTCTGGCATTTCAGGATACTAGGATTCCTTCAGAACCCTAACCTACACTGGCCCTATTCCTATTTTTTTAAGTGGAGATATAACCGGTACTGCTCAGGGTTTACTCCTGGCTCTGCACTAAGGGATCACTCCAGTTAGGTTTGGGGTAGGGAGGCCATCTGGGCTGTTTGGGATCAAAACTTAATCAGCCATGCTTGGGATCAAAACTTAATCAGCCATATGCAAGCAAATACTCTACCTGCTGTTATATCAGTCCAGTCACTGTTTCCAATTTTTTTTGTTTCAGGCTTTTTTCTCCATTCCTATTTGTTCAAATATATTATACCTTCCCATTTTTTCAGTATGTATTTCTTGTCAAAATGCCATAATTTAAAGCTAAAATTGTATTCTTATTGCTTAAGATTTCTGAAAGGCTATGTTACTGATGTTCAATCATTTGGGGGGGTTAATGAAAGCACACCAGGCAATACTCAGAGCTCACTCTTGACAGTTTGACCACCAAGTATTTTTATGGATATAATGAGAGTTTTCATGTATTAAGTGTGGACTAAGTCATTTATAAGTCATAGACATAATATGGCTAATCTATTATCTGATGTAGGAGATCAACACAATGAACTTGTGAAATTCCAGATAAAAGCAAAGTATCTTACCCTTCAATTCATTTTCATGAATTTCTCAGAAAGAAACAATGAATATACTACATCTTGTAGGGTTATAGAAAGAGCTTGGTGCTCCCATGATTTACTCCACAGATCACTGGAATGATAGCTCAGAGGTGAGGAGGCCCAGCCATCACAAGCTAAAGAGTCAAAGCTAAAGTTTTAAAAATGAAGGACTTTCATTTTGTAGTGTTGGATGCAAGAAATTTTAAGTTGTTTATAAACACTTTGATACTAAGATATTAATGTAGTAAAGATTCCCAGGATTAATGTTTTAGGTTGTTATATAATAAATGATGTAGAAAGATGCCAATAGAGCAATAGAGGCTAGTTAGAGCAAGTTCCAAATATATATGTATATATATATATGCATATATACATATATATGGTTTTCTATTTTGGTTGGGGGCCACACCCAGTGATGCTCAGAAATTACTGCTGGCTATGTGCTCAGAAATTGTTCCTAGCTAGGAAGACCATATAGGTCGCCTTGGTCAGTCCTAGGTTAGCATGTGCAAGGCAAACACCCTACTGCTTGCGCCACTGCACCAGCCTAAATATATTTATTTATAAAATAGAATCTGAATGTGATTACCACCTGCTAAGTAAGAAATAATGCAGAAAGAAAGAAAGAAAGAAAGAAAGAAAGAAAGAAAGAAAGAAAGAAAGAAAGAAAGAAAAAAGAAATGTCATGAATATTCACTAATTAGTGTTTCTGTTGTTCCTATACTAAAACTACATGATAGCAAAGCAATCTTATTGTAAAACCTGTGTTCAGGGCCAGAACTAAGTTCTTTGGACAGGGCATTTGTCTTGCATACAATCGACCAAGTTTCCATCCTTGAAAGCCCATATTGTCATCTGAATCTGACAAGAGTGGTCCCTGAACACAGAGACTGGAGTAAGCCCTGAGTAGAGCCAGATATAGCACCCTCCTTCCTCAAATTTATAAAAAAAATGATAAAACTTGTATTCAATGTAAGTTTGGGCAATAAATTTCTATTGAAACATATTACATTTGATGTGTCAAATTGTTGGTGTTCAGTGGAATACTTTCACATCCTGGTGTTGTCTGTAAATTCCCAATATGCTCAAATTTACTTGATTCTCACAGGTATAAAGGATAAAATAGTAACTCTTAGAGACTAGCACAAATAAGAATGCCTTTTTCTCATCTAAATATCTGAATTTTTTTCTTAAGTGTTATGTTCCATTAAAATTCCTACATATATGATCCTTTTATTATAGAAGCTGCTATGGTAGAGTAAATATTTGGTATAGCTTAAGATATAATAATAAAAGATAACACTAAAGAAACTTTAGTTAATAAATGTATTCCACATTTGCACAAAGAGAGCTACAGAGAAGCAAGACTTTAAAGTTTAATTCTAATATGTATTATATAAAGAATTATTCCAGGCCGTGCTTGGGGGACCATATATAAAAATTGAATGCTGGCTATTGAAACCAGATAGACTGCATGCAAGGCAAATGCCTTAATTGCTGGATTATCTCTCGGGCCCTGGAATTATCTTTAATAGTATGACTTTAATGTATAACTTCTGTCTGTAAATCCTGTTATTCTCTCATAGTTTTTTAAATTTATTTATGATCTTGCTTTCCCCTGACTTTTCGGCATGTTGACCCTTAGCCACTTATCGTAACTCTATTTCCCATTAATGACTAATTTCTAACAGTAAAGAGGAATTGGACAAATAAGACAAAATGAGTTTCAAGTACATTTAGGTGAATAAGAAGTCTAATGAATATCTAACTTATTTTTATTTTTTTCCATGACATTTTTTGGCCAGACAAATAGATTGAATCAAGGAATAATTTTAACCATATCATGGTTTGATGCAATTTATAATACTCCACTGATATTTTAAAATGCATTAAAGAACTCCTAATGCAGTTCAGTTTGTCATCTTCATTTAACTTTCTGCAATGGCTCCTAAAGCTAAGATATAGCAATGAAACAAACTCTAGGGGGCCAGTGTGGTGGCGCTAGAGGTAAGGTGTCTGCCTTGCAAGTGCTAGCCAAGGAAGGACTTCGGTTTAATCCCCCGGCATCCCATATGGTCCCCCAAGCCAGGGGCAATTTCTGAGTGCTTAGCCAGGAGTAACCCCTGAGCATCAAATGGGTGTGCCCCCCCAAAAAAAGAAACCAAACTCTAGCACCCAGAAGTGTTATGGATTTATGTTTTGTGTAGTTGGTAAATAATAAAATAGTTCATTTATTTACTTACAAGATAACAAAACCCTCACCTTTCTTAGTGAATCAAATTTACTCCCTTAAACATATTCAATATGTTTTTAAAATTTAGTTAGGATGGTGCAAAGGAAGTTTGTTGCATGGATTTATAACTAATATTATTTAGATGTTACAAATTAAGAATAAATTTTGAAACATTTTGAAAACGAATAATTAATTTCATTAGGTAGGTATAGTTACTTAAGCAATGATGATAAATGGACTAAGAAACTTCAGTAATATCTGTCCAAATTTTCAGAAGGTTGATATTAGGAACAGGGTGGGACACATTTATATATGAACAGCAGATAAGGAAATTAACATATTTATTTAAAACTTGATATAAAATTTAAGAACCAGAATAATTGTGTTGAATGAGCGGGCTTCAATCTTGAGGGAGACATTGCAGAAATTTAAAAGAGGATAATTACTTTTATTGCATTAGAAATTATATTACATTTAAAAATACAAGTAAATATGGTATTATAATTACATGAACACTAATATAATTAAAACGGCACACTCTTTGGCTGTCTTTGTTTTGGATAAAAGGAGGTAAAACAGAACCAAAACTATTGCATACCGTTATAAAAGGCATTTTTTAAATTTAAAATAAGAGATCCCTATGAATTCTATTTTTAAACAAGCAAAATCAAAATACAATGACTTCAAAGTGTTTGGATTAAGAGGAAACAGAAAAGGCATGATGGGGAATGTGTGTGAGTTTCTCACAAGATACTTTATGAAGAGATCTTTATGCCCTTAGTAGGAATGGGGTTGGGGAATGGGTTCCTTTCAAGGGTTCTTATTACTTTTTTTTTTTTTTATTCTTGATTAAATTTTAAGAAGGGTGACGAAAGTGATGCTGTTGAAGTGGGGAAGCTGATGTGAAGAGGGGAAGAGGGATGCTGCAACCCTGAGAAGCATATCATATATCGCTTTCTCTCTACCTTCTCTACTACCGGGGTATGACAGGAGAGATCTAGGACTGTGGACCTTCTTCTTTTCAGGGAAGCAAAATCAATTCTAATCATTACTCAGGCCTTTCAGGTCTATCACCATTCTCTCAGAAAATAATTTCAGAAGGAGGCGAGCAGTGAACTAAAATTCAGCTTTATGCAGAAATTGTGAAAGAAGGGGCCGGTGCGATAGCACAGCTGTAGGGTATTTGCCTTGCACACGGCTGAGCCAGGATGGACCTGAATTCGATCCTCAGCATCCCATATGGTACAACGAGTCAGGAGCTATTTCTGAGTGCATAGCCAGGAGTAACCCCTGAGCGTCACTGGGTGTGGCCCCAAAAAGAAAAAAAAATGTGAGAGAGAACGAGAAAGAGAGAGAGAGACAGGGTGAAAGAGAGATGCTCCAAGCTTGTGAGTCTGAGCTCAAAAGTGAGTACAGGTTTCTCCAAAGGTGGATAACCCTAGTATGCATCCCAGCATGAAAGTATGAAAATACACAGCTCAAGAGAGAGGAGATAGGGTAACATGTTCATATGGGCACATGTGCATGGGTGAGTGTTACTCGTGTATACAGCACCAACACATGGGTCTGCAGAGCATATGTGAATATCTCCTTTGTTCTAATTGGTTCTGATAGCAGTTTTCCAATATGCCCCATATGAGGCTTTCTACCTAGTTGAGAGACCATTGCTAGGGTGATTGCCAAGGGGGAGGTATGTGAAATGTTAATTTTCTTTGACCTTCTGGTCCTGGCTTTGGTTCCTGCTGGAGTTTTTATTATAAGTTTTTCTTATAAGGCCTTAGTTCCAGAATTCACAAAGTGCCATGGTAGCCTTCTGGCTAGTGTCAAAATTCTCTTCAAATTCCATCTCTCACGGTTTCAGCCTGCAATATGGTCTTGAGGAGTCTGAAAAATGACTCCCAGCAATCATGAATTAGGAAATGTCCTGGAGCTGGGGGTTTCTCAAAAACTGCAACATTTGTTACATCTCAACAACTCATTGCTATGGGGATTCCTTCCCTATCTACCTGTCTGCTTCACAAGAAAGACCTTATTTTTCAAAAACTGACTTGTGATCTATACTCATTCTATTAATAGTATTTATGACATTTGTGTGTTTATTCAATGCACATCTTGCCAATGCCATGACATAACTCTTATATGGCTATACTACTAACACAGAATAGTATTTAATTTCTAAATGTTGATCAGTACAAAAATATTAAATGTGCATACTATTTATATTCAGGAAAGAGTCCTATGTATTCTTAGGCCATATCATAAAAGATGAATATATTATTAACTTAAATGATTATTAATTTCATAAAACAATAGGAGCATTATTCCCACAAATATGTGCACATTTCCAGTACACTATGAGGCCTGAGATAAGACACTCATAAAGAAATTCAACATTAGGACTGGAGAGATAGCATAGCAGTAGGACATTTGCCTTGCATTAGGCCAACCCAGGACAAATGGTGGTTTGAATCCCGGTTTAACATATTATTCCCCAAGCCTGCCAGGAGTGGTTTCTGATCTCAGAGCTTCGAGTAACCCCTGAGCACCACTGGGCATGACCCAAAAACCAAAACCAACAGAAAACAAAATAAAGAAATTCAACGTTAGAAATCTTTTGATATTTTATTTCAGTAAAGAGAGATGGGTTTATAACAAAAATAATAGCAAAGAAAGCATGTGTTTTCTGGCTTATCAGTTGTTTCTTGTAGTTTATTTGGCTCTACAAAATCTCAGGCATCTCAGATAGCACTCTAGGTAACTATTACTGATACTTCTCTGGCAATTTATCTAGAAGACACATGTGCTTCTTAGAAACTGTATTGAAAAAAATGCCTGAAAATTCCATGCTTATTAATCGTAGATGATTCTTTTCATTGTCGTGAATTGCTTTTAGTTAAGATTAAGCATAGCCATCATAACAATTTCTTTTGAAAATCTAATTGCTAGAACAAGTGCAAGTAGTTTAAAAAATATGGAAAAAATTTACATCTGACTTGCCAACTCTATATTTTTAAGCATTCTGGCCCATTCCACGTGGGTCAGCTTTTCAACTACAAACCATAGATGGATTCTTAGTGTCTGTCTATGTGTGTACGTGAGTGTTTCTGTAGGCCACTTTTATATCTGCCTAATGTCTATGTTGTACATTGTCCTTCCCCCTGTAATATATGTAACCCTTTCCCCTTACCACTTTACAAATCTTTTTCTATCCCTTCATTTTCACCCCCAATCTGTTATCTTTCTCTATTTAACCCTTTTTACCCTCAGTTCTTTACTCCTCATGAAGTGGGATGGGCCCTTACCCCAATCAGCTGCCAACCAGTTCCAAAGCGAAAAGACAAATTCCCAGCCCTCCTTGCTCCAGCCCAAGAAGAAGCTGTCACTACCGCTGCTGATTTGCTCTCGGTGGCCCATTTTCTCCCACCTCCCTTCACCGTGGACTATTTCTGGCTACTAAATTCAATTATTGAGAAACCCCCAGCTTGAGGACATTTCCTAATCCATGAGTGCTGAGGTCATTTTTCAGACTCTATAAGACCATGTCGCAGGCTGAAGCTGTGTTGTGGATTTTATCCCCCCCCCAAACTATTTTAAAAGACTTAAAGAAATTTGTATCTTTTCTTTGTATATTTCTTTAGATGTACTTCCTTAATAGGGATAATTCTTATTGTGTATTTCCTAAAGTAGAGTTAGTTTTCCCCATCCCGTTTTTGGATTTGTCTAGTAGGAAGTTATAGTGGATAAATTTCTCTTAGGTCTGAGTTCATATTATAGGGGTTGTCTACCTTGTTTTTATCCCCATATGCACCAGTAATACAATGTGGTGTTGTTCCTTTTTGTATAGGCACATTAAAATGGGAAAATATTATGTATGTAAACACATTTTTAACTAATACATATAGGAACTCATAATTTTTATATTATAGTGGGACTTTTCACCCTGAACATTTGTCATGATTGTATGGCTTAGGCTTCAGATGATTGGATAATGGCCAATTACCTCTGAATCTTGGATCCCATCTATAGAACGTGCACAGTTTTCTGCATCTGTATCAGGAATAGGACTTTTACCAAGGAAGGTCCTAATGCTGCCTTGGCACAGACTTGCTTTAGAATGGGTTCATATGACATCCCGCTGACTTGGAAACAGCAAACACTTGCTTTCAGGGCAGGGTTCCTAATGGTTCCCTAATTAGGGTTCCCTAATGGTGAGATGAAACCAGAAGACAATTCATGATAACCTGATTTAGATAAAGGATCTGTGCAAAAACCACGGTCTCTAATAAGATAAACCTGACTGAGTCAACTGTGATTGAGAACTTTTACTGAAATAAAAAAGAAAGACTTGGGGTTAGATAACTTAGTATGCCTGGAGCCTGTAGTTAATCTTATGGAAGGATGCTTCATGGGTATGATCGCCCATTTTTTAGGCCAAAAGTTTTTCCTTTCTATTTTTTCAACTTTTGCTGAATCTATGGAGAAATAAAGCAAAGTGAAAAACAAAAGCAGAGCTGGAGCAGTAGCTGAGCGATAGGGCGTTTGCCTTGCATGCGGCTGACTCTGATGGACCTCAGTTTGTTCCTGGCATCCCATATGGTCCCCCAAGCCAGGAGTGATTTCTGAGAGCATAGCCAGGAGTAGCCTTAGTATCACCAAGTGTGGCCTAAGAGTCAAAACCAACAGAAAAAACACAAAACATAAACAAATCAAAAAAACCCTGCCCCCATCTTTTATTTTTATCTCTTCTTTTTATTTTTCTTTTATCTGTTAAATAAGGGCTCCCACCTTTTTATATAATATTGGGACATGGACTACTTTGTTTTACCATATATTTCTGCATTTTTCTATAAAACTAAGTAGAAAGGAAAAAAGAAAGAATGCGGTTCAGAGGTCAAGTGGTCTTAGATGCATTTGTGGAGAAAATACAAAGAACTAAATATCCAAGCTAAATTAAATAATAATAGAATCAAGAGTCCTAAACTTTAACAATCTAAACTTAAATGGGCCTGTTATACTGGCAGGTCTTGGGGGCAGAAGGTGGTGGTAAAGGATGCTCTTGGATCTTTGTTGGAGGGAGGTCAACACTTATAGTGGTAATGGCCCTGATTCACTGTATATCTGAAATTTAACTATGATTGACTTTTTAGATCACAATGGTTTCAATAAAATTAATAAAAAACTACAAAAAATAAGGGTGAAAATGTGGGGGAGTGTTACTTGGAAAATAATGAAGTAAATAGAGGTTGTGATAAAGCAGCAAATTTATGGGCAACTAAAGCTGATCACTCACCCTGCAATCTACTTTGTTGGGAAACCTGGGGAGTTCTGTATATCAATCTGACCTTTACTGAGTGCAACCCACAACTCACCTGTTTTGAGCACTTCTGGAAGTGGAAAACACAGACTACTCAATGGGAATAAGGCTTCAGTGTTCAGAAAAAGCCACCCCTGAAAATGAAAATATTGGCATTGGAAACTGGGATGGAATATCCTGCTATGAATATGAACATTGTGCCTAGAGTATCTACTTCAAGATCTTTTTCTAGCCATTGCTTGAGATTTCTATGAGTGCATGCCATGTAAATCTTAACATAATATCAGATGAGATGTTTCCTAATCTCACTAAACTCATTTATTTTAAGGATCATTTTGCTTTTCCCCCAAACATGACAAGTATTATACTTAGGTTTTAGCTTAGTGGAAATAATTTGTTTTAGAAGATAGCCGCAATTCATCTTTGTTCATAAATTCAGCTTTAGTTAAGATATTTTGAGCTCTTGCTTTTAGAAAATATGAAGACTAATAGTTTCATGTCTATTTACTTTTTTATATATTCTTGGAGGGAATGGTTTTACACTCACAACAGGCTGAAGTTTAGAGTACTGTTCTGAATCTATTACATTTTTTTTGCAGTATTTTAGTTGCATCTCCCAGGGCTATATGGTGAAAGTTTTTCAATCAATCTAATGTACTTATTCTTTTTCATTAGTTTAGAACAGAATTGCATTACTGTGACAACCATAATACCACAGATCTTTATATTATATGCCTGAACTCCATGCTCATCGATATACTATAAATGGTTAAATCTTCATTGTAGGTGTATAGTTTGTTTAGATCCTCACAACCTATTTTCTTCATTTTCAAAGCATCAAAAAAAAATAATCTTAACAGTTGATATTTTTGGTAACAAAGAAATTCCATTAAGTTAACACTATTATTTTTTTCCACCAAATTTAGTGAGATCTGTGACCCATATTTATTCTTTTGGATTATTAAATCTGGTACTTCTCACACATATCAATTACTTTTTTATTACAATAAAATTTACTAATGTGTCTCATGAAATAAATTATTATTAAGTAATTAATGTGTCTCATAAGTTAACATTAACTATTTGACTTGTTACTCTTCTTTACCTCTTTGTAAACAATATCATGGAAAAGTTTCCTCTAAATTTGCCATTAATGATAGGAAGAAAAATGTTCCTTCGAATATGTTTCTGTCCTATACCCTAGAATGGTTGTATAGAGCTATTTTTTTCATTTTCCCATTGGTGTATATTTTAATTTACAATTCATATATTAGAAAATTGAAAATAAGCAATTTAAAGCAAAGTGTCTCCAAATTACAGACTTGTGAGATGGTATAAAGAGAATTAAACCTAGTTCCTTCCAAAATAAAACTTTTGAGAGAAGCATGTTGAATTAAAACCCATATATCTGTAACTGTAAGCTAAAAAATATTTCTTGAAAATAAATTTGTCTTAACAAACTGCTTTTTCAGGTGATAGTTTGGAGGTATTTATAAAACAAAAGTTATCTTGTGGGGATTATATCAAACCAGTATTATGCACATGAAGTTGTTAAGGCTCATTCCTAGTGAGGTAAGGAGGCAGGCAGACAGTTAAAATTCACAGAACAAAAAGCTTTAGGACAGCTAATAAAGATTTAGTCTCTTTTAAATCCCTACCTGCACAGTTCAATAAGAATTATATAAGGGGCCGGAGAGATAGCATGGAGGTAAGGCGTTTGCCTTACATGCATAAGGTCATCGGTTCGAATCCCGGCGTCCCATGTGGTCCCCCGTGCCTGCCAGGAGCAATTTCTGAGCATGAAGCCAGGAGTAACCCCTGAGCACTGCCGGGTGTGACCCAAAAAAAAAAAAAAATCACAAAAAAAAAAAAAAAAAAAAAAAGAATTATATTATTGGAAAGGAGAAGATATCATCTACATTGATATATGAAATGAGAATGAAAAGTTATTAAGTGTCTATTAGGGCTAAAGTGAAAAAACTAACAGGTAAGGCACCCTTCCATTAACAAGATTGTAAACCATAGTGTCATAAAGGAGAAAGAGAGTAAAAGAGAGAAGGAATGAGAGAGAGACAGAGAGAGCAGAGAACTAATGTGCCTGCCCTAGAGCAAGACAGTGTTGGGAGTGGGTGGGAGAGAAACTGAAGACATTGGTGATAGTGATGGAAAGGTGCACTGGTTAAGTATGGTGTACATTGCATGACTTAAACCCAACAATAAATATTTAATTGCTTACATATAACAATCTTAAAAAGGTATCTTAAAATTTATTTGTAATTGGTTTTCAATATTGGGGGAATTTATGGATTCAGTTTAATATAACTATATGCGAATAAAACTTACCACTTCCACTATGAAAGTCCTAATGCAATTTTCTCCATCCCCCAAAAGATTCTCCTACAATCCTACAACTCCCTAGTGTTTCCCTTTATTAATTAGAATATTTTTCTTGGAATTATTGTCATATTGCTCTAGTTCACTTAGCATAATCAACTAGTGATCCAAAAATCCATCTATTTTATTCCAAAAGAAAACATTTTATCTCTTATAATAACAGAGTAGTACTCCATTGACTTCGTATATCAGAATGTTTTTATCTAGTCATTTGCTTGTAGACATATAGAATGGATTCATTTTTTCCTGGCAATGTTAACAATGTTGGAATGAGTAAAGAAAAGGAACTATTCTTTTGACATTGTTATCATGTTCTTCAGATAAATATCATAAAGTGATATTATGGTAGAATGTTATTTTGATATTTTGAGTCACATACATCAGTGCTTATGGGTTCTATCTAGTTCTGTACTCAGCATTTATTCCTGGCAGGATCAGGGACCAATGTGGATGCTGGGGATCAACTCTGGGTTGGAGGCATGCAAGGCTAAGGTACTACATGCTGTGCTATTGCTCCAGTCATTTTTTAATAGAATTTGTACCAATTGACATTTTCACTAACTGTATAAAAACCTTCCTTTTCTTCAGCTAACAACCAACACCAATTATGAGAGACAGACAAACAGACAGATATACACACATATACACACATGCATAGAGTGTGTATAGTATGGCAGTTTGCATCAAATGAAACTTTCTTAGAAAAATATGAGATAAGTCAAAGAGGGAAAGCATGTTCAATAAAAATATTTTCTAGAATGGAAATAATTAAGCAAAGAAATTGAAACGATCAAATTAATCAACTTAATACACCATATCAACAAAAGGAAAATAAAAACATATAATCATATGAACAGATGCATAGAAAGCATCTGTTCTAAAACCAATTCATGATAAAAACTCAACAAGATGGGAATGGAAGTAATATTTTTCAATATAGTGAAGAGCATTTACCACATACCATGACAAATATTATACACAATGAAAAAAATAGGCCTTTCTTTTAAGATCTGGCACAAGACAAGGTTGTCTTGTCATTTCTATTCAACATAGTAATGGAAGTACCTGCTATTCAAATGAAACAAGTAAAAGATATCAAGGGTATCTAGATAGGAAAGGAAGAAGTCAAACTCTCACTGTTTGCAGATGACATAATACTATATTTAGAAAGTCCTAAGTACTCTAAAAAAACTTCTGGAAATAAAAGATTTGTATTGTAACGTGACAGGCTACATAATTAACACACAAAAATCCATTGCATTTTTTATATACTGGTACAAGTAATGAAAAAAAAGAGAAAGATATTAAAAAACCAATCTGTTCACAATTGTGCCTCAGAAAATCAAGTACTTTTGAGCCAGCTTATCTAAACAAGTTAAGAAAACTACAAAGAAAACTATAAAACACTGCTTTAAGAAATAAGAGAACACAAGAAATAAGAGGACACAAAGATTTAAGAAGTATATAAAACACTCCTGAAATTCATTGGAAACAGTAAACATCCATGATTAGCTAAAGCAATCTTTGGGAGAAAGAAGATGATAGTCATCACTTTCCTCAATTTTGAATTATGATATAAAGCAATAGTCATTAATATAGCAACGGAATTTAGACAAAGACAAACCTTCATATCAGATATTTTCAGACCAATGACCAATGGTCAGAATAGAATATCCAGTGATGAATTTCCAATCATATGGTCAATGAATCTTTGACAAAGAAGCAAAGAGTAAGTAATAAAACAAAGATAGTCTCTTCAACAAATGGTGATAGATGGAATAATTGGAAAAATATGTGTAAGAAAGTAAAGATTGATCCATATCTTATGCTTTACACAAAAGTCAATTCAAAGTGGATAAAAATCATGAGATTATACTCAAATCCATAAAGTTCATTAAAAAAAACATAGGCAGAACATTTCAAGACTTGTACTGCAAGGAAGTCTTTGATAATAAGATGCTGATGACAATAACTATAGTGTCAAACTTAAGTACATGGGAATACAAACTAAAAAGTTTATGTGTTAAAAAGAAACATGAACTAAAATTAGAAGGCAACTAACAGATTAGGAGAGAATTTTTGCACTCAACACATCAGATAAAGGGTTGATTTCTAAGATACACAAAGTACTCACAATGGTTAATTTCACAAAACTCAAAAGCCCTCTCAAAAATCAGGAGAGGAGATGAACAAGCACTTCTTTGAGGAGGACCAACAGATGGTCATCAAACACATGAGAAAAAGTTCACCATTATTTATCTTCAAGGCAATCCAAATCAAGACAACAATGATATATCATCTTATTCCAGGGAGGATAGTGCATATAATAAATACCCAGAACAATCTCTGTTGGTGAGGATGTGGTGAGAGAAAAACTCTCCTCCATTGCTGGTAGGAATGCTGACTGATCCAATCTCTAAGGATAACAATATGAAGGGTTCCCTCTAAACTCAAAATTGAGCTGCCATATCACCCAGCAACCCTCCTTTTGGGTATCTATACCAGAAAAGAAAACATTCATCCAAAAGTATGTATGCAAACCCATATTCATTGTAGTACTCTCAATACAATAGCTAAGACTTAGAATCAACCTAGATACCCAACAATAATGGGGAATCATAAAGTTATGGTACATATATACAATGGAATACTATGTAGCTGTAAGGAATGATGCCACTATGCAATTTGCAACAACATGGATGGAACATGAAAGTAATATGTTAAATGAAGTAAGCCAGAAAAAGAAGAATAAATACAGAATTATATCACTTATATGTGGTATTTAGAATAACTGTATGAAGCAACACAATGGTCTAATTGGTAGTTGTCCTGAACACCATTAGCCACATAATGTGGTGAGGAAAAGAAAAGCAACTGAGTGGAAGAAGAGAAACACAACAACTCTTATTCTCTTCTATACTTCAAAGAGACCTTCGGTAATGACTACAGCTGTTTAGATTGAGCACTTATTCAATCATCTTATCTTTATAGATGTCTATAATAATTTTCTAATGCTCTTATAACAGAAACAGGTGCAGAATGCATTTGGAAGACATGGATTCTCACTACAGTGCTCTCTATAAAAAGTATTAATGTCTTAATTTTACTATGTCTATAATAACTACTTGATCTTTCTGTCCATAGTGGTATTGAAGTTCCACATTGCAATGCTATAGTATATTAGATGCTATAGTATATTAGATTCAAAAGATAATTCTCATAAAGATATTGTCACTACAAAATTCTAATGTATTAATTTTCTATTTTATTATGCCTGCCATACTGGCAGCGCTCAGGTGTTACTCCTGTCTCTGCTCTCAGAAATCGTTCCTGGCGTGGGGGACCATATGGGTTGCTGGGATCAAACCCATCTTTGGTAAGCCACGTGCAAGGGAAACACCCTACCACTGTACTCCCACTCCGACCCCTGTTTCTATCTCCTTTTCTTTCTCTGCCTCAGTTTATCCCTATGCTATTTTTCCATCTACCTTAGTATATATATTTTTTTCTAAAAAAACATAAAAATTTAAATTTATGTATTGAAATTTTAATAAGTATATTAATATAAAATATAGATATATTACTTAGAAAAATAAAGAACTACTATTCAAATTAGAACAGTAAGTTAACAAAGAGGAAGATGAATATTTTGATGGTCTTTAAAAGTAGAACTTTATTTCTAAAGGCAAATAAAAAGGCATCTAAAACAAAGAACACAGAGAAGATTTTTGAAAATGATATCTTATGCCATACCATTCAACCAATTTCATACTCTAAAATAAACAGTTAATATTTTGTGCTGGTCTAAAATAATACATCCATTTAAAATGTATTAAACTAAAATATACTGCAGAGGCTTTATGTAGTTATGGGGGGAGTGATGTTTATTCTGTTTATTAAGGAATGTCCAGGAAGTTATGGAGAACATTTTGCAATATACCTTGCAAAGCAATTTTGATATATCTTAATATTTTTATTAGTAAAATAGATAGAATGCAGTTATAAGCAAGTATGGCATTTGGATGACATTATTACTCTTGATTATTCTGGCTTTTATGTTTGCAATATATACCTTCATATCTAATTCTTCTAGACTTATTATGAGATGATATAAACATAAAAATAAGGCACAGTAATTTCAATTACTAAAACATATCTCTGTTATATTTTTTTCACACAAACTTCAAACTTCACTAAATCTTTTAGGAGCTTTCATGTTTTCAAAACTCCATAGGCAACCTTTTAGACAATGGCTATTTGAGTCATATATTCTAAAGTTGGGCATTCAGTGAGATGCCACATAGTAAGAAACTAGCAAACAATAATCAGGGAAATATTTCAGGTCTTAGAGAATAATTTTTTAGTCCAAGAGGACCTTCTTTCTAGACAGCATTTTTCTGTCCAACACCTCAGGAACAAGCATCATTGTAAAGATTGTGAGTATGCATGACACTTGAAACTTTTCAAAAGGCTCATCCTCAATCTGGCATGTAATAAAGGACTTTGACTTTCATGAAAGTCCATTCTCCTATGATAGGCTTGATACTATGATAAATTTAAATATTAACTAATTTACTTTAAATAGGAATTAAGTTTCAATGTAGAAGGAAAGAATTAATTAAAAGTCGTTATATTAATTTTTGATTTGACTCCATCTAAATGGGATATTGCCATTTTAGTGCATTTAACTAGAATCTAAACATCCTCATTATTAATAATGAAAGTGATAAAAATACTGAGAGAATATTATGTGTATTCCTACTCCCTTATTTTTTGAATTACATAACAGTTTTTTTAAGATAAGCAATTCCATAATAGGATAATTACCAAAGTAGATTGAAATATAAAGTAAATTTGAATTTTTTATGTCAAGGATAATTTGATGTGCATGAAAAATGGAATGCATATTGCAGACCTCCTTGTTTTGAAATATGCTTTATTCTAGTTGAACTCATTGTCAAATTATTTTACAAATTTGAGATGGAAATTAGATCAACTGATCATCTATCACTGTCTTATAATTTCCATATGTAGGATAAAAACATCTAACATTGCCAAGCTAATGTTGAGTAGTAGCTGCAAAACCCAAGTAATATTTTGCTGTAAATAGTTTTTAATATAGACAATGCATTAAATTTTGATCTTAAGATTTTAAGCCATGATAGCAAAACAAAATAAGACACTTTTATTCTCTTACAGTTAAAATAAAAGGCTTGTGTAGGTATATAGTTACTTGAGAAATTAATTTTAAGAAGTAAATTATTTTTTGGCTTCACATTCATGAAAGGAATCTATTCAGCTTACAAAAACTAAAGCTTAACATTCATTACAAAACATTGTATTAAATTTTAGTTCTATATATGTATATAGGGTTTATTAAATGATAATATTGGAAAGACTTGGATTGCATACGATGTTTGTTACTCACTGTGTTATTTACTTCTCTATGCAATGAATTCTCTTCATTCTCACAACACATAATGCAATTCTAGAAACACAGAGCCAGACTCCTTAGCAATATAATATATTGATTACATCAAAAAACTTTGTGGTAGAATTTGACCTCTTTTCCTCATGTTAGAACATATATGTCTATATATTCTGATATATATTAAACTGGATTTTTCTTACTGTATTAATGAATCTACTTTGAAATTAGTACCTTAACACAATATAAATCCTTCTTTCAACTCTACTATCAGTTGTGGATAATATCCAAGTTTTCCATGGAAAGGAAAAGAGGGAGAATGGAAATAATTTGACTCTAAATAATCCAATTCCCTGATGACATAGGTTATTTAGCCTAATATATTCACCCAACAACTGTAAGAGAGATTGGGAAAAGATGAACAATAATGTCAACGTTGGTGAGATTTAACAATCTTTCCCATTATATCTGAAAATCTTTTTGTTTTTGTTTTTGTTTTTTCGGGCCACACCTGCTTGATGCTCAGGGGTTACTCCTGGCTAAGCGCTCAGAAATTGCCCCTGGCTTGGGGGGACCATATGGGACTCCGGGGGATCAAACCGTGGTCCTTCCTTGGCTAGTGCTTGCAAGGCAGACACCTTACCTCTAGCACCACCTCACCGGCCCCTATATCTGAAAATCTTAACATTTTTATGTATACAAATTTTTTATTCTGAAAATAAATTTGTGACAGTTTAAGCATGCATAACTTGCTTAATTAAATACACAACTATATATAATGATGGTATTTTAATAATATCAAATGTTTATGATCATTTATTATTGAAACTTAAAGTACTAAAATGCTATTTAAAGGAGATGTTATTATATTTTGCTAGACTAATACTACTGGATATAAAAACACTTCATGCCATTTGATAGTAAGTTCAAAAGGATACGATATAAAGAAATAAATATTTTAACCTTTTACTATCTCCAATGTGTTGTATGTTCTCTCATTTATTTTTGCCTTGTACTCCAAATTTTTTAGGTGATAATGTTAAGATACTAAATTTTTTTAATTGGAGCATATATTATAAGCAAAATAATTTGAATAGGTATGTTAGACATAACAAGACCATGCTTATTTTCTTCATTTTTAGTTCCTAGAATTTTGTATAATTTCCTAGATTACAAAATTGTTTTCTAAAGCATAGTAAGGACAATGGAAAGATTTTGAGAAGAGATAAAATTATTAATGCACGTTTATGTTCCATCTTAGAAGATAATGAGAGTGAGCGTTTTTATTAAAAAAGTGATTTGGCGCAGTATCATAATCCAGAGGGTATAGTATTTCCCTTGCTTATAGCTTAGATCCCAGGCACCCCATATGGTGCCCTGAACACTTCCAGGAGAGATTATTAAAGTCAGATCCAGGAGTAAGCCCTGAGCAATGCTTGCTTTGGCTCCAAAACAAAATAAAATTGTGAGGTAATTTCTCTTAATAAGATAAATATTTTTATTGGAGATTATTTAATACTAATACAAAGTATTTAAAAATATAATACAAATATATATGCAATAAAATATATAAATATAAACAAATATATGATATAATACAAAGTTTCTAAAAACTGTGAAACTCAGATGTTTTACAAAACATACTTATGATTAGATGCATGCTTTACATTAATTTTCTATAAATGTCTAAAACCTTCATATATTGACTTGTATTTCACTTGTCTTTCAGCTCAAATATGCATTGACCATTGAAACATTTTATATTTTTTCTCATTCAGATTAAATAAAACCACAGCCATGCATACAATTTTTATTCCATTCATGATATCAATGAAAACAGTAAATGGATACTGGATATAAATAAATTTTAATGTAATTATAGATTGTTGGCACATGCAATGAGAAGAGAATAATGATCAACTAAGTTTGCATATTCAAATTATAAAAAGAAAGACCAAATATTTAAAAAATATTTTAAAAATTATTTGACTTATTAGTATATGGATGGAATTAAAATAAGGGTAAATTCTTACATTTTTACTTAGTTTTGATTTTCTTTTAAATGCTTTTATTTTCTTTTTATCATTATTCATGTTGAACATAGATTTTTAATTTAGCTACTACTGATATAAACTACAACCTGATATATTCGTTTGTTTCCTCAGGCCACACTTATTGGTTTTCTGGGTTACTCCTGTTTCTGCACTCAGAATTCACTCCTGAACATTCACTCAGGGGACCATATGGGATGCCAGCGATAAATCCTGGATTGGCCAGATGCAAGTACCCTCCACACTATGCTATTGCTCTGGTCCAGCAACCTGGTTTTTAAACAAGTTTTGTATGGAACCATTTTTTCTTAAAAAAAAAAAAAACTACTTATCTTGTTTCATTCTATTGGGAAATTATCAGCAATAAATATTTTTCACATCTTTCCAAATATTTATAATCATGTCTATGATATTAATGTTTTTGAAAAACATTTTTGTAAAGAATATTATTTGGATGGTAGCAACATTTTTTAAATCACTGATCCAATTAAATGAAAGAGTTTATGCAAAATCTGGCATGCCACAAATTTCCACTGATTTTTTGAAATGACTTGAAGGATTTAATATAAATACCTTGCTACTCTGAGGAAATGTGTCTTAGTTAAATTCTCTCTTTCAAACACTCTATAATAGAACTTTTGCATCTGTTTGAAGTTCAGGTTATACATTTAGGCAGATTATCATTTATTTTTCCTCTCTTTTAAAAAAGTTGACTAAAGGTGCCAAAGAGATAGCATAGAGGTAGGGCATTTGCCTTGCATACAGAAGGACAGTAGTTCGAATCCCAGCATCCCATATGGTCCCCCGAGCCTGCCAGGAGCGATTTCTGAGCGTAGAGCCAGGAGTAACCCCTGAGCATTGCCGGGTGTGATCCAAAAACCAAAAAAAAAAAATAGTTGAGTAAAAACATGGACTTTATGTCTTAGCATCTATGAATTCATCTATGTGCAAAGGATAATTATCTTTCTGGTTGAAAGTTAATGAAGATCATAATTTGACTAGAAAATGCCAGATACAACTTCCAACTTATCGGATAAATGGCTATGGATTTTATTTACTGTAATATTAGCATAATTATATTATCAGAGAAAAAAGTTATTTTATGTTTCTGTATGTCTAGTTAGACTGATTTAATATATGAAACACTAACTTGATTTCACACAACCAATATCAAGACAAGAGTTTGCAAAGTGATGACTCCTACTTAGTCTATTTTTGGTTAGAAGTTGTACTTTGGTCACACCTGCTTTTGTGTTGTACTAAATAGATAACTTGTGACAACACAAACAAAGCAAGATGCTTTAAGTGTTTTTAAAAATAAGCTTTAAGTGACAAATGTGGCTTAGTGGTAGAACATATGTCTCATATATATACATATATATATATAGTTCTTGGTTTGAACCTAGATTGACACATTAAAAGAAATTAAAACAACAACAACAACAAAACTAAAACAAAACAAAACAAAAACATGAGACTTTGGGGCTGGTGCACTAGTAAAGCAAGTAGAGCATTTGCCTTGCACATGATTTGATCCTGGCACAGCTTATGCTCCCCCAAGTCCTTTTAGAGTGATTCCTTAAAGAACAGCCAGGAGCAACCCCTCACCATTGCTAGTGTGGCCTCCAAATCAGAATAAAATAAAATAAAACAAGAACTCTTGCAACAGGAGATCTGTATTCTTTGCATTCAGCTATAAGAACCATATTTGCTTACTGTGTAAGGATTGTAATTATAAGGTCACAGTTTCTCTAACCCAACCTTGAGTTGCTTGACTCAATATTAGAATCAACCACAGTAGCCCTGAAATTCGTGAACCCTAATATTTTTGTTCTACTCTGGCCTTAGTACCACATACATCATCAGTTACTAGTTACTCTGATTGGTTAGTAAATGACACCAGAGTTCTAGATCTTCCAGTTACTGATTACTGAGTCTTGTTCTCAGAATGAGAAATTCTGTATATGGTCATGGCATCTGAGATTCACTAAGTGTTTCAAACCACTAAAAGAGCTAATAAGTTTTCTAAGACATGCATAAGTAACTTATTTAAAAACTTTTTATAAACATTTCTACACTCTTTTACTTTTTGCATTAGTTGAGGTTTTTAAAAAGTCCATAGAAAAGAAAAAAACACTACCTTATAAATGTAGAATTTTGACAAAGCATATTTTAATATATTTCCCCCTAAATGTCCTTTATAATTATTATATATCTTGCTTTAATTGCATTCTTGGTTATACAGATTAAATAAAAGATAAAACTCTGTATATTATTTATGTATTCCTGCAAAAATTGATCTCCTTTCATCTCTCTACCATACCCTGATAGTATTTTCTTTGTGTCTTTCCCTATCAGTGTCATTGCTTATATTATTTTTTTTATAACATGTTCTCTTTAGTTTACTGCTGAATTACTAATAAAGTACAAGAATTTTTAGTACTGGAGAGATAGGATAGACTATAAGATGCTAATATTGCCTGTGATTTATCCCTTTTATCTCTGAAACTCCAAGTGGTATATATTGAGCTCCACCATGAGTCATCCCTGAGCATAGAGTCAGGAGTAATCCCCAAGTTCTACCAAGGGCTGGACCCTTGAGAAAGTAGCAGTTTTGGGAGAAATTTTCATATATTTTTCGATAGGGACTGAATTATATAATACTACCATAAGTAGAAACTAAGGCTTTTTTTTTTACCACATGACCAACCCCACCAACACATGTTATTTCCTATATTCTTGATATTTACCACTATTATTTCATTGATGGTTTGCTTTGGATTTCCATGATACAATGCAATTATGATCATGTTTTATATACTCCCTGTCAAAATATCCTACTTGTGGAAATGTCCACTCTCCTTTTCTTAACATTTTTGAGGATATTATATTTTTCTGTTATTTAGCTTTACATAGCTTGACTATTAACCCTTTATTTGAAATGTTGTATGAATTATTTTCTATTCAGTAGTTTATTTCATTTTTAAGGTTAGCCTAAGTTTTTCTGTGATGTTTTATTTGTCTTCTCTTTCTTTTTTTTTTTTTGCCGTGTTTTATTTTATCCCAGATTCCACTCTTAACTTCTATTGACATCCTCTCCAACAGATGTATGTAAACGCATCTTTATTCATTGTAGTACCTAGTAAAATTGCCAAGAAATGGAGATAATACAAGCTTGCAATTGCAAAAATGATGGTATATACACATAATGAAATGATGTGAAGTAAAAAGAAAAGATGAACCAGAGATAGTACAGCGGGATTGTACCTTGCATATGGAAGACTCAGATTTGATCCTCAGCACCACATATGGTCCTGTGAGCCTGCCAGGTCTGATAAAGAGTAAAGATCCAAGAATAAGCTCTGAGTATCACCAGGTATAACACAAAAACAAACAAAAATCTTTAAAAAATGGTGAGATCATGCTGTTCACTTTAACCAGGGTGGAATTTGTGGGTATCATTTTTTTTTTTTTAGTTTTTGGGCCACTCCAGTGATGCTCAGGGGTTACTCCTGGCTATGTGCCCAGAAATTGCCTCTGGCTTGAGGGACACATAGGATGCCAAGGATCGAATCCAGGTTTGTCCTGGGTCAGCTGCTTGCAAGGCAAATGCTCTACTGCTGCGATATGACTCTGGCCCCAATTTTAAAAGAAATAAGTCAGGCAGATCACAAATATCAGATGCTCTTATTAAAAAAATAGAAGCTATTAAATAATTCTATGTCCTTGGCCCTATATTATAGAAATGAGAATGCCAATGAAAGAGGGGAATTAATAAAGGCACTGAAGAGATGGTCTGTCAATGACATAAAGGGCAAGTGTCTTGGATTATTCTATGATATGGAATGAGATAACAGTGTAGAAACAAACTATAAAAGAAATTATTCCTGGCTTGGGGGATCATATGGAACGCTGGGGGACTGAACCACAGTCCAATCTAGGTTAGCACATGCAAGGCAAGCACCCTACTGCTCATGCCACCACTCTGGCCCTAGAATTCTTGTATAAAGAATTTTGTAAATATATGTTTTGTCTAGTAAATATCTGATAAAGTACTGGTCCATAAAGTAGATCAATGTTTAACTTTTGAAGTGTACTAGATCTTTTAAAAATTTCTTTTTAATTTTTATTCTAGCACTTTGATTTACCAAGTTTTTCATACACAGTCATTTCAGATTTAAAAGTTCAAACATCACTCCCACTATTGTTAGGATCTCATTACACCAGTATCCCTAATTTTCCACCCACCAATACAAGTGATAAACTACTACTGCATGCAATAGTTTGGATAAATCTTACTAACACCTGAGATGGAGTAATGGTAATAACAATGATGTATGTAGCTGCAAAAGGCAACACCAGGGACCTTTTTGGTGAGGAAAAATTCTGTGTCTTGATAGTCATGCTCAATGTTTTATAAGATGATTTTGTGGGAAAGTGAGTAATGAGTAATAATATTTATTGTATCTTATAACTTTATGCATATCTACAGTGATCAAAGTAGAATTATAATTAAAATAAAAAAACTAGAATATT
Source organism: Suncus etruscus (assembly GCF_024139225.1). NCBI lineage: Eukaryota > Metazoa > Chordata > Mammalia > Eulipotyphla > Soricidae > Suncus > Suncus etruscus. The sequence goes on from NC_064850.1 coordinate 80,318,614, forward strand.
AGTAGGTCTCATCAAACATTATTTGTACTCTAATACTAGTAAATTTGTTATTGAATAAATCTGAGTTGATTAATTTATTAATTCAAGTATTAATTTAGTAATGTTTACTGATGTTACAATACAATAACTTATGACAGCTACTCTGTTTTACTCAATAATATTTCCCAGAAAAAGCAGTTGAAATAGTGCTTAATTTTAGTCCTTAGAATTCTTGAAAACTAATAAAAAATATATATTTACTTAAACATCTTGATTACAAATATGATTGTGATTAGGTTTTGGTGATGTAAAGAACACCCTCCTTCACCAGTGCAACATTCCCACCACCAATGTCCCAAACCTACCTCCATCCCACCCCACCCCGACCTAGAGACAGGCTTTCCAGTTCCCTCATTCATTCATATGATTATGGTAGTTCTCAGTGTAGTTATTTCTATAACTGCACTCATCACTCTTTGTGGTGAGCTTCATGAAGTGAGCTGAAAGGTCTAGCCCTCCTCTCATTGTCTCTGAGGACTGTTGCAAAGATGACTTTTATTTTTCTTAAAAACCATAGATGAGTGAGACTACTCTGCGTGTCTCTCTCTCTCTCTCTCTCTCTCTCTCTCTCTCTCTCTCTCTCTCTCTCTCTCTCTCTCTCTCCCTCTGACTTATTTCACTCAGCAAAATAGATTCCATGTAAATCCATGTATAGGAAAATTTCATGACTTCATCTCTCCTGACGGCTGAATGATATTTCATTGTGTATATGTACCACAGTTTCTTTAGCCATTCGTATGGTAAAGGGCACCTTGGTTGTTTCCAGAGCCTGGCTATTGTGAATAGTGCTGCAATAAACATAGGTGTGAGGAAGGGGGTTTTGTATTGTATTTTTGTGTTCCTAGGCTATATTCCTAAGAATGGTAAAGCTGGATCGTATGGGAGCTCAATTTCTAGTTTTTGGAGAAATCTCCATATCGCTTTCCATAGAGGTTGGACTACACAGCATTTCCACCAGCAGTGGATAAGAGTTCCTTTCTCTCCACATCCCTGCCAGCACCGATTGTTCTCATACTTTGTGATGTGTGCCAATCTCTGTGGTATGAGATGGTATCTCATCGTTGTTTTGATTTGCATCTCCCTGATGATCAGTGAGGAGGAGAATTTTTTCATGTGCCTTTTGGCCATTTGTATTTCTTATTTTTTTTTTTTTATCAAAGTGTCTGTTCATTTCTTCTCTCTATTTTTTGATGGGATTAGATTTTTTTTCTTGTAAAGTTCTGTCAGTACCCTGTATATTTTGGATATTAGCCCTTTATCTGATGGGTATTTGGGTGAATAGTTTCTCCCACACGGTGGCTGGCTCTTGTATCCTGGTAACTATATCTTTTGAGGTGCAGAAGTTTCTCAGCTTAATGTATTCCCATCTGTTGATCTCTGCTTCCACTTGTTTGAAAAGTGCAGTTTCCTCCTTGAAGATGCCTTTAGTCTCAATGTCATGGATTGTTTTTACCGATGTGTTGTTCTATATACCTTATGGTATCAGGTTTGATATCAAGGTCTTTAATACATTTGAATTTTACCTTCGTACATGAGGTTAACTGGGGGTCTATGTTCACTTTTTTGCAAGTGGCTAACCAGTTCTGCCAGCACCACTTGTTAAAGAGGTTTTCCCTGCTCCACTTAGGATTTCTTGCTCCTTTGTCAATAATTAGGTGATTGTATGTCTGGGGAACCTTCTCTGAGAACTCAAGCCTATTCCACTGATCTGAGGGTCTGTCTTTATTCCAATACCATACTGCTTTGATAACTATCGCTTTGTAGTACAATTTAAAGTTGGGGAAAGTAATTCCTCCCATATTCTTTTTCCCAATGATTGCTTTAGCTATTCTAGGGTGTTTATTATTCCAGATGAACTTCATAACTGTTTGATCCACTTCTTTGAAGAATGTCATGGTTATCTTTAGAGGGATTGCATTAAATAGTACAATGCTTTGGGGAGTATTGCCATTTCAATTATGTTAATCCTGCCAAACTATGAGCACGGTATGTGTTTCCTTTTCCGTGTGTCCTCTCTTATTTCTTGGAGCAGGGCTTTATAGTTTTCTTTGTATAGGTTCTTCATGTCTTTGGTGAAGTCGACTCCAAGATATTTGAGTTTGTGTGGCAGTAATGTGAATGGGATTGCCTTCTTGATGTCCATCTCTTCCCTATCATTATTGGTGTTTAAAATGCCATTGATTTCTGTGTATTAATTTTGTAGCCTACCACCTTGCTATATGAGTCTATTGTTTCTAGAAGCTTTTTGGTAGAGTCTTTAGGACGGGGGTCTCAGACTCAATTTACCTGGGGGCTGCAGGAGGCAAAGTCGGGGTGAGGCAGGGCCACATAAGAGATTTCGCTTACCGAATATTCGCAATAAAAAATCGCATTAGTAAGAAAAAAATCGCAAAAAATCACATTAAACATTTGCTTACCCCGAACGGAACTACTCGAAGTATGCGAATGTTTAATGCAATTTTTTTCTTACTAATGCAATTTTTATTGCTATTATTTGGTAAGTGAATGATTGAGAATACTGTGATATTTGAAGGCCAGCTGCGGGCCACAAAATGTTGTATGGAGGGCTGCAAATGGCCCGCGGGCCACGAGTTTGAGACCCCTGCTTTAGGGTTTTCTAAGTAGAGTATCATGTCATCTGCAAACAGTGAGAGCTTGACTTCTTCCTTTCCTATCTGGATTCCCTTGATATCTTTTTCTTGCCTGATGGCTATAGCAAGCACTTCCAGTACTATGTTAAAGAGGAGTGGTGAGAGCAGACAGCCTTGTCTTGTACCAGAATTTAGAGGAAAGGCTTTTAGTTCTTCTCCATTGAGGATAATATTTGCCATTGGCTTGTGGTAGATGGCTTCAACTAGATTGAGTAAGGTTCCTTTCATTCCCATCTTGCTGAGAGTTTTGATTAAGAATGGGTGTTGGACCTTATCAAATGCTTTCTTTGCATCTATTGATATGATCATGTGATTTTTATTTTTCTTCTTGTTGATGTTGTGTATGATACTGATAGATTTACGGATGTTAAACCATCTTTGCATTCCTGGGATGAAACCTACTTGGTCATAATGTATGATCTTCTTGATGATGCATTGGATCCTATTTGCCAGGATTTTGTTGAATATCTTTGCATCTGCATTCATCAGGGAATTTTCTTTTTTGGCAGCATCTCTGTCTGGTTTTGGTATCAAGGTGATGTTGGCTTCATTAAAGCTGTTTGGGAGTGTTCCTGTTTTTTCAATTTCATGGAAGAGCCTGGGTAGGATTGGTAGTAGCTCCTCTGGAAAGGTTTGAAAGAATTCATTAGTAAATCATCTGGCCTGGGCTTTTCTTTTTAGGCAGATGTTTGATTACTGTTTTAATTTCTTCAGTAGTTATGGGGGTGTTTAGATATGCTATATCCTCCTTATTTAATTGTGGAAGGTTTTAAGTGCCCAAGAATTATTTTCAGTTTGTCTATAACATAAAAATGTATTTTAAAAATTAAGCACAAGGGGTTTGTAAATGCTGAGGAAACAATGAAGTTCAAGGACATAAAGTTTTTATTGTGTGTCACTTATGGCTTCTGCTGTTACATTATAGAAAGTATTTCTAGAACATTTTGCTCACCTGGAATTGGCATGAATGATGTTTTACCAACGTATAAGTAAAATCTTATATATAACAGAGCACATAATGAGGATGCACAGATCTTTCTTCAATTTCTACAGACGTCTTTTTCCATTTTTGAGAAAGAAGAGAATTTATGTATATGAAATTCTACGAAGTTTATATTTAATATTTAAATCAAATAGTTTCAAACTATAACTTTATTGTTAGTATTATTGTTGTTAATGAATGTTGTCTTATGTTATGTGGCATTAAATAGTTTTGATATACCATATTTAACTTTTTTGGGGGGATCATACCTGGCGATGCCCAGGGGTTTCTCCTGGCTCTGTGCTCAGAAATTGCTCCTGGAAATCTTTGGGGACCATATAGGATGCCAGAAATCAAACCGGGTCCCTCCCAGGTTGGCCGCATGCAAGACAAATGCCTTACCTCTGTTCTCTCTCTCTGGCCCCCATATTTAATTTTTAAATAAACATAATTGGAGCTGGAGAGATAATATAGTGTATATGACACTTTCTTTGCACATAGTCAACCTAGGTGTCACACCTAGCATCTCATATGATTCTCGGAGTCCACCAGGATTGATTCCTGAGTGCACCAAGTATGGCCAAATACAACCAGAAACCATAATTTTCTTCTGAAGTTGAAATTGTTATGTGTAATTTAGAAATAAGAAAATTGAGACAAATTTTTGTTTTCACAAAATGTGAACTTACCTTACCTTACCTTACCATACCTTACCATACCTTATCATACCTTACCATAACTTACCTTATCTTACCTTATCTTACCTTACTTTACCTCACCTTACCTATCTACCAATTCCTACATTGTGTTTGAATCTTTAGAACTCCTTACCCTTCCACTTTATCAAATAATAACTTAAATATATCTTATGCCCTCATTGTCATACTGTTGAGAAAATAAATGACTGTCACACAGAGAATATAGCAAAGCTTCTCTACCAGACCAGGTGAAGCCTGTCTATTTTAGGTTTTGTTCAGTGAAGGAGAGGCAAGAAGGGTTGGACTTATCAAAAGCTGGGCCAATTTTGTAATCTGTTATCCTGTTTATTCAGGCCTTTAAATTTTTGAAGCTTTTCTGTGCTTTTCTTAGCAAAGTGACAGGTCTGTTTGATGAGAATCTCCTTGGTATACAGTCATACATGAAGTCCCTTGAAAATGACTTCTGCCCCAGTTAGAAAGTTGACCCAAGTGAGTTACAAGACTCTTGAGAGATGAGCTCAGTTATAAGAAGAAAAAGTGTTCTGAGACTTGAAACAGAGAAAAGAAGTGAGTAAAATTGGATTTAAATGGAATCTGATGTTCATTTGAATCTGTTCCAGTTATGCTTGGAATGCCCGATGCATTTGATTTTCAAGTTTAGAGCAGTATTATATGAAATGCCTTGATAATTCCAGAAAAGAATATGTCTAAGGGGAATGAGGAAGTAAAGGTGTCTTTTTATTACTTTCAGCTTTGCCTTAAATCCATTTAATTATAACAGTAGCTTACATCTCTAATAGCTTTTCAGGGCACTTTGTGATATGTAACTTTATTTTATTCTTACTATCAATTTTCACTGTAGGCAATACAACCAGCATTTCATTCATATTTTAGATAAGAAAGCTGAGGGACAGAAATTTGATTAGTATTACTCATGGTGAATCAAAAATAATAAAGTTGATCTTTTAAGTCTTATTTTGGTTATTTGGGCCACATCTGATAGTACTAAGGGCTTACTTCTAGCTCTGTACTCAAATCACTCCTGGCATGCTCAAATGCTTTACCTGCTATACTATTTCTCTGGCCCTTATTTTATTTTATTTTTCAAAAATATATCTTTTTATAGTTTAAAAGTTTTATAGATATTCCTTGTTTTATACATATAATATTTACAACATAGTTTAGGAAACTAAATTTGGAGACATTTAGAAAATACTTTTCTTTACATTTGAAAAAATAGTTTTTAAAGTAGGGAGTACTTTGAGCAATACTTGTGCAGTAGTAGCTGGGGAAAGATGCATGCCCAGTAGTTCTGGACTTTAGGGTACAGCATGGAGCTGGGGTTTGGTGGTATATTAGCTGTTCAGACCAGTGCAACTAAGGATCCACAAAGGCTACATCTGGAGCAGAAAGACAGGAAATCACAAGGTGACAGTCATCAAATATAATGTAGGAATACACTCTACATCTTGAGCTATTTCCCTAGTCTTTGAAAATAGTATTTCTGGAGAAACAAAGTTGGAATCTATCAATCCTTTAGAGACATGATTAACTAAATTTAAGAATAAAATTTACTAGTATAAGTGTTGTTTAAAGTATATTAATTTATATTAACACTAATGGTTTTCAGCTGTTTATATCCATCAATAAACCTGTTTCTGAACTGACAGTTGAAAATCACCTATTTCTAATAATCCCTAGTGTTTTATTTTAGTTTTAAACATATAAATATATTCCTTGGTATGATTTAAGGTCCTTTATATTTCTGTGATTGAAAAGTCTTTGTTTATCTTTAACACACATATGACATCTATATACTTATTCTTAGTTCCATGTTATTATTTTGGATAGTTGAAGCTATTAAATACTATTATTATTTTCATCTTATGTGAAATATTGGGAGAAAATTCGAGTTGAAGCACATATCTGACATCACCAGTGTCCCAGTTACCAGAATTGAAGCTCAGAAGGAATAGAATAGTAAATACCCAAAGGCAATAGAGGTTGAATATTAACTAACGTCCAGAACTGAGCTTACCAAGGATGTGGGATAGTGGTGAGTGGATGTGCAAAGATTATGGAACAATGGTGGAGGAAAGTTTGATGGTGGGTGCAAGGTTAAATTATTGTTTTCATAAAACCTATCTTAAAGAGAATACTGAAACATTGGGAATGGAGCAGTAGTACATCAAATAGGATGCTTAATTTTCTTGCCTTGGTCTATCTCAGGTATGATACTCAACATACCATATGTTTCCCTCACCTACCAGAAGTGATTTTTGAATATAGAGCCAGGAATAAACCCTGAATGGACTTGGTGTGACTCCCAAAACTAAATAAACACAAAGAAATGCATAAATGTTAATTAAAAATATAATAAAAACATGATGCCTCAATAAATACTGGGGAATAACATTTCCTAAAGGGAATTTACAGGACTGGGAGAAGCTGAAAGGGCTACTGTACATATTTTGTACATTGGATATTCAGGATCTATTATTGGCATAGCATTTTCCATGATTACTGCTATTGTGATCACCACCACTGATAGGTATACTACAATCTCTTCATTTCCAATGAAGTACCTATCAATTACAGACACCTTTCATACATTTCTCATTTTTTTTGCAGTTATTATTTTTTTCAACATAATTTTTATTTTGATCATAGTGGCTTACATATTGTTGACAATAATATTTTAGGTACATATTTACATAAAATCAGGGGGGATTCCCATCACCGGTTTGTCTTCCCTACTCCTCCGTTTTTGTCCTACCTCCCATATCCACTTCCCTCACCCCCAGGGCTGCTAGACTATGTGGTCCCCTCTGTACCTATCCTATTACTTCGTAGTCTTACACCTGTTTGGTCCTGATGCCTCCTTTATTTCCCCCTCTAGTTGGGAGGCAGGAGTAGGTAGTTCAAGTTATGTGGTTTTGTTTGAAGAGGAGAAAAGTAATAAACTGGGGTAAAAGTCTAATACGCCAGAAATAAGCAGAATTCTTCTAGAGGCTCTCGTCATCGGTTTGAGAGACGAAGGAGAAAAAGAAGGTGAAACACTCCACCCCTAAGATATGAAGTGTCAAATATCTACTAAGAGTTCCAACAATAATGCCAAGAACCACAAAAACAGAGCAAAACAAACAAACAAACAAACAACCAAAAAAAAAAAAAAACGCCGTGGTCTTGAGATAGGCACCATTGCAGAGCACATCAAGAGGGAAAAGAAGGGGCCAGAGAGATAACATGGAGGCAGGGATTGAATGTGGGAGCACTGCATGCAAGGCAAATTCTCTACACATTGAGTAACATTACAGCCCTATGAATTTGATTTTATTTTACTATAAGTATATAAGTTGAATGACAGAAATTTCTTCTCAATTTGAGAAATACTCTTAAATATAAAGTTTTATCTGAAGTCTACATATCACAATATTCACTTATTTATCCAGTATTATTAGTAAGTACCTGTTGTATGTCAGATATGCATGTCCAGCCACTAGAAATACAATATGAATAGAGTGGATATGAACTTCATTTTATGAGAAAAAATCGGAAATGGATGGGAAAAGGGAAGTAAAAACTTGAATGTATTAGATGGCAAAATGTCTCTGGGAAATACATAGAAGGATTTAAAATAATATTTGTGCATTTTAAGCTTCAATGAGAAATCACTATTTCAGTAAAGATGTTAAAGAAGGAAGAATATAGACATTAATGGGTTAACACAAAAAATTTTGTGGGGATTAAATCAGTTTTTATTTATTTAGAGGGAAATCAACGACAAGGAATAAGTTATTAGTGGGATGATGATATATCAGTGAAATAAAAAACCGTCATATACTTGGAGCAGGGTGGGATAGGGAAAAACAAGTTGGACAGAAAAATAATGCAGGGAGAGAGGACTGTGGAATGCAGATAGAGTCATTGATTAATGTTGGAGTAACCGATTGTCATATGAGTTAGGTTAATTCTTCTTTGCTTGTGCTTGCCACTCGTGGATTGAGAGAACCTCTGGATTGGTCCCTTATCCCTACCTGTTCTCCACCCATAGGTGTGGTCCTTTTCTTCCCAAAAGAGACGTTGGGTCGCAGAGAGTAGCCACTGCAGTTTCAGTCCCCACAACTAGTCTATCTGCCTGCTGGTATCTTTTACTAGTGAGTGGAAGATTGCAGTGCAAATTTTCCGAACCTGTTCTATTTCCTTTAACCTTGTATGGATTATTTTCTGTATCAGCTTTGCTTCCAGACTTGCATTCCCCAAGTCCTCCAGTTAGAGACATGAAGCTTCTTTTACAGATAGGGATAAGGCAGGGGTCCTCTAACTTTTGAAAAAGGGGGGCCAATTCCCTGTCTCTCAGAATGTTGGAGGACCAGACTATAGCATACACACACACACACACACACACACACACACACACACACACACAAAAAAAAAAAAAAAAACTATGAGCAAATTCCTATCTACATTGCACATATCTTATTTTGAAGTTAAAAAAAGGAACAAATACAATATTTAAAATAAAAACGGTAAGGTTATATCAACAAATTTACCAGTATTTCAATGGGAACCATGGGTCTGCTTTTGATGGACCATAGTTTGAGGACACCTATCCTAGACTGAGAGAAGTAGTCCAGAAACAGAAAGTGGGAGGCAGAGAATGGGGTGCACATTCCACACATGTGCACAGCAGGCCTGGTATGAATCATCTGCTAAACAGGACACCCAGAAGAATGCATTAATATCCTCTTTGGGCTGCATGTGGCCTGCGGGCCGTAGTTTGATCTAAGACTTTAACTTAGAATAAAACAAGAAACATTGGGAAAATAATAGATAAGGAATGTCCATAATGGGGAAAGCAGAGGTCAGGGGCCTCAACTACATCAGTACTGAGAGGGACAGACATAGCTATACATTCAAAGCTACCAAGTCAACAACACCAAAAATGTGTGATTCAAACAACCATCAAAGTTTAAAATGTCCCTGCCAATGTGGCATATGGAAGACTAGAGGTAAAGAATGGGGTTACGATTGGAGAGAACATGGAAACACTGGAAAAGGAAAATTGACACTAGTGGTTGGATTGATTCTAAAATATTATCTGTCTAACAGTCAAATACCAATAACTTTGTAAATCGTAGCTCTTTCATAAAACTTAAAAATTAAAAAATTAGTTATGTGTGGGATGACTTTATGTGTAATGTAGAATAATCTAAAGGCCAAGAACATTAATAGCAATTTAGTTAGTAGAAATCACCTGAAGAGATTATGATAAAGTCTGTAATTTAAGTCATAAAATGAACAATGGAGGTAGGAGATTGTTACTGCTAAAAATAGGAGATTAAACTATAAATGGAGTAGTTTATATTAAAATAACCATAACAAAACCTAGACTTAATTACAAATCATTTCTCACAGAAATGGAAACTTAACTAAATAAATAAAACCACCTGATCAGCTAGAAAAATATTTCAGTGGATTAAAGCACAAGCTTTACTTGCAGGAGACCAAGTTTTCATCTCTGGAACCACATGTTCCACTGAGCACTGCCAGGAGCAATCCCCAAGCATTGAGTTAAAAATTGACCCTGAGTACTTTGGTGTGGCTTTGCCCTCATTACTTTTACTACTTTCAAACAATAAAACTACCTGATGTACCCTAGTTAAGTAAACCTCCTGACAGTCCCTAAGGAAAAGTCACCTTACAACTAGCAATCATTCTTTTAAACTAATACTCTTCTTTCTTTCTCCTTTCTGTATATAATATGCTTTTATATAGCTACTTGAAGGTCTTTTCTCTCTCCTAGATTTGGGAATGTTTCTTGATGTATGAATTATGGAAGAAAAACAGTAAGGTTTAAAAATTTTATTTAGTTGAGTTTTTATTTTTAATGTTACCAAGAAGTTACAGATAGAAGAGATGGATCCAAAATGAAGAATGATAAAAGTATTTTATAATAGATTAAGTCATGTGTTTATTTTGAATCATATAAACTGTATATAGTATCTATAAAATGATATAATTGATCATTACCATGGTAGTATAAAGTAAATGTGGTAAATAGACTAATTTTCAAAAATTTGAATATGCACCTATGATATACACTTATGATATATATACATTCAAGGAGAAAAATATGATAAGCATAAATCTATATATACATACATATATATATATATATATGAAATTGAGATTTTTTTTGATGTTCCTATTCTAACCTTTATTAGTGATATTTTTTCTGGAACATTTTATATTTCTTACCTCCTTCATTTCTCACTTATTTTCTTTGTTCAATAAATGCTTTTTTCCAGCAGGGATGCTTTTCAATTCTGCTCTTGGCTTTGAAAAATATTTTAAAATGAGTGAATCATAATGCTGTCAAGAGTTTTTATAATTTTATAGGTGTAGAGAAAAAATAACAGTGCATATACCAATATATCAAAAATAATCATGCCACTGAAGTTAGAGAAGCACAAACAAAATAGTATGAAGGTTAAGGGTGACAAATATTTAGTTGTCAGTGGTATTTGAGTTGAGCTGTGAAATATCAGGGATGTGTTTTGACAGTTTGTGGAATAGCATTCTCAGCTGAGGGAACAGAAATAGCAGAGTTATAGAGGAAGGAATGCATATGCCGTGTATTGAGAAAATAACTGATGTAGTATGGGTAAAGTGTAGGAAAAGTATCTAGTTATGGCATAAGTTAAGAGACTATATGTATGAATGTATTTAATTATAGTGTACTATAAGGAGGTAGGAAGCAAAGTAAGAGATATAAAACATGGCAAATGATGTGGTAGAAAATGTTGGGATAAGATATGTATATATGTATTGCATTTACAGGTGATACATATATTCATGAAAACTACTTATTTCACATAAATTTATCCTTAGATATTAGCTACAATTCATATTCTGGTTACATGAATTTTGTTCTTGACTTAAGGTATAAAATTAATATTAATGAAAACAAACAACCTTATGCTTTTTTCTCTTTTTGAGTATTAATAATTTTGTAAATGTTTATTTGTGGATTGAAGCTTTTCAAGTTCCATGTACAGAATTTCTTCTAGGAAAAGAAGCTTGCCAAGTCTTGTTCATTATATGTAAAGTTTATTTGGAGGAACAAAAGAATAGTTGCTTTAGGAACAAACTGCATAGTGCCTTCTATGGAGATTCTGTGGACCTGCCCTTTGAGTCTCTCTTGACTTGGGGCTATGAGAGGGAGCCAAAGCTAGTTTCATGGCTGGCCTTTGTCACATTTCTTCAGTTTTTAAGTTTGCTTTAGTCAACAGCACTTGGAGGATCTTATTACTTACTTGTGAACATTTGCTCTTGGTTGTAAACTGGTAAATAAACAAAGTCTTTGCATAAGAGAGCAATGACATTTTGGAAATTCTAGGGGAAAAAAAGTCCTTTTGAGTTCCTGACTATATAAAGAAAGGAAACCAAGATGTTACATTTTACAGTCATTTGCCCCCCATTTGTAACTGACAGATTGGATTTAACACATGACAACTGGAAGACTACTTGTCTTTTAAAATGGTCTAATTGCATTTGGAACTTAAGGAAAATGGAAGATTCCAGGATATTTTTGTTTTGAATTTGAAATTGGGGACAGCTCATGCACAGTTGTTTGTTTTCACACTTTATGGGAATGAATCACACCATGTCGACCGTGAGATTTAATTATGTATTTAGCAGAGAAGCTGGAGATGTGCCAGTGCAATAGCTGAGCTGCTGGAATAGCCCGTGCACAGCCCCTTCTAGCTTCCAGACACTACAAACCTTTTCTAATAGCACGTTTAACATAGAAGATAGAACGGTGTTGATGAGCTGCATCAAATCTCAATGGAATGCTTCTGCTAGGAAACAAATGGGGATGTCAAAGGAAGAATATTTCTATAAGAGTAGTTGAACCACCGAACCTCTGGGCATAGGGTCTAACTTTAATTGAAACAGTTCAAGCAAAATATGTCTTCTTTGCCTATTCCCATTGTCCTTTTTTTCTGTAGGTCAGTGCATGAACTTTCTGCTATATAAATCTTCATACATATATAGAATGTGTAATATTCAGATCTCAGGGACAAACAAGTAAAATAAAACTTGATCTTTAATTAAAATTCTAACCGTTATTTCTGTCTGCTTAGCATTTAATACAGAACTGGATTGACTAGAAAAATTCTTATGTTTACACTATTCAATCATTACTTTTTCTGATACCAGTCAACTAAATAGGGTAACTTTTTAAAATAAATTTGTAAAAGAATCTCAAGCCAAAGAGAATAGCCACTCTTGACATGATTTTTCCATAAAATTACTCTGTGTTTAGATCTTTTATTCTGGTTCATTTTCCAGTTTAATATTCTTGAAAGTAACCAGGACAAATCTAGACTATTTTTTTTAACTCTTTAATAAGCCTAAGAGAAATCATACATCTGCTCTATCAGAAAGCTGTTAAACACTTTTTTCTTGTTTGTAACTATTGCATTACCCTGCCAGATTGACTATTGACAATAATTTAGAATCCATTTGTGCACAGAAGAAAGCAATAAAATAGAAATCTTACAAGGTAAAAGATAAAAAGTCATAAAGAGGCACATAAATAAATTAAACAATTCAGAAGAGAAATAAGCCTTAAAATATGATCAATATATCTATTCTGATGTTAAGAGGCTTGCGGGAAGGAACTTTGAGATAATGATGAATGGATAATGTCACTTGGTGACGAACATGAGGCTAGTAATATTGTAAGTATAAAACAATGAAACTGATGCTATTGTAAAAATAATATATGATTTAAACAGTGAAATATAAAGCTGTAGCCTTTAACAATTCTTGAGATATATTTGCCTTGTTTGTTGTCTGTAAACAGGGATGGGATTTTACACAAAAGCAGCATAATGCCTATGGGCAATGAATAAAATTAAAGAATGCTAATTCATTCTGATTTTTAATAAATTATATTAGAAGAAAATTTTCTTTTTGATCCTTCGTTTCTCTACTTGTAACTATTGAGTTACTTCTATTCTCTAAATATTTATTTGTGGATAATATTTGTATTCAGTTTCAGTGACTCTTCTGATAGTCAACATAGATTTTTTAATATAGTGGGACTAATTGTGACAGAAGTGACATTGTTTTTTATTAGTGATGTCAGAGAAACCCCCTACAAAAATGGTGACTGGGCAGTTTGATGAAGCAGGAGTTTTCATTGACTGGTTCAACAATGCAAATAGGAGTACTGATGACATGAGTACGGGTGACACGAGGCTGTAAACGAGTCACTCAAAGATGAGTTTTTGAAACATATATAGTGTAAGTAGGAAATAAAGAAAAAGTAATATCTTTCATGATAATTGATAATATTATAACTTTATAATGAACACACAAAGATCTAGACTAAAAATCTGTCAAAGAATCCAAACCTTTGGAATAAAGAATGCTGAGTTATTCAAGTTTAAGTCATCTTTTCCAGGACTGGGTGTGGGAGGTTGTGGAGAAAGTATAATGAAAAAGAACTGTTTCTCAACCAAATAGGAAAGCTTCAGATTAATTTTGCATTGGATGTCCCACAACATTTCTTGAGATTTTTCCATTAATCCAAATCACAACTCAGTTTCTACCATTTTCAGCCCGATTTTTCTTGGTTCAATTCTATAAATCTTGATCACAATATAACATCATGCTTATCACAGTTGTGTTTGCCTTTACATTAACACAAACTTCAATAGTTTTAGTATGTCCAAACGAAAGGCTAAATCGTATTGTTTTTAGGTGCCTGATATACAGTATTATCTATGAAGTAGCCAGACATAAGATGATATTAGCTAGACTGTGAGAACAACCAGGTTTATAAAGCAATTTGGGTTGTCCTTTGAACTTTATCAAAATAAGTCTTTAAGATCATAAGAAGCCCTAAAATATCCAAGTATTCCATTCCATTACCTTTAATAATAATCCCTTTCACCTCCCTAATAAATGTATAATCACACCCAAAAACATGTGACATCAGATGTTTATGACCAATCTAAAAACAATCAGTGTAATCCCAGGCTAAGTGCCATTTTTGAGCATCTAAATTTATGTGTATATAATGTCATACACCTTTCTCTGACTTGCAGAAGATGTTTTATTGGATACCAGATGTTGAAAGCATCATCATGTTAGGAGCCAGGAAATGTTTTGTCATTTCTGTTATGTGTGAAGAATAATATTTAAAATATTTCTCCAGATTTGTTATTTTTCATCTTGTTTTGAAATTTCTATCATTTATAAGCTTAAGTTGGGTTTTCTGTAATGTTTCTGATGTGCCTAATTAAACCTATAATTGTGACTTTATTTTGACACTCTTGGTGTCAAATTTTAGGAAACACCTATCTAAAGAACAACGTAGAACTCAATCTCAATGGAATGAGCTAGCCATATTTTCCAGGCAGAGAAGTTGTAGCATCTGTGTGTTCAGGCCACATGGTGTTTAAAAACAGTTTGATTTACTTACAGTTCACATTAAAGAAATTTATAATATACAAATACATTCATAAAGAAATAATTTCTACCAAAACTGAAAATAATATTAAAGAATTCTTGAATGTATTAAAATTTATTATTGCATTTAAATGTTCTTTCAATATTGTAATTGCCCACACTATACATTTAGATTACTAATATATCTCAGTTGGCTGTAACTAGCTAAAACGTGATGTCTGTAATCAGGTGAAAATAAATTAATCTACTTCTTTAAATATTTTTGCCCAATTCTCTATGATTTCAAAATACTGGAGAAAAGAAGCTGTATCTATGGAAAAAATTGATTTATACATTTTTCTTGACATGGCTACAGACAAGCTGTTTGAAAAAGTAATTTTTAGGAGAGTTTCATCTTAATCCATTGGACACTCAAATGTATACATAATATTCTATGTATTTTTCAGTGAGAAAATTCCTTTAAGTTCTAAGAACTTTTATTTGATGAGAGGAAAATTAGCATTTTTGTGTGTGCTTCTTTTTTTCTATAAAATATGAGACTTATTGAAGACATAAAGTATTGGAAAATGTACCCATTCTATTATCACAAGATATCTCAATTCTTCAATAACAGATCTAGCAGTCATTTCTTTTTAATCCTTTTATATTTTATACAATAAATAAAAGTATTATAGAGTGAATTTTGAAAAATATATTACTATCAGAGAGAACTTCAGAAGGTCCTTTCTATATGAAATATATAGAGAGTATGAAAAACATGCATGACAAAAAATGGAATGTTTCAGAAAAAGTCACATATACAGACACTTGGCATGAGAAAATCAATGTCTTTCTCTTAATGTGTAGGTTTACACCTTTACTAATGATAAAATCTGGATATGACACATAGCCTTTCTGTCTTTCAACAGCTTAATCTTCAAAATATACAGATTATTTTGAATGTGTTTAAAAACAGTTTTTGACACAAGTTATTGATATATAAATGTCTGCTCCTGAAAATCATTTTTGTCATGGTAGTAATTATTGAAGAAACTGCCAGCACTATTAAAAATGTAGGCCTCTCTCTCATACAATTTTCTTTTCAGGAAGGACAAAATAAGGGGGAAGGCAAAAGTAGTAAATTGGCAACCTAGTCTGAAAGACGAAATAGAATTAAAACCAGAGGAATTAAGTTTACTTTGAATTGGTTAGATTAGTTCTTAATATAAGAAGAAATAAGCATTTTTTAGAGTTGACTAAAAATAATCTATAAATTCATATCTTGTTATGATAATCATGTATAATCTTTTTAAAATAATATATTTTATAATTATTTGGATTTAAATGCATGATATATTGCCAAGAACTAATTGATTCTAATTTGTTTGGAAAGCAGCTATGCTAACCACTATACCACCAATGCGCTGATTGATTCTAATTTGTTTGATAGGGTTTATGTTTTCCCTACCTTTTACCTCCAAATTAAAGATTCTTCAATTATGCTCATAAGCATAATCTGTTAAGCTTGTATGTAAAAAAAAAAAGCATATTATTTCCTGTGAAAATTATTCATTCCAATCATCCAGTGCCACAGGCTTTCTTCTCTCCCAACCTCCCGCTGCCCCCATTCAGAATTCTATGGGGAAAGAAATACTGGGGACATGAAAATCCTTTAAGAGTTCTCCCTTAAAGAAATGAGACTCTCTTTTCCCTAATTTAATTAAAATAAACATGACTTGAGAAAGAACAAAAAATACCTGCAGGTTTAATTCTAGTTTCTCTCCATCTGTTAGACCCATATTTTCTAAATGACCTAGCAGCTGTGCTGCACAGACACCCTCATCTAGTGTTCTCTTTTATACATGTGTAAAACTAGAACTTTGGTAAACATTTCAATATTTTCTTTATATCATAAATACTCACCTTTTAGAAAGCTTAGGTGTGTGTGTGTGTGTGTGTGTGTGTGTGTAGGGCATTTGCCTTGCATGCAGCTGAACTAGGTTCCATTCCTCGCATCCCATATGGTATCTAGAGCACCTCCAGGAATTTTTTTTATTGAACAATGATCTGGGAGTGACCCTTGAGCCTTGTCCCATCTAATCCCTGAGAAAGTATAAATAGGGCCTGAGAGATAGTTCAGCAGGTAAAGCATTGCCTTGCATGTGATTGACCTGGGTAGAATATCTATTACCTGATATGAGCCTCTTAAGGAATGATCCCTGAGTGGAGTAGCAGGCATAAACCTTAAACACTGCCAATTGTGACAGAAAAAAAAATAAAAATAAAAATAAGCAGAATAGGGGTTCTCAGGATAATTTCTATCATTAAAAGCAAGTAAAGTATTCCTGCTTCCCTTTTCTTTTTTAAGCAAAAACAAGCAGTAGCTTATATAAAGTTTATATTAAGTTTCAACAGTTTTACAGACAATAAAATTTAAACTACAACAAAAATTCAAACCAGTTATCTGTCCTATTTCCTTAAAGAATGTTCTTAGAAACTTAATAAGGATTTTTTTCTACCTGTATATCTTTAACTAGAATAGTCATTTTAACAACAGTAATTCTATAATACATAGATAGCATGGCATATTTCCATCTACATATATCTTCTAATTTTTTTTTTTTTGGTTTTTGGGCCACACCCGGCGGTGCTCAGGGGTTACTCCTGGCTATCTGCTCAGAAATAGCTCCTGGCAGGCACGGGGGACCATATGGGACACCGGGATTCGAACCAACCACCGTTGGTCCTGGATTGGCTGTTTGCAAGGCAAACACTGCTGTGCTATCTGTTCGGGCCCGTATCTTCTAATTTTTATAACAATGAATTACTATTTATAATATGTAAGTCTTTCATCTCCCTTATTAACTACCCTTTTCATTTCTTCTACCGTTATTCTGGGTAACATTTTATTAATTTTAAATGAAATTTGAAAAGTTATTTTCCTTCTAGTTCATTGTTTATATATATTGTATATATATATATATACACACATATATATGGCAGATTTTTGTCATTGAATTTTATAGTCTGCCACTTTACTGCATTGGTATAATATACTAATTTATTTTTTATTTATTTAAAACAATTTAATTTTGGGCTACAACCAGTGATGCTTACGGGTTACTCCCGGCTCTGTGCTCAGTAATCGCTCCTGGCTGGAGGACCATATAGGATGCTGGAGGATTGAACTATGGTCCATCCTGGGTCAGCCACGTGCAAGGCGAACACCTTACATTTGAGCCAGCATTTTTCAACCACTGTGCTGTGGCACAATAGTGTGCCATGAGATATTGTCTGGTGTGCCATGGGAAAAATTCCAATTTCATCAATAACATGCAGCTTTGGCTCACAAGTAGACCAATAATTAGATTATTTCATAATAAAGTAATTATAAATAATTTTTGTGTTTATTTGATTCCTATTTAACAGAATTACTATATATATTCAATATAGGCAAGAGTTAAATTTTTTAACATTTTATAATGGTGGTGTGCCTCGTGATTATTTTTCATTAAAAAAGTTGAAAACACTGCCTCAGCCATCGCCCTGGCCCCTCATTTTTTTTAAGTAAATTTTAAAAGGAACTTAAGAAAAATATTTACTACAGGCAGGAGAGATAGTATAGTGGGTAAGGCATTTACCTTGTGAATGTTTTAATCCAAGGTTCAATCCCCAGCATCCCAAATGGGTCCTGAGAAGCACAAGAAGTAATTTATGAGTGTAGAGTCAGAAGACCTGAGCACCAACAATGTAGCATCCAAATAAAAAAAGACTAAAAATAAAAATAACTAAAATACATATTTTCTTGCAAGCTACTTTGATTTAAAAAATTATTTGTCTAATTACTGAAGCTAGGACTACTGATACTAAAATAAATAATAGTGATAAGTTGACATTCTTGATTAGTATCTAATTTTAGAGTAAAGATTTTAAGTTTAATAAATGACTTAATTTACTAGATATTAACATGTCTTTTGAATTAGTACATTTTTATGACCCACAAATATATATATTTATGGAGACACAAATTATTCCCAAATAGACAAATTAATCTTAAATAATGATGTGAGGTATTATGGCTCTCAACATTAAAATATACTATAAGCTATCAGAATCAAAACTGTGATAATGGGGCAGGAGCAATAGCATAGCAAATAAGGTGTTGCCTTGCACATGGCTAACGTGGGTTCAGTCTTTAGCATTGCATATGGTCCCTGAGCTGCCAAGATTAATTTCCTCTATTTTTGGTTTTGATCTCAGAAATTGCTCCTGGCGAGGGGGACCATATAGGACACCTGGGATCAAACCTAGGTCTGTCCTTGGTCAGCTGCCTGCAAGGCAAATGCCCTACCTACCACTGTGATATCGCTCTGGCCCTTGCCAAGAGTAATTTCTGAGCACAGAGCCAGCTTTGGCCCCAAAATAAACAAACCAACAAAAACCATGTTATCGTCATTAAGATTAGATACTTAGATCAATGGAAAAAAATCACAAGTCCAGAAATAAACACTCATTTGTGTGGACAGTTAATTTATAAAAAGAATCAAAAACATAAAAAGGAAAAAGTAAAGTCTTCTCTATTAATGTTGCTTGATGGTCCATACAGACAGCTGTTATTGGGAAAAACCTATGGTCCCTTTTATATCATAGCCCATCATAAGCAAGTCACTGAAACAGAATATTGAACCAGGCACAATATCAATATCACACAATATCAAACCCTCACTGGAAGTATGACCTGAAATTCAAAATACACTTGCAAATTCTCTTCCTCCTTCAACTAACTTCACTTCAATGGTGTTTGGGATATTGGTTAGCTGTTAGGTATTTAGAGGTCTTTATAATATAATTTCTCTTCAGTATCAGTTTCCCTGCCTGCTTTTCCACTGACGACCTTTCAGGTGGAGGGCACTGTTGAGACCCTAATAAATAAAAGGTCCGGGTCTTTTGGACAGCTAGCTGGTAGGCTCTGGGTTTTTGGAGCTACTAGGAGGCTGACAAAGGATTCAACATCCGACCTTCTCGCCTTATTACCCACCTGTCTGTGTGGATTATTTGCCATGGATAAATATAAACAGGATTGCTTCCCCGTCCTAGAGGATAGGGGAATGGGAATCTCTTTCCCATTCTGGGAGCTCTTTGAGGGTCTATCATTAGCCAGTCTAGGAGAAAATACAACCTTTCAAGATATAAATCTACAAATGACGCCGGAACAAGCTGAACCCCAATCTTTAATAACTGTACATAAAATGATTTATTGAAAATTTCCTTTGGCAACCTTTGGATGGCTCATGTGATTAGTCACATGGATTGTGCTGCCTTGTTTCAGATTGGTTCAGTGTTAGTCAAGTGGATTGTGCTGCCTCGTTTTAAACAGATTGGTTTGACATTATGAAAATTTTTTTCTGTAGAGTGGTCTGCATTTCAAATGAAAGTTTATAATCATAGAGCTGCCTCTCCTATACTGTCTCCATCCTTCGTAGTGTCTGGAATTTCTATCTTGGCTAATATTGTCATAGTGAACTTATTGATTGGCTGGTAGTTAGGAGATAGAAAGTTTACAAATAGCCAATCTAAAACCACTACAGACAATAAGGGACTTTATCTAACAAAGGTTTGGGCCACAGTGCAGGCTGGCAAATCTAACCCCACCACAAAAAATAAAGGCATTTATCCTGCTAACACTAAGGCTTGGGATGATACTTTAGAAACTCACAGTCCCATCAATACACAGACCACTAGTGACCAATCTCCGGTGCTAAGTCCATAGGTGAATCCTATTGGCATAATTCAGGGGTCTCAAACTCAATTTACCTGAGAGCCACAGGAGACAAAGTCAGAGTGAGGCAGGGCCACATAAGGGATTTCACAAAATAAAAAGTCCTCAAACGTCATTATTAACAGTTTTAATTATTTCTTCTGAACATGAATAGAACATTGAGTGAAGATCATGAACAGTTCTTCTGAACATGGAATCTTTTGCCTATTCCTTGCTGCCAGAGACTTGACAGCACTTCTCACAAATCTGAACCACATTTGGCTTTAGAGAGGAAGCAGTTGAGACCCTCAGTATGGCTTGAAGATAATCATCATTAAGTCTAGACCTGTACTTTGACTTATTGAAGTTCAATGTGGAGAATAACTTTTCACACAAATAGGTGCTCCCAAAAAGGCACATGGTGCGCTTGAACATTCGGGAAAGCTCAGGGAAGCTGGGGTGAAATTCTCTAAAAAATTGTCCATGCATGTCTGCTTTTCCACTAATCTCCCTGAACTTGGCTTTGAGATCAGAGTTGCATTGCAGGTCAATGAGCTCCATTTGAAGCACAGGAGGGGCATCTTTCACATCAAAGGAAAAGGGTCCACAAATATTTGAAAAGTGGCTCTGTGCTTTTTGAAGTCTGCAAATCTGTGCTCAAAATCCTTCTCTAGCTTAAAAATAGCATCAACATATTTATCACCACTGAATGGTATACCTGCATCCACAAGTTCCTTGCATGCTGAGAAATGACAAAGGTTTGTCTGAGAGAGCTGGGATTTCCATAACACAAGTTTGATGGAGAATGCTCTCACGTTGTCATAGGCAGCACTGATAAGCTGCCCCGGGCCTTGTAACATCTTATTTAGTACATTCAGCTTATGTGTGATGTCAACAAGAAAAGCTAAGTCCATGAGCCATTTGTGATCACTCAACTCAGAAACAGCATTCCCATCCTTCTCCATGAAGACGTTCCTTTCTTCTTTCAACTCAAAAAATCTTTTCAGGACATTTTCCCTGCTGAGCCAATGTACCTCAGTGAAATAGAGCACATCACCATATTCTGACTTCATTTCCTCTAAAAAAGCACGGAACCTCCTGGATCTGATTTGGTTGATGCATTTCACAACAACAGGCATCCCATTGTCACACGGCAGGCATTTACTGCAAAGGGCCTGCTGATGGATAATGCAGTGAAGAGTAATGGCCTTCTCTACATCCTCTTCTTCAAGTTTTTTTTTTTTGAACAAGTGCCACTAATCCATTTTTCCTCCCTGTCATCGATGGTGCTCCATCGGTTATTATTCTAACAAACCTCTTCCATGGCAAACCTGCATTCTCAATGGCATCACACAGATGCCAAAATATCTCATTAGCAGTGGTCTGGCCATGCACTGGAATTATTGTGAGCAGTTCCTCTGTCAATTCAAAATTGCAATCAACACCATGGACATAAATTGTGAGCTGCGCAGTGTCTGTTATATCTGTGCCCTCGTCAAGAGCAACTGAGTATGCATCAAAACATTTGGCTTTCTCACACAGTTGATGATAAATGTCACTTGACTTGTCAGAAATGCGCTCCGCATTTCTGCTCGGCAGAAAGGCTGATTTTGCTAAACTGATCTTTCTTTTTTGGACAGATAATACTTGCATTCTGTAACATGACTTTTTCAACAAACTCTCCTTCTGTGAATGGTTTCCCTGCCTAAGCAATGATCTCACTAGCCATGTAATTAGCTTAGACTGATGCAACATTCTCTTTGGTTGCTTTCTTGAAGAAATCTTGTTGCTTCATTTGACATATTTACGACTGGCAAGCCGCTCTCTCATTTCCTTGACATTTTGCACATTCCTCAGCATGTTTAGTTGAATAATGGCATTTCAAATTGTATTTCTTGTGCACTGCAACTTTCTCTGAGCAAATAAGACATGTGGGATGCCCCTGTGCTCAACAAAGAAATACTATGTCTCCCACTTTTTCTGAAATTGTCTGTGCTCGTCATCAATCTTTCTCTTCACTGCAGGCTTTGATGAAGTCATGATGAAGGTATGACAAAATCTAATTCTGTAATAAACTTCTCTCCCTTCTCTCTCTTAGGCCTCCAGTAATGCAAGAAACAGCGGTCAGGAGCAGCGGAAATGACATCTGCGCTAGATACAAAGTATTCATGATTATTCACTTACTGAATATTCACAATAAAAATTGCATTAGTAAGAAAAAAATCGCAAAAAATTGCATTAAACATTTGCATGCCCTGAACAGAACTGCTTGGGGTATGCGAATGTTTAATGTGATTTTTATTGTGATTATTTGGTAAGTGAATAATTCCAAATACTGCAATAATTAAAGATTGGCCGTGGGCCACAAAATGTTGTATGGAGGGCCGCAAACGGCCCGAGGGCCACGAGTTTGAGACCCCTGGCTAACTGAATTACAAAATGATGCTGAAACACCAAACACACATCTCCATGCACCTTACCCACAATCCAGGCCTTTTCTTCTTATTGAATGTGGGTATCCTCTCCCCTAAATTCTTATTCCACCTGAATGATCAGAACTGCCCATACCTGGGCGGGTAGAGGAGTCTGCGTGGGGGAGTGGGAGGGGATAAGAAGGAGAGTTAGAGAGAGAAGTATATGAATGGCATCATCATCATCATCATCATCATCATCATCATCATCAGAGATTCAGCATCAAATTCAGTATCACCAATTCAGTATCAGATTGAGCATTAGCAATTGAGCATCACCAAAGTCTAAGCAGCAGCAGTAGCATCATCAAAGGGAGTTAGTCAGCCTGGAAGCCAGATAGAAAGCCTGGAAAAAGCGACTGAGAGGGAGACAGAGGCTGAGAGAGCCAGAAGGAGTAGAGAACTAGTTGCTAGGAAAAGGCTTAGTATAAGAGGCCATGTGAGGAGGTGTGCATGGTATTTGGGACTGTGAAATAAAGCTAACATTATTTCAATAAAAAATAAACTAAAATATTTTCATGACATCTGCTTTCCACATGATTATATGCAGACATATGTAGAATCTTGCTTTCCTATGAATGAGAATTTCTTTAGGCAAAAGTCAGAAAATAGGTTGGCAAGAAGGATACCAGTATTTCACTATGGCTCCCAAAGTGAGATGCATTTACTTAAGACTTCAATAGAAGCATAGTGTGAATTCATCATTCTGATTAGTGTTCAGAAAAACCTGAGCATTTTAGTCTAGTTTTCATTCTCTGATGCAGAAGTGGTTACAGTGCTGTTGATATTGTTGATAGAACGAGTCACTATCCTAATAACCATATAAATTGCAGCATGAAATTCATGGTGTCACCAGCAACAGTAGATAATTATGACTAGGTCATTGGATATTGCTCTGGAACTTATTGTACCAATTTGGGAAGCCCGCCTTTTAATCTAAAACTTGTAATATTTTTCAACTAATTTGGCTGTTAATCCAACATGCTGCTTACCTGACTAAAGTAAGTATAAAACAGGTGCCTTTCAAAAGAAAAAAACCTATATAACTGTTTTTATAATATATAACATAAATATAATATGCCATATGAAATACATATAACTAGCAATGAAATCTAAGTATGATCTTTTTCAGAGAATTTATTTTTAGAACAAGATGTCCTCTATACCTGTTCTATGTTTTTAATATCTGTGAAGCTCTTTACTTGATACTGTACAAGGTGCAATTTTTCTGGTCTTTTAAACCAGAAGTTCTCCACCAGAAGATTATATTCAGAATTGTTCTGAAATAATACCCATCTTCATCATGATGTTGATGATCAGGACCTGGGAATGGAGAAAGGAGGAACATTGCATACTAGATAAATGGGGGAACATGAATATACCATGTGGAAACTATTACTTGGAAGTCCCAGAGAAAAATATGATTTCACATGGTATATACCCCTTACATTCTGTTTATTCGGTCTACAACAACACTAATCTAGGATTAAGGTCTATTTATAAAGATATTAAAATTTAAAGTCTATTTTTTAAAGCTAAATTTTTCATCTTCCTTTGCATTGTAGATACAGCAAAGTAATAATAACAAGCAAGGACTATTATCTAGTTATAATGATATTGTCTTATAATTCTTAAAATAAAAATAAAGACAGAATAAACTGAATGTTTTGGTTAGGAGGTATAAATTATGTTGTGTAAAATATTTTGTATGTGTATCTCTCGATGAGTTGATATTTAAGATAGTCAATATTTTTAATTTCTTTCAAACCCTTACATTGATTAAATATTATTAATATATCATGGTTGTAAATGTCTTTAAAATATATTTTCAGCTATAGTTAGTAAAGGAGTAAGTTTTTCTTTAAATTTTCTCTGAAATATTAATCAATGGGGAAATCTGCAGACTTTGTGAGAGATAAGAGCTGACTGAAAGTGGCCTGTTCAGAGAACTTCAGATTTTATCTTGAATACTCAATA
Source organism: Suncus etruscus (assembly GCF_024139225.1). Classification (NCBI taxonomy): domain Eukaryota; kingdom Metazoa; phylum Chordata; class Mammalia; order Eulipotyphla; family Soricidae; genus Suncus; species Suncus etruscus. Next base: position 80,343,657 of record NC_064850.1, read on the forward strand.
TTTCTAGCTTGGATAATATATTAACCTTTGATATGCTAGTAATCAAGTGTGGCCAGACAGCTGTCTTCTTATTACATATCTGAGAAGATAAATATGGTATTTATGCCAATCAAAGTCAACTTCAATTCACTTGTTGACTAGTACCAAGCTTAATAGAGGGTTCTGCAAACAGAAGCAGCTTAAGAGATGCTAGCTGAAAATCATAAAAATAAATTACCCCAAGCCATCTTCAGGCTAAAGAAGTACTCTTTCAATACAGTGGGTAAATGTGAGAAAGGCTGCCAAAGCATGGCAAGTTTACTGATATGTCATAATTTATGTAAGAATTGTCTGGTTTATAAAAAGTCCCATTTTTCTTTAATTGTGAAAACAGCGTCACATTACAGGAGTTTGGCAACTAGAAATATCAATCATAATCTCAATATTCAACTATTAAATTAAGTGTAATAATTTTAGATTCTTTTTAGTTTTCATTCAAATAGAATATTTTACATAACTGTAGACAAAAATGAGCTTATAACAGTTTTATACTAATTATTCTTAGATTAAGAAGTTTTATAGTTAGAATTTTTCATCTTTTATACATGTAGATTTTAGATGTTTTATTAGCACAGTTGGTAGCCATTATTCTCATGGAGATGTGTAGGTTTTATCCAGGGAGATGCAATATAATTTATGCACACAGTTTCTTACTTGTGGGCACCTATTTTTGCTTTAAACATTTTTAATTGAGAAAAACGTGTTTCAAGAAATAAGTTGTGTTTATTGTTTTTATAGTTTAAGTAATATCTTCAAGGTAAATGCTCATATTTTTATGGTTTCACATATATTTTCTTTGAAGGTTTTATTGATATTAATAACATTTTTGGGATTTCTATAGGAATTTCGATGAATCTACACAATGCTTTATGTAGTGTTAATTCTCTCAATTTGTGGTCTGATATATCTTTAACTTTTTTCTTCTACTTCTTTTAATAATGTTCTTATAATTTTATGTGTACAGATATCTTATTTCCTAAATTAAATTGCTCCTAGGCATTTTATTAGTTTTGATGAAATAATAAATAATATTTTCCCACACACCCAATAAATGATATTTTAATGTATTATATTAGCTACCATGTTTTGACTTCCTAATGTTTATCAATATACAAGTACTCTATTTAATTATTCCAAAATTTGTCTTTAGTTTGCAGATTAAAGTTCTGAGTTGAATAAATTAAGTACATTTTCTAAATTATCCATCACAGTTTATTGTTAACAAAATTGTCTCAAACTAAAAGTTATAAATAGATCAAATTTGTAAGACAGAAACTATTAGACCCTAAATATTGACAAATTACAACAATATATTCTTATTTCTCCTCTGTTTATTGAAGTTTACATCAAGTGGTAATAACATGTTTAATATATATGAAGCTCTCAGTTACATCTCCAGTACCGAATGTTCCCTATCTTTTCACAGCTTTGTAAAGTGGGAGAAGCCAATATTTAAAAAAATGGTTTTTAAGATTGGTAAGCTATAGTAAATAGAAGTTTATCCACATTTCCTCAAAAATCTCTAATATCTCTGGTCCATTATTCCAATATATTTTCCATCACTGTAATCAACATCACTGACTTTGTGGTAGAAGACTTCCTTTATAATATTGAAACCTAGTATGGCTAGTACAATAATAGATTAATAAATCTAATAAAATAAATGAAATTTTATAGAGTTAATTAGAAATAGGATGCTGCTGCCTAAGATTTAATGGATCCAGGTAAATCCATAGAAACTAGTTTCGGCTCTGTGTTCAGGATCATACCTGGTAGTCCTTAGAAGGCCATATGTTATACAGGATTTTGACCACATGCAAAGCAAATGCCTTTAACCTCTGTAGTTTCTCTCAAGGCCTATTTAGTATTTTTTTCTCAGTAAATATATTTGTTCTCTGTTGTATTCATCTAGGTCTATTTAGTATTTTTTCTCATCCTTTTATTCACCTCCAAATATTACTTAAGTGGTATCTAGATGCCCAAATATTATTTAAGTGGTATCTAGATGCTTTGTGCTTTTTAACATAACTTTTTTGAGTGCATGGAAACAATCCATTCTCTTAGTATTTTTGTGGATTTTTTTTCAGTATTGGGAAAATAGTTATTGATACTTAGGGTTTTTTCCTATCTCTGAACTCAAAGATGTCTTCTGACAGGGCTCAAAGGTACCATATGGAGTACTGGGTGTAGATGACACTGCAGATGTCGAATCCTGGTGAGTTCACAATCAGGAAATGTAGCATAGAGTGCTTATAGATTCAAACCATACAGGAGCAACTGGGGAGATAACTCGATTTGTTTTATGTGAGAAAAGAATACTTATAATGCGCCTCAGTCAATCAGATTAGGGAAAAGTAGGGTGTGAGTTCTGTCTGATTAGGCATTTACAGCGGATTAGCAGGGTGTGAGCCCTGTGTGTTTAGTTATATTCCCCCTTTATCTGTTTGCTTTACTTTTTTCAATTTTATGTCCTCATAAAATGGCTTATATCACCAAAACCATGTCCTTGAATTGAAGCATGGCTCTCTTTAAGGTAAAAGTGGCTGTTACTTTGCATAGTCACAGTAAGATAATGACTTTTAACCTAGATTTAGGTAAGAGCAAGGTGGTCTTTCCCAGGAAGGATTTGGTCATATTTTTCAGAATTTTAGTTTGCTTAACCACAGAAGGTCTTTCTTCTATGTCTTAGGAAGAAAGTATAGGTTCCCATTTCACATTTTTTCCTAGTGACTATCACTTCACAACATCACACTTGAAATCTTGAGCTTTCTCGTGTACCATGTCATTGCCAGCTACCTCAATTCTGCTGAGGCTTTTGGAGGGACCTATATTTGGGGGAATTAGGAGGCAAGGTCAATATCAGAGCAAAAATAGCTTAAGTCAAGCCAATGTGACAAATGTTCAAGGTTCAGTAAGACCCACCTGCAACGTTTGAATTTTGAAGTCCCTATGTCTAATAGATAGGAACTCCTTCCCCATCTTTCTGTAAGATATCCCATATACTGGATATATGCAAACAAGAATATTGCCACAAGGTAATCTTGCAGTTCTGGAGAACTACATCAGCCAATGAGGGTTTTGAGCTGCAGGTGTGGTGGGATCTGTGGTTCTTGTTTTATTACTGATGTGGTGTTTTATGCATTCAGGCAATCTAATAGTGAGAGCAACAAATAATGGACAGGATGGGGGAGCAAAGAGAAAATAATTTTGGGCTACTGGGGTATTGGTGCTGTTCAAGGATGGAGCTATAGGGGATTGAATATATATTTGCTTAGGTACAACACAAACAGACATATGAATTGACAACAAACATAAAGGTGGCCATCACACACAAATAAACAATGGATTCATCAATTTGCTCAGCTGTTATTTTGACCCATCTAGGGAGTCAGGGATGAAAGTGTGTGGGTTTGAGAATAAATTAGCCCTGTTAGCTGATTGGAACTTTGTTCCATGTTTCCAAAAATCACATACTGGATTCTGATCTCATACTGCTTTTAAGAGCTCAAACTAGAGGAAAGTTAAAAGGGGGCTCCTTTGTTGTCCGAATACAGGCCTTCAGAGGCTTTAAGACAAGACTACTATTTTCCAGGGGTTCCCCAGGTTCATGAAGAAAAACAATTTGTCTTCTTTTGACCAAATCCCTAATGTGGCTTTATGATATGTTAAAAGAGGTATTTTTGAGTCTCAGGCAATTCAATTTCTAATTTGGCATGATGGAACCCAGAGTCACTTGGTGAGGCTACCATATGTAGATATAAGCATATCTATCCTTTTCTTCAAATGAGGTTTCCTGCTACCCATTCTTTGTCAATTTTTACCCAGATAGGTAAATTAACTCTTTTCTTATCCTGTATACCTTCTTAAAAGTGTCATTTGGAGGCTGTGTAAATTGGTAAATTAAAAAATATATAAGGATAATAATACTAGGAATAATAAATAAATTAGAGGAACACCCTTTTCTGTTCTTTAATAATTGTGTTTTGAGGGTTTTGTGAACATGTTCAATGATGTCTTGTCCCTCTGGATTATAGGAATTACCATGACTTGGTTGATTTGCTGTTAATTATAGAATAATTAAAAAAATTATTACTGTAGGATGGGTCTTTATCAGGTTTGATAAAAAGAAAAGCATTATAACAAAAAAAACAAATGGCCTCAAATCTTTCAGAAGTTATAGGGACAGCCTGTATAAAGAGAGAATGAGTGTTGATGAGTACATGAGGGATTTGTTTTTTTTTTTGGAAAAAATAAGTAACATATAATATCCATTTGCCATATTCAACAGTCTGAGAACCTTGGGGGTACAATGTAGGGAATATAGGACAAAGGCAGACATTTGCCTGACTTGTCATAATGAAATGTGATAATATAAATGAGGCAGTGGGCATTTGTGTGTAAGACCCAATGCTCTTCCACAGGTGAGGTGAAGACCAGTGCCACTAAGTGATCAGCAGTTTTGTTTCCTTGAGCTATTGACCCATAAAGACCAGAATGATACCTAAAATTAAAAATAGGCTCAGAACACTTTGTAAAAGATCTTATAATTGCTGAATCAAATACAAACAACATAGTTAGGGATATTTAGAGAAGCTGTGACAGTTTCAAGGAAAAAAAAACATCTATATAGACTGAATCACTCACGTTATATGGGCCTAACATGGGAAAGTAAATAAATCAAAGTGACAAGTTCTGCTTCTTGGAGGACCCAGTGATCCTGTCTCTACCTGAGGAAGAACCATCAATGTTATAATAAATAATAAAATAAAAATAAAATAAAATAAAAACAATAAATTGGAACATTGGAAAAGGGAAATGATAGAAGAGGTTACAAAGGAGTCATTCTGAAAAAAAAAAGCAACAAAACAACAACAACCACCAATCTACTGAAGTCAGGTAGTGGGAGAAAAGTTCTCTTAAGAAATAGCTAAAGCTCTTTGAAGTACATCACTGAGGGGCCAAGTAATGGTTCAGTCAATGACACAAGGATCATATCCAAGTTAAGCATGTGCTCGCAGATTTCCTTTAATTATAAGGGCAGCTATTAACTCCAAATATAGCACAAGGGGGCAAGGTTGTTCATTGTCTAATAGAGCCATTCTATTGGATATGATAGTTACACAATCTCAGGGTGACAGAGATGGAGTAAAGAACAATACACATATTTTTCTTCAGGAGCAGAGTGGGAAAGAAAGGAACTTCTGGAGCAGGTCGATAACAAATGACAATTTCTTCTAAGCCTCGGGGGTTAAACTGTCTTGGACTATCCAGGGTGGAGTCCCAGTCAAGGATGAGGAACATGTTAATAAACTCTGAATTGGAAATACTGAGAAAGGGACAGATCCAATTAATGTCTTGAAGCAAATTTTTTAAATTTATTTTAAGAAAATACATCACATAGTTGACACAATTGATCATAATACATTTGTTTCAGGAATAACGAAGCCAACATTATTAAGAAAAAACAGAAAAATTAAAGAGATGGAAGAGAAAGGAAAGAAGAAAAAGTTCAGTAGCAAGTATTTTTAAAAATTATAGAATCAACAAAGAACTCATTAAAACCCTAGCAGAAGATATAGTAAACTCTTCTTTTTTTTTTTTTAAGGATACGAATTAAAAAAATACAGTAAAAACGTTGTTAGAGTGGCAATTGTTATTGTTTGCATAGGCCCAGCAAAATACCCCTGAAGCTTTCTGACATAAGACCAACTCTGGGCTCCAGGCATACTAGGTTGTCCAACCCGAGTCATTCTCTGTGGGCTTAGTACACTTTTTTTTTTTTTTTATTGCACAATTGCTGTTGTTGGTGTCAGGTTTCTGTAGTTAAAGATCCTGGATTCTGTGCATATCCTACATCAGAGTCAGCATGATCTAGAGAGTCCTCTATTTTCACCTCACAATTAGAGTGCAATGTGGAAAGCCCTGCCCTGAAAGCAGTTTGTTGTTTTTAAGTCTTCTGAGTTTAAGGGAACCATCTTTGGAGTAAGTGGATACCAAGGCAGTGGTAAGGTCTTCCCTGGTTTGTTAAAGCAATTTTTGAAAGTAATTAAGAGTTTTGAGGGTTTTATTTTGGTAGATGGAAATTTTTTGGAAACACACTGTAGTGCTCTCAAGAACATAACTGAAGTATTTAGGTTGTAGCAGCATCTGGATTTTCTCTATGGCAATATGTAATCCAGACACTAGCAAGTATATCATAACACCCTTATATAATCACTGAAGCTTCTTTTTATTAGAATACAAGCAAGATATAATCTATATAGTGAATAATATAAGCATAGGAAAATCTTGCATGAGAATGATATAAAACCATATCAACAAAATGTTGACACCCTGATGGGGCCTGATTGATAGCTCAGTGGTAGGAAATTTGCCTTGCATGCAGCTGACTCAGGATGGGATGCGGTTTGATCCCTGGTCCCATATGGTCTCCCAAGCCAGGAGTGATTTCTGAGTTCATAGCCAGGAGTAACCCCTAAATGTCACTGTGTGTGGCAAAACAAAACAAAACAAAAACCTAAAAGTGTTGACACACTGTTGGGGAGTTAGTCATTCCCTGGTAAAACAATCACTGAAACCTGTCCTTAGGTGACTGATTGTTAGAGGAGGAAACAAAAATGAATAGCATTTACAGTCATCTGGGTGAATTAATCACAACTGGAGGCAAGTTTTTAGGAATTGCAGGGGAAAGAAGGAATACTGGAATGGAGGCCCCCTATGGGAACGATGGTAAGAATTAACATTCCACAAGTCAGTCAATAGTTGCTATTTGCTATATTTCTTTTTTACAACAAAGATAGGGAAATTCCATTTTGTAAACATAATTTCAATATCTCCTAATTTAAGCTATTTCTTTTCCAGAGCACTTAACTACCTCTTTTTGAGTGGCCCTCAGTGCCTGTATAGGATTACAGACTTCCAGAGGAGTGATGGGAACAGAGTTACAGTAGTCCCTATTAAAAAGACATGGCTTCTGATTTAGGGGCCAGAGAGGGATTGGAGGAGGAGCCATAAATTGAGCTTGCCACTGTTGGTGTAAAACTCAATCCCATAGATTTAGGGAAGTGGGGGTTACATAGACTGGAAGGTTGCTGTAATTCTCTCTGAACCAATACATTTTAGTTACCTGGCACTTTGTTGTACAGAGAGTTGTGCGTACTCCGTGCAGTTCATAATTTATTGTTTGCAAGGCCCAGTTGTGAGCCACTATTGAGAAGAGTTGATAGAAATGTCAGTGCCTGTGTCAATCTTTTCCTTAAATTCTTTCCCATGGATCTCAAGAATTATGACTAGGTGCTTACCCTCCATAAGAGTGATGACATAGGCCACCAGGGGATTAGTACTACCAAAACTTCCAGTCTTGAGACAAGTGGATTGACCAGGCATATAAAAGGAAGGAGAAGTTTGTCAATGCACTCTTCCTTTTCAAATGTCCAAACAGTTGGCATCAAAATGACACTTTGTATTTTCCCAGTGTAATCAGAGTCAATGACTCCAACATGGAGAGTGTTTCCCTTGAGAGTCAGATTGCTTCTTAGTCCCTACAGTGACTGGAAGAATTGGTCCTTTTATATCATATTTTAATTTAAGAGGCACAGAGCCAATGATATTTTAACAGTGTTAGGGCAGGAATTATCCAAGGCAGCACTTCCTGCTGTGGCAGGTTGCAGCAAATCTATTGATCATAGCTCTGTAAGCTTAGATTTGGGAGGTACATTGGAGAGTATCCCCTGAATCTATGGGCCCTGGGATTAGTTCCTTTTAATTTCCCATGACAGTTTATTGAAGCAATCTCTTGCTCAGTATCTTCCCACCACATCATGGATAAGGTCAGGTGGTGGTCTTCAGAGGACAGTATCAGGAGTCCTGCATTCCCTGCATAAATGGCCCAATTTATTACTAGAGGCATAGAGGCAATATTTCATTGTTTTCTCCTACTGCATCTTGAACAAGGTCCAGGTGGTACTTTCAAAAGTGCTGGGAGGGGTCCTATATTACATGTAGAAATGGTCTGTTTTACCACAATTGAAACATTTATCCTCAGCTTGCCTCTGCACTGCATAGGCCTTAGTAACATTCAAATGCGCCTGATGTTTAATAGAACCAATGTTTTACCATGCCTTTAAGTATCCCATAACATCTTCTGTTTCTAAGATGGAGCATAAGATAGTTTGTTAATCCTCATTAGCATTCTCAAAAGCCTATTTTTCAATACATGTTGTTGAGTCTTTTTATACTTTACCTGTCTCTGAATTGCATTCACCAGTTTCCAAAAAAATTCTGCATATGGCCCAAAACTCCCTGAAAAGTTTTTATGTAATTTGCTTTAAATTCATCATTTGCATAAATCTTCTCCTAAGCCCACAACACTGCCTTGCAGATATGAGCTAAAGCAAACTGCTTTTGTGTGTGTGTGTGTGTGTGCGTGTGTGTGTGTGTCTTTCAACTTTCCTTCACCTATTAGCATCTCATAAGTTAATACACTCTTGGAAATCTCCCAGAACGAGTATTGAGTTTTGTCTTGCCTTGTCACTGAATCACAATTTCCATTATATACATTGATAAGAGCTTAATCAAAATTTTGCAACCACATTAAAATCCTGTGGGTGGAGTGTTCAAGATGAACTTTCATTCCAGGCTTTAAGCTTTTATTGCAGTATGGAGACATAGATCCATAAAAAAAACAAAGGCTTTTTTAAAGTGACTGAGTCCTCTTTCAAGTCTTCCTAAGTTGGGGGATGATTTTCCTACAGATGGATGGAGAAAAAGAAGCAAAGCTCATGAGGTCTAGATGCAATCGACCATTTATGGAACAATAAGTGTTTTAACCAATAAACTTCATCTGGAATTATGTCTAGGGTAGTCTCTATGAGGGAGCATTTTTACTAAGCTGTTTTCAGTCTCTGAGTCTGAAGAGGTAGTAATTGACTCATCATTTACATTTTCTCATCTGATTTACTAGAAGTTAAGTTTTTCTTGGGAGATGGAGATCTCTCCATTTTGACACTCATGGTGAATGGTAAATTATTAGCCCTGGGAAGCTTTAGATTCAGACACATCTCCACTGGGAAGGCATCCTTCTCCTCTTGGAGCATGTGCATGCTCCCTTTGGGGCTGTGGGTAAGGGAAGAGTGGGATTGTAAGAGCAATATTCTCGTTTGGAGGGTCCTTATCTGTTTTGTCTTTAATTCTCTTAGAGGCTTCATTATTCAGCCTTTTCTCTCCTATCTCATAGCTAGTATTCCATTCTCAAGCAATACAGTTCAAAAAGTGGATAATTGAATTAATAATATCCCAAGTTATCCAGTTTTGTAGGAGTGCCTCAATCTCTTTTTTATGTACCCTATAAACATTCTTCTTAACCCTTTTTAGAAGTTTTGTCTCCAAGGTGCCCTCACTGGGGAACCAATGATTAATGTCAAAGACAATTTTAAGGCAGGACTGAAGCTGCTTCCAGGAAATGCAATCTTCTGTTCTGCATGAAAAATGCAGAATCAAATGAATAAAGGTTGCGACACATTCAGTCTTGTGTGAAAGATGCTGGAAAATGCACCTGAGCAGCACGAAGCAGCTTAGGAGCAGGAACGTCATATATACCAACACTCTGATAAAGGGCACAGCAAGTTCAGTCATGTCTGAGCAGACCATCATCATGATGATTTAGGAGGGAACTGTGTCATCCTCCCTAATCTACTGGCAGATGGACTTGCTTTGCTCCCCTGCTCTGTTGTCTTCCCAGTTCCTTGGAGACCTGTTACCCCACTCAATGTTTGTGTGTTGAGGTCCGTGTGTTGAGGTCCCTGCTCCCAGGTCCCAGATGTAGATAATGCCAGAAATAACAGTGAGTTCGTGATCAGGCAGCTTAGTGTTGCACATTTGCTTATAGATTCAAACTGCCCCTGAGCCACTTCAGGAAGATAAGGCTCTATTTTAGGTAAGAGTGAGCTACTTTATTAGGGGAAAGTATGATGTGAGCTCTCTGTGCTTAGAAGAGTAGCAGGGTGTCACCTCTGTGTGTTCAGCTACAATTGGGGATTAAACTTGTGTCTGACACATGCGAGACAACAACCTTACCACACTACTCTTTCTGGCCCTCTCAGTGTTTTTGTTTCATTATTTCCTATATATTTTTATGTTTTTAATTTTGTTTTCTTTATTTTTCAATTATACTTATTTGTTCAAATTTACCTTTTAAATGGGAAATCTCACATTATATTTTTATTGCATTAATACCTTCTTTTCCTCTATTGTTCTGAAGTGAAAATGATTCCCCTATATTTTCTTCACCAAATACAGACCTCTCCCTAATGAAGAAGCTAACCAAGATAGTAACCCTAGCACCTTGGGTCTAACACTTTGTCTCCCCAATCTCAACTCTGAACTGTCTGTGACCAAGTCTTATGATATCTTTGGATTGTTTTAACCTTTCTTTCCTCCCCATGAAATTTAATAGCCTATGGTTTGCTAAACCAGTTTATAACATATTAGAGTTTCAGAAATCCTGTTTTCCAACATAGGAGGACTAGCAGATGATATTTAGAAATAGTAGGTCACTTTTCTTTCATTAAATAACAGCAGTAAGACCATCCTTTTTTCCTACCCTTCTCTTATGTAACTGACTATCTTGAACTTGTTTCAAAGATGCATGACCTTGTCTGTGGGAAATTCTCTGAAGAAGTATGCTAATAGAAAAGGTCTGGTAAAGCTCTCCAAACACACCAGAATCTAGCTATTATTCTGCTCACTTCTGTACCATTTTAGAAAGAAAAAAATGAAAGGAGTGAAAGAATCCTTTGATGCAGATGATATGTCTTAGTTTATTTTAATAAATTAAATATTTTTGATGACTTGTACATAAGTCTCACAAATTTCTTACAAGATCACTCAGTACACTTTTATGCCCTGACCTCAGTCACCTCTGCACCTCCAGTGCTCACAGTTGGTCCTTGATCCCTTAGGCTTTTTTAAAAATCAGATTCTGAACTTTGAAAAAAATGTAGAGGCACAGGCTTCGAGTCTCCATAAGAAACATGAATTTATCTTGCTGCTTGCTCACTGCAGTCAGAGCATACTGTCTCCTAATAAAGAAAGGTAACTTTTAAAGATAGAAAGGATGTACCTTTTTATCAATTTGTTTTTTGTCCCTTTTGTCAGGTTACATGATCCCTTTAATTTACCCCAGCATCTTGGTGCTCTCTAGGCTCCGAGAAGGCACCACAATGTTTGCTGGTGAAATTTCAATATTTTCAAATTTTCTTTTAAGATTGAAATATAAATGGTTTGATGACTCTGCCACCTTCTTCATCAAGCTCCCCTGAAATGTCTCCCTGACATTATTAGACCATGTTAGTTATGTGTATAGCTTATGAATATAAAAAAGAGGAATGTGCATGATTATAGTCCATTTTGCTTTGAAGTTCTCTTGTTTTAGCACGAAGCCTGTATCTGTGTATAACACACTTAATGAACTCCAATTCTTGAGAGGAAAGTAAGCTAAAAAAATATTAATAGGATTATAACCTTTTCAAATGTTGTACAGTATAGCAACAAGTTACCTATGAAATAGTGTAGATATAAAAAACATTCCTGGTCATCTTTTATTTTTGAGAATGTATAGACATTATATTTTGGGGGGCATAAGTGTTGAAACCTTTAAAAAATTTAAACATAGTTTTTCTTCAAATTATTTTATTTTAATTGAAGTAACATTGAGTCATAGCATCACATATATTTTAATTGCATATCATTAAAAATTGACATGGTCATATACTACATTTAGTTCACCACTGGGCCAGTTCTTTTTGTCAATATATATTAATTCTCCTTGTCATTTACCATTTCTCCTATTGTCTTCAGTTTGAGTAATTAAATTAATAGTATAATTTTTTTAGTTCATGCTTTTGTTTGCAATTATATTTCAGCTTAATAATATGGTAATAACAAACAAAAAAACCAAAGTCAGCAACTACAAAAAAGGCAAAAAAAACAATAGGAAAATAATAGTATGGTATAAAAAAATAGGATAATAATAGTATGGTATGGCTTTTCTTTTAATCCTTAAACCACAGCCAACTGTACTCAGGACTTAGTTCTGGAACATGCTCAGAGTCTCGGGGAATCATATACAGTGCTGGGCACCAAATACAGAATTGCTACATGCTAGGTAAGCATCTTAACACATGTACTATCATTCAGACCTTGGATTATGGTATTGATCCACAAATTTACTGCATTCCTCCACCACCAAAGTGTCTCTGACCATCTAGCACTGTCCTTATACACTGTCATACATATGAATGAGATCATACAGTATTTCTACACTTGCTAATTTCAAAAAGTACAATACCCTTTAGTTTTATCCACGTTACTGAATGGACCTAGAGGATATCATGGTCTTTTATATATATTGCTATTTATATATATTGTCATTATGAAAAAATAAATACCCCACCAAGTTCCATTGAATACACACTAGCTTTTTTCATTTCTCAATTTTCTTTTCTTTTTCTTTCTTTCTTTCTTTCTTTCTTTCTTTCTTTCTTTCTTTCTTTCTTTCTTTCTTTCTTTCTTTCTTTCTTTCTTTCTTTCTTTCTTTCTTTCTTTTTTCTTTCTTTCTTTCTTTCTTTCTTTCTTTTCTTTTCTTTCTTTCTTTCTTTTCTTTCTTTCTTTCTTTCTTTCTTTCTTTCTTTCTTTCTCTTCTTTCTTTCTTTCTTTCTTTCTTTCTTTCTTTCTTTCTTTCTTTCTTTCTTTCTTTCTTTCTTTCTTTCTTTCTTTTTTCTTTCTTTCTTTCTTTCTTTCTTTCTTTCTTTCTTTCTTTCTTTCTTTCTTTCTTTCTTTCTTTCTTTCTTTCTTTCTTTCTTTCTTTCTTTCTTTCTTTCTTTCTTTCTTTCTTTCTTTCTTTCTTTCTTTCTTTCTTTCTTTCATTGTTTCTTTTTTTCTTTCTTTTTTTCCTCCTCTCTTCTTCCTTCCTTCCTTCCTCCATTCCTTCCTTCCTTCTTCTTTCTTTCTATCTATCTTTCTTCTTTTTCTTTCATTGTTTCTTTTTTTCTTTCTTTTCTTTCTTTCTTCTTTCTTTCTTTCTTCTCTTCTTTCTTTCCTCTTTCTTTCCTCTTTCTTTCTTTCTTTCTTTCTTTCTTTCTTTCTTTCTTTCTTTCTTTCTTTCTTCTTTCTTTCTTTCTTTCTTTCTTTCTTTCTTTCTTTCTTTCTTTCTTTCTTTCTTTCTTTCTTTCTTTCTTTCTTTCTTTCTTTCTTTCTTTCTTTCTTTCTTTCTTCTTTCTCTGATACATACACTCATACACAGATTTTTTTTTTATTTATCCACTAGTATTGGGCTTTGATTTCCAGTTCTTAAATATTGTAAATGTTTCTATAATAAAAATAAGCCTGGAAGTGTATATAGTTCTTTAATTTTTTTGGTTTTGTATTTTGATGTGTAAATTCTCAAAACTGGGAAACTGATCTTATGGAATTTCTTTTTTAATTTTTTGAAGATTTTTTACATTTCTTTACACAATGCAGAAATTTCAATACCTATAAAAACTGTATGTGGTTTGTTGTTGTTGTTGTTATTGTTGTTGTTTTGGTTTTGGGGCCACACTCGGTGACATTCAGGGGTTACTCCTGGCTATGCGCTCAGATATGGCTTCGGGCTTGGGGAATCACAGAGGACAATGGGAGATCAAACTGTTCTAGGTTAGCACCTGTAAGGCAAATGCCCTACTAATTGCACCACTGCTCCAGCCCCAGTATGTGTTTCTTTTTCCCTATGTTTTATTCAACACTTCATTCTTGTCTTTTATTTTATTCATTTGTTTTGGGAATATACCTGTTGATTCTCACGGGTTACTACTGGCTCTTCACTCAAATCACTCCATGCTGTGCCCAAAGGATCATATGTGATGCTAGGGATTGAACTCAGGTCAGCTACATGCAAAGCAAGAGCCTTACCCACTGTACTATCTTTGACCTCCAACCTTGTCTTAAATATTAACTCTTCTTACTGGTTTGAGTTGATACCTTATATTTTTATTAGCAATTCCCTAAAAAAAGCACATAAACATCCTTTCAAATATATTTATCTATCACATGTCTTCTTTGGAGAGAAGTCTTTTTTAGATATTCTGACATTTATTTTAGTTATTTTAAAAATGGATTAATTTTCTGACTTTTTGTTAAGTTGGAGTCATCTGACATGCAAATAAATATCAATTTTCATTTAGTAGAATCTCTTTTTGTTTTGATTAAATTTTCTTTCACTATGTATAATATCATAGATTGATGTATTCCATTTTATTTCTATTTTGTTCTATTAAGCTCATAAAACATATTTATACTTTGTGTGTCTCTGTGTATGTGGTATACTTTGTTTTGTATTAAGGGTGCAATGACTTAAAAGGATTTTTAAAAGCTTTTTTTTTAAACTTTATGAAAGTATCTTTTATTTGTTTTTGTTTTTTTTTCAGGCCACACCCGTTTGATGCTCAGGGGTTACTCCTGGCTAAGCACTCAGAAATTGCCCCTGGCTTGGGGGGACCATATGGGATGCCCGCAAATTGAACCGCAGTCCGCGGTCCTTCCTTGGCTAGTGCTTGCAAGGCAGACACCTTACCTCTAGTGCCACCTTGCCGGCCCTCTGAAAGTATCTTAAATGAATAAATATTCATTTTTTTTGAAGTTTAGTAATTTACTAGTGAAGTCATTTCATCCCCATTTTATGCTTTTGCAGGTGGTTATTAGTTATTGTTTCAATTTTATTACCTATTATGCATCTGACAAGGTTTTTTATTATTCCTGATTCAATCTAATAGAGTTATCTTTTTCTTAAAATTTGAAATTTTCTTTTAAGTTTTTCAATTCATTGCCACATAATTTATTGTTTCCCATACTCTTGTATAAATTGATTTTTATTTTATTTGGCAGCTTCTTTTTAGTTTGTATGGAACCATAAAAGACCTAGGCAAGACAAACTCATAATGATAAACAAATAAATGGGAGACATCTCATTTCCTAACTTGAAGATGTACTACAATGCCCTCGTGATCAAAACAGCACAGTATTATACTAAAGACAGAATTTTAGACCAATGTGTCAGAATAAAATATCAAGTGAAAAAAACCCAAGTATATTGTCAATTAATATTTTACAAAGGAGCCAAAAACTTGAACTGGAATAAAGACATTCTATTCAACAAGTGGTGTTGGAACAATTGAATAACCATGTGTAAGAAATTAAAAATTGATACATTGCTCCCATCTACAAAAAGTCAAATCAAAGTGAATCAAAGACCTTGAAAATAGACCTGAATCCATAAAATGTATTGAGGAAAACATAGGGAGAACATTCCAAGATTTATACCTCAAAGAATTTTTAATGATAGAATGCCAATGCAAAGACTCTATATCAAACCTGAATCAATGAGACTACATCAAACTAAAAAGTCTCTTTTTAGTCTCTTTTGTATGGCAAAAGAAATATTAGCTAAAATGAAAAGACAGATAACTGAGTGTGGGCCGGGCGGTGGCGCTAAAGGTAAGGTGCCTGCCTTGCCTGCACTAGCCTTGGACGAACCGCGGTTCGATCCCCCGGTGTCCCATATGGTCCCCCAAGTCAGGAGCAACTTCTGAGCACATAGCCAGGAGTTACCCCTGAGCGTTACTGGGTGTGGCACAAAAACCAAAAAAAAAAAAAAAAGATAACTGAGTGTGAGAAGATATTTGTATTCAACACATCAGATAAAAGTGGATAACTGGGATTTAAAAAGAATTCACAAAGGTTAACTCTACAAAACTAAAAACTTCATCAAAATGGGAGAGAAAATAAATAGATACTTTTCTGAGTACTGAATTCGGTCCTCTGATTCCAACTCCAGTACACTGGTGAGACATGGGTCGGAAATCAGATAATGGTCTAAAAAATTAATCACAAAAACATGCATGAAGAGAGAAAAGGCATTTGAGGAGTTACCCACGTGGCCCTTCACTCTACTAGCAGGAAACCACTCCAAGCCACCCTTAGGAGATCAGGAAAAAGTAAGGGTCACTTCCTTTCCCACCAAATATTTATTCTGAGGAAAAATGTCATGCTTGGAAGGTGGAACCCTCTGGTTTCATCACCAATCCAAGGTACTTCATTCAAAAATAATTCCATCCAATGAGTAATAATATGTATACTGATTGAGGTAGAAACAGATAAATCCTGTAATCATACATGCCCCACTATTTTACTTTATATAAAAGTGCATAAAAAAGAAGTGACAAAAGGTAATATACTTTCAAGGAAATGATAGCTACTAAGGGGAAGATGAATGACACTCAGAAATAAAAAAAATAGCACAGTTTTTTGCATAGGTGCAGCAAAAGCTGGAAGATAGGAGGCAAAAAATTTTGGCCTAAAACCAGAGGATATTCCAATCCATAAAACCACAAAACTCCTGCCATAAGATCAACTACAGGCTTCAAGCACATTTGTCTAACTCCATGGTCTTTCTTCAATGTATCTAGAAAGTTCCTCTTTGGGTACTCCCTCCAGTACAGTCTTTGCAGTCAGGTCACAATCCTTCAAGATGTTGATGAAACCCTTAACAAATTTATGACATTCAGAGGCATATCTTGGTTAATTCTCACCATTTTGCAGTGGGGCAGCTCCTAGATGATCTCTTAGTGTTCAGGCTAGTATGCCTTCAAGATTTCCTAGTCACAACAGGATTGCCCAGGAGAGGCTGAGGTAAAGATGTGAAGGTTGAGTCCTTTGAGCCAGAAAATGGCTCTAAAATTCTATCACTCAAAGTAGTGTTCTGTAGGATGAAGAGACTCCCTCCATAACTTTCTTAAAGATGAGAATGATTAAAGCCTAAGTCAAATCTCTATGACAACTATTCAAAGTGGAGGGCCCTCTGTAACCAAAAAATACTGAGTTCTTCTCCCTAATGGATAATAACTCTCTTAAAATATAATATTTTCCAATTTTAATGTGCCCATGCAAAAAGAATTATGTCAATGAACACTATTGGGGCCTAAGTGAGAAAATAATAACATAGCAAACAATTTTGATGATCTAATTTTAATAGTAATACAACTCCAAAAGTACTATCTATACTAAATTCTAAATAATTCTTACTAGCTAATCTAAATATAAAGAAGAATGGTATAATTATTTAGTAAAGCACACACACAAATGATATACATGTTAAAGAATTACTTAAACAAGATTCAAAGAAAAATACATGCCCCTTTTAGATACAAAGAAAACATACATATCCCTTCTAAGTGTTAAAATTAATGAATGATGAGGATATCAATTCTGGGTCATAATTTTAGCCAGTAACATAGTCTTGTGGAGCCTGAGAAACTGGTTGGCAGTAGTCACAGTTCTGGAGATGATTTAAAGCTAAGGATCTCTGTCTCAGGCTGACATCAGTCATGAATAATCTTAAGGTGGAGAGAAGTGGTAAAAAAAGGCAATTTCTGCAAACCTATCAGCAATATCAATGTGAGCGTGAAGAATGACCCATGGCCCAAATGACTCAAGCAACTTCAACAGCATCTGCAACCAGAATTATGATGTCTTTCAGGATAAGCCACTGAAGAGGACCATGAACATTTTCACATGCCATTGATGCCATACTTTCCTCACTCTTCAAAAATGAGTGGTTCAAAGTGGTGATGTAATCTTCCCATGCTTGAAACAGAGTCAAGCTGAAAGTGGGGAGTCCCATCAGCAGCCTATTAGAAAGTAGTTAATGAGAAGTTAAATAACTGAAGGTGAAATGTTAAAGAATGGGATATAAATAGAATGAAAGACTGAGATATTACATAAACAGACTTTACAAACAAAACCAAACAGCACTGAGGAAAAATTCTCAGCACTACTGGAATTAAACAAACACAGGGATGGCCACCACATTCACACTCAACACACACATAAATGGACAAAATGATGGATCCAAAGCTTACACTTGAAAAATTGGCATAGGTGAAACGGGTCAATCTCCTTTAAATATAAAGCCAGCATATCAGGAGAAAGACTTTTCCAGCTTCTAGAAGTAGTTGATGTTGATAGAGTGGAAGTTTGCTGAAAATGAAAGCTTTAAGGTTTAGATTGAGCACAGGACATTTCCAAAACAACCATAATCTTAAAATTTAAATATTAAGTAAAATTGTTTATGAGCACTGTAGAAAAAGGAGTCTGCACCTCAAAGTATAGTATTATAAGCTTTGAATAGCCAGGTTCCTTTCTAGAGAGTATTGTAAACAAAGTTACTTGATATAATGAAAAAAAGCAAGAATCAGAAATAATTTGTAAATAACATACTCAATTGAGCACTGTGGCATGAGTCCAGGCTATTCAAATATCTTATCCAAAGGTCTCTGTGAAGAAATATATGAAATTGTACAAGTAGGTATAATCAAATGATAAAAAGATTATTTTAAAGTAGTGGTAATGCTATCATTTTAATGAGCACAGCATTAGGAGTACAAAATAAAAATATATTTCCACCGAGTGTTGTAAACAAAAACATTAATGGTCATCATGAAAACAGGAATAAAGATATAAAAACATTCTAATGAGCACTGTAGTGAGAGTCTTTATCTTCTAACTCATTTAGCCACTTTTCCTGTTGATAAAAAAAAATCTTATAACATTAGTATAGACATCTCTAAAAGGCATTCAGTTAACAGCTGTATCTGTTGCTAAAGATTTCTTTGAGGTATAAAAAAGAATATTAGCTGCTGAAGACTTCACAGATGGGTGGAGATTTCAGAAACTTGTTGATCATAGATTTAAACAAGTGTTGCTTTGCTGAATTTTTACAATATGCTGTGCAATGGCTCTTTTTTAATTCACCATTATGGTTCCCAACTGAGGATACATTATATTGTTTAGGGTTATTCTAAGAATTACGTATATATTGTGATAAGTCAGGTTTTCTAAAGGAAAGTCCACATAAGTCTATAGATTTTTCATCCTTTTGTTTTCATAGAGAAAACCTTTCAAATGTATTAATAGACAGGAGGTAATTTCAAAATTTCTGGGTTTTGTAGGGTATCCTGTTGTTTTTTATAATAGCTGCAGTAAACCCTATTGTTATCTTTATGTTCTTTTTCAAAAAAAAAAATATTTCAAACCAGCCTTGTACCCTGCATATGTCTTTGGATGTCAGAGGCAAGTATAAATTTTTGCAAGTCAGTCCCTGAAAAGGTTGACTGATGGAGGGATGGAGGATGAGGTCTTTCCCCTCCAGCTTGGAGCACGTGTATGCCACACTGTCCAGCCGATGGTTCTGAGGTGAAACGGCGGGTAAGCAGCTCGCACAGTCAGGTTTGTGGAAATATTAGCTTTATTCGGTGAACAAGACTGAAGTCCAAAGTCTCAGCCTAAGTTCCAGCCAAAAACCCCTTCTCCTTCCACAGACCCTTGTTTTTATCCCCCAGAATCAGGTACCATCCAATGGCGGGATCAGATACCACCCAATGGTGGAAGCAGAATCAGGTACCACACTAGGGTGGGAGCAGAATGCCAGGTCACATCCTAGGGTAAAGCACTATCACCGATCAGGGTAGGGTCAGTAACATAATAATCCCATAACATGTTTACATACACAACATAAATGAGTAAAGGTTTCTGATGTCTGAAATTCATGGTGGCACCTGAGAAATTGTATTGTGGATCTTAGCTGGCCTTAAACAAGTGTAGTAATAATGGACTCATTAGACTGCTTGCATCTCTGCCAAGCTTGTTTCATTGTTCTTGATTCAGGCATATAATAACTATTTTCTTCATATGGCCACCCTGTCCACTACATTTATTCAAGTACTGGTGAAGACCCTTCATCAAGAATAGAAATAGTTCATGTGGGTCTTGTTGACTGTCTCCTGAAAATGAGTATTTATTTTTTTCAATGGTCATTGTAAAACTTTTTGAGCTGACATACCTATGATGTCCTGTCCACAAGACTTTTATATAAGCTTAGAAAATTCTTCTGTCACCTTGCCTTTATGTCCCAACAGATTGGACCTGTTAATGCCCCCTTTATAATGGTCCTTGTAAAAGTAATCAGTCAAACTGGGGATATTATACATAAATTGTAATACTAAATTCAAATAACAAGTGTTTTCTAAAGTATGAAATGCAGTGAGAGTAGGACCCCTATCCTGATCTACAGAATCGAGATCCTGAAATTGTTTATTTCCAATCTCAAGAGCAGGGGTGTCAAACACACGGCTCTACAGTCGCAGAGCCGCATGCGGCTCGCAGCCAAAATTAATGCGACTCTTTGCCTCTTATCATTATTTTTTATACTGTGTCTCTTTGCCAAGTTTGCATTTTGTTCTGCTGCTTCTGAGGGACCTCTGAGGAGAGATCTCCGAGCACGTAGTCCCGCCCCCAAGCTGTGTCCTCCAATCTCCCATCCCTCAGAAACAACTGCAGGGGCCATGGATTGGAGGGGACCTGTGTGTCACAAGTTGGGTCACATTGTGAGCTCTTAGTGTGGAGGACGCAGCATACCCTCACCATCACTGCAGGATTTTGACCCTCACTCAAAATGGCAAAATGCAATATGTGTTTAATTTATTCTTGTTAAAATTAGATGCTTTTGTGTGAGTGTCTGTTTGGCAGGTCACTGCATGGTGTGGCTCTCTGACTCTCACAGTTTAAAATTTTGGCTCTTTGTGTCGAACTTGTTCTCCACCCCGGCTCAAGAGTCTCTATTTTATTGGGTGGTGTCAATTTATTGTCCGTATTGCCTGTTGAATTAATCACATTTTGTTTTCTGTTTGCATCCATTTAAGTGATTTGTGTCACTACTGAGAGGTAATTTTCAATTTATGCTGCGTTTGTTTCTACACTTGTAGGAATCCTGCTTCTGACGAGGCAAAGTTGGACTTAGAGTTTCTTGCCTGGGTTACCATCTGTTGAAATATGAGCATATTCTTTTCCTCAAATGAGGAGGTTACCAGCAATCCATTTATTATCCATTTTTACTCATATAGGTGAATAAATTATTTTTTGTACCTGAGCATCTTTAAAGTGTCCTTTTCCTTAAGGTGAATGTACTAAGTTTAGTTAAAATAATGTTAAAGACAGAATATTGGTGGGTACATGCCACTTTTTCTATATTTTACTAGTTTAATTTTGAGAGTCCTGTGAGCTCTTTCAACTGGAATTATAAGGGATTACAAGGGATCCCCATGATGTGCCATTTCTTACAAAATGTTTGAAAAGTTTTGCTTACATAGGTTGAGCCATTGTCTATTTTAGTGAATTGGGGACCTCCATTACAGAAAAGCACTGTAGTATGAGAGTAATTTGCTTTATTGCATTAAAGAGTCATTGGAACTCCTCATACAAAATGAGAGTAGATACCCACCACCATATGAAGATAGGATGTTTTTAGGAAAAAAGTCAACATGTATGATATTCATTTGCCACAGTTCATTAGTCTGTAACTCTCATGGGTTGGCCTCAGCTACATGTGTTCTTTAATTTAATAGTGAATAGAGGGTTCATGTATCAACTATTTTTTTAGCCTGCCTTCATGGAATATTTTAATTGACATGCAGACAATGGGCATTTCTGGGTAATGCTGCATGTTCTTCTGCTGGAGAGCATGAACAGGTGATCTACAGTTCCCTTTAGCCACTGGTCCTGGGAAGCCAGAATGGGCTCTAATGTGAGTGATAAATATAGGCTCAGAGTGTTTTTGTAAGAGTGCTTGTAATTGCTGTAGAAAATCTTGAAAAACCTAATTATGAGCATTTAAAGAGCCTGTACTATGCCTGGAAACAAACTTACCACATAAGCAAACCTCATACTATGTTACATAACTCCGAAACATGATAATACATGATTTAAAGCAGCAAGCTTCACTTTCTGAGCAGACATATAGTTATTATGAACTACTGTGGTTAGTGAAGGGTCTTTTCCTGGTTAGTGAAGGGCCTTTACCTCCTTTTCCTGATGCTGACTAGTCAATATAAAACATGGGTGTTTTAGGTATAGGAGAGGCGTGAATAATTAATAACATCACAAAGTTTGTTCTTTTAAAAAAGACTCAGACTTTTCCAGCAGGATAATGGGAAGAAATTTCCTCTGAAAAATCAGATAAGGCCTGCTGAAGGGGATCACTGAGAAATACAGTCTATTTTCTTTTTAGTAATAGGCAACACTATCATATCTGGATCAAAACATAATGAAACTGTTCTGAGCCTTGCCTTGACAATATGTACAGCAACCAACTCCAAATAAGGCACACATGTGGGAGACTGTTTATTTTGCAAATAAACCCATTCTAGTGGCCCTTAAATCTGAGCAATAGCACCATTAGGAGACAGAGGAGTAGGAAAAAATTAAAAGTCATACTTTCTCTCCAGGTTAAATATGAATCTTTAAGTCATTTTATGTATATTTTAATTTTGTTCTGCTTTCCTAGTTAAATATCTGTGACTATTTAATTACAGGACACCTTTCAAAATACTAAACAAGTACTAAGTTCTGATTTTGAGACCTTAAATCAGTTCAATGTCTCCAGCTACTTGAGGTCTTTTAGATAATAAATATTGGATAATTACAACTAGAATATGAGGTTTCAATATGTCTCAGTCTCAATTGTTCATCAACTAAATTTCTAAGTGCCCCTAATTTTTGTGCTATGAATAGGCAACTGAGGTAATCCAGATTGTGTCATCAGATTTTCATTCAATAGGAATGGGTTCTGGGCATTTTAATCCAATGGCCCCAAATAAAAAGGTGAAACTTCTGAATTAACATACTGGTAAGGGTTTTGATGAGGAATGTAAAATTCTTTTCCCATTGCTTATACAAATTACATCCCCATGTGTTCAAAGAAAATGTAGCTACAGATTTCAAAATTACTTCTTGTTTGGTCGCTAGACCTATACATTTCAGATATCTAACATTCTGGAAAACAGAATTTTTTAGGCAAGATACCTCCCATCTCTTCTAAACTGTGTTGAATTTTTAGTAAGACACAATTTCAGGCTCTCAAAGAAGTTATTATCACTTCTGCCCTGCTGTCAAACATGCATCAAATTTTCTGCCTTGAATTTTAACAGTTAACATTAGATTGTTCTCTTTTAATTTAGCCCTGAAGACCACCAATGTATTAATAGAAGCCTCAGGGTTGGTACTTCCAAAGCCTCCTTCCCTGATGCACTCTCATTTACCAATCATGACATAAGGAAACAAAAATATTTGAGCTATGTTTTCACCTTTCTTAAATGCCCAGTCTGTGGGTACTGAAACAAGAGCTATTATTTCCTCTATTTAATAATAATAATAATAATAATATATCACAATATATAATCACCAAGTGAATTACTATTTTTGAGCATTAAACTGCTTCTTCCTATAGTAATACCCTCAGTTCCTTGAGGAAGAGGCCCCACTATGCCAGACCTAATCTTATAAGGGTATTGAGCTGGAAGGACAATGAAGTCCTTCAGACATAGAATATCTAAACTGCAGCTCTGGAGGTAGCAAGCTTTAATGAGTTTAAGCTGCAGAGTTCCATTGGTCTGGACTGGGAAAGTGAATCATTGATGGAAGATCCCCTGAGTTTAAGGGGTCAGGCGCTTCCTCTCTACTAAGTTTTCTTAGACATGTTGAGTTAGTCCTGGTCTCATGGGGGCAGATACCTGAGCTGGCACAAAAAGAGGATCTGTTATACATTAGTTTTATAAATGAATGTCCCATATTGCCATACTGAAAGCATTTTTTATGCCCATATCCATTAGATTTTGAACCCTTTCCCCATTTGCCATATCGGCATTGGGGAACTGAATGGAATTCTGTTGTGCAGAAAGCTCCTTTATCAAAAGTTGCATAAAACCCAGGTACTCTGTGCAAAGGCCAGTTTACCTGATTACCCAAAGTCTGCATTCAAATAGCATATGCTGTTAATGGTACAGTGGCAGGAGATAAAGTCAAGTCATTGACCTGATTCCCCAAGTCTACACCTGTATAGTAAATGCTGTGAAAGGCACAGTGGAAGGTTGTGACAACAGGCTATTGACCTGATTCCCTAGAGTCTGATTTAAATAGTATATGGTGTTACAGGAGCTTCTGCGGGGT
Source organism: Suncus etruscus (assembly GCF_024139225.1). NCBI lineage: Eukaryota > Metazoa > Chordata > Mammalia > Eulipotyphla > Soricidae > Suncus > Suncus etruscus. The sequence goes on from NC_064850.1 coordinate 80,367,786, forward strand.
TGGGGGGAAGTGAGGGCAGGTTGGCAGAAGCCAAAGGTATGGTGGCATAAGGCTCAGAGGATAATTATTAGAATTATTGGTCGGATGAGAAGGGTTCGTTGTGGGAATATTGTAATAGCTAACATTTCTACAAGCATGTAGGTACCCCATTACAGCCTCCTTTTCTATTATAGACTGTACTATAACTTGACACTGTCCATTAGCATTATAAATTGCTAAATTTCTTATCAGGTATTGTCGGGCAGCTATATCTTCAACCTGTCCCTCAACCACATTTTGCAATCTACCTAGAAAACTTCATATAGCTCTGTAGCTCTCTGAAAATCTTAGCATAACTACTGATATATATTCAGCTTCAGAGTCGACCTTAATCAAGTGAGATCCCTAACAATCCTTAAAAATACATGTGGTAATACCCTTCCCCTACAAGTACTTTGGAATTCAATTGAAGTCCTGCAGCATCTATCTGGAGTGATCTAGTTTTTTAAGTAAATATTGAGATGGGTTAAGACATATTTTGCCACACTTTTATAATCCCCTCATTACTCCAAATATCTAGGTGTTTAATACAGTATGGAGCAAGAATACCATATTGAGTGCATGATTTCTTGAACTGAGATTGTGTATACTTAAACCTTCATTGATTAAGGCCATTTTATCCTTTTGCTTGGGAAAATTTGCTCCTGAGTTTGTCTCATTACTAATTCATTTAAGAACTGGCCCCAGTGGTCAGATATTTTTCAGATGAGCTTCTTTTGTTTCTGAATACGTATTAATTCCAACCTCTCTAAGAACTACTTGCTTTGGTGAATTGTTTTCCTGGTGAAAAAAACTTACTTCCGAATCTGTATTTATGATAACATCTCTTAATGACTAGTCATTTTGGGGAGAAATAGTGGGTCTGTCCATGGGAAAGGCATTGGATCTGTATCAAACTTCCTTTAGGTCTGTCGGGGAGAAATGGGATCTGTACTGCACCCCTAGAAATTTGTGGTGGAGTAATAAGTTCTGTACCACACTCCTTATTAGTTTGTGATAGAGGGCATTTGGGTAATACTCTCACAGATATGCCTTCTGCTCAGCTGATTGGGCTACATTGGTTTCTTGTATAAGATCAATATTTTAGGCAAAATATTTGGAAGCTCCTCTACATTTTCCATAGGGTCTGCCTGAGCCATGCTGGCTGTTGAAACTAAGGAGTCTTCTGGCCTATCACTAGTAGGGGCAGTGTAGGACCAGCCTCAGGGTTTTTAGTCCAACTATGTGTTGTGATCAGAAATATCTGTAAATTAAGCCTTTTCTGAATTTACAAAAACACTGAAACAATCTCAGACATCATCTGAGATAAATCAAAGTATTTTAATAGTACATCAGAAATTTTCTGTGACAAGCCAGATTTTTCTACCTACATTTTCTTTATATCATAATTCTCATAATTTAATAGAGCAAAAAAACCCAACATACAAATTCCCATCAAATAAATCATAATATCTGTACTTTACATGTTCCTAGGCCTATCTCCAAACCAATGAGAGACAAACACATGAACCCAAAATGGTGAAACCCATTCAGAAAGTCATGAAATCAGCTCACCAAGTTCCAGCCTGGTCCCATATCATGGGTTCCATTATATTGTATTAAGCTCTAGGGTTTCAACCCTGGAACACTGATGAGACACAAGTTTGAAATCAGGTGACCATGTGGAAACTAATTCACACAAACATGCATTAAGAGAGAAAAAGCTTTTTAAAGTTACCCAAGTGGCCCTTCACTCCTACTCACAGGCAACTGCTCCAAGCTGCCTCTAGGAATTATGGAAAATATGAGGGGTCACTTCTTTTCCCACCAAGAATTCATTCTGAGGGAAAATTTCACACCTGGAAGGTGGGCCCATTTGGTTTCACCACCAATCCAAGGTGCTTCATTCAAAGATAATTCCATCCAATGAGAAATAATGTGTATACTGATTGATGTAGAAACAGACAAATCCTGTAATACCACATCTGAAGAAGATCAGCAGATGGCCAAGAGATACATGAAAAAATGCTCATAATCATTATTAAATCTAAATTAAAACACAACGAGATATCATTTACTTCACTGAGGATAGTAAATATCAAAAAGTTTGGAAACAACGTTTTAGGAGGAATATGGTGAAAAAGGAATTCTTATCCACTGTTGGTGAGAACCAGGCAGTAGCCTGGTTCAATCCTTGTGGAAAACAGTATGGGAGGTACTCAGTAAACTCAAAATTAGACTGTCATAAGACTCATAAAAAGCAATTCTACCTTTCAGTATCTATCCCCAGGACAAAAAAGCATTTATCCAAAAATAAGATATATTCATACTGTTATTCATTGCAGCTCTCAGTACAAAAGCTAAGAAATGGACCTATAACCTATATGTCTCACAACAGATGAATTGATCATGAAGATGTGGTACATACAATCAATAGAATATTACATAGCTATAAGGAATGCTGCAATTTGCTGCAACATAGATGAAACTGTAAGATATTATATTAAGAAAGTAAAAAAGAAGGATAAATGCAGAATGATATCCCTTATATGTGGCATTCAGAATAACTGCATGAAGAAATGCACTGCTTTAAATTTTAGTTTTTTTAAACTTGGCCTCAGAGTACAGTGAAGAAAAGGAATAAAATTGAGTGTATGAGAAGAAACTCAAATATGAAAGGATAGTGGCCAGGGGCCAGGGCCAAGTGTTCATATATGCATTGGTGGTATTAAAGAAAGACAGCACTAAATATCTAATACAACATCAACAACAATGAAATCATGAGACCAAACTTTAAGAATCAAAACTTAATATGGGCCTGTTATGCTGGCAGGCTGTGGGCACATTGATGGCATGGGAATATTGGTGGAGGGAGGTCACAACTGGTGGTGGGAGCGGCCTTGATTCATTGTATGTCTGAAACTCAAATATGAAGGACTTCGTATGTCATAAGGTTTCAATAAAATATTAAAAATGAAATTTAAAAAGTAACCTAGTTTTTAATAATCATAAATAGAATTTTGTTTTATTTTTTGTAAAAACTTTGATATCTCAACCTAACAGGAATGTGTACTATTCTCTATAGTCAAAGGTCTTGAATAGTACACATTCCACGTTATTTGACTGGGGACCATAGTTTGCTGAACTCAGAGCTTCCATCTGGCTCTGTGCTCCAAGAACAGTCCTGGTGAGCTTGGGAATCATACAGGGTTATCAAGTGTTAGAAACTGGAGCAGCCATGTAGAAGGCAAGTACCTTAACCATGTACTATCTCTCTGATTTCAGTGATAATCTAAAGAGAAACCCACAATTTAATCTTTCAGAAAAGTAAAACAAACTGTCTTTCTACATCCAATATCTTCCCAAACCTAATGCTACAGATCTGTGACAAGGTTGAATTAGAGCTACAGGTTCTCAACACATATGCCTCAGTAATTGGCACATGTATATGTACCCCTGTGGCTTCCCTCAATTCCCGCCTCATAATCCAAGTGACATCCTCGCTTGAACACCATCTCCAGCCTACACAGAGTCTAGCTTTAGAAACAAAAGCCACCTGTTCTATTTTCACCAGCTGAGGTTTTATTTTCTTCTTATTATATACCTCAACAAAACTTAAAATAAACAACTCTAAACTTGTTAGAAGACTCAAAAGAAAGTGGATGCCATGAGCAAGTCCAGAATTTGAACTTTTATTCTTCGATAATTCTTGTATTGTTTGTGAGGATAAAGAAAAATGCTTGTTCTTGATCATTTGAACTGTACAAATTTTAAAGGAGAGGGGTATTTTTAAATAATTAAATTAGCAATTTGAGAGTCTAGAGATATTTTTATTTTTTCTATCTTGAGGTTCCATGATATTTGAGAGGAAACATATGACCCAACACAACATGAAAATCAAAAATGTACTTCTCTTAAGACTAAAGATTCATCGTTGCCTGAATGATAGTACAAGGTTTACACTGCTTTCCTTGTATGTGGCTGGCCCTTGTTAGGTGCCTAGCACCACATATATTTCCAAAGAAATGTTAAGAAAGGATTCATGAACACTAAGCCAGGAGTAAAATCTGAGCACCACCAGAGCTGCCCTCACCTTTCAAAAAATAAAAGATATATACCAATGTTTTACAAATTATAATTATAAGACTTTCTCATTTCTCTCATAGGTGATTTTGTATCTATATTTATTTTATCTAGAATGTAAAGATGCATTTTAATTCTCAAGAACATTTTAATGTGAAAAAAGAAACTTCTTAAAATGTTTCATTACATTTCACTAGAGATATACTTAGAGTTGAATAGAGAAAAAGGGCTTTAGTATATGACTTTTGTTAAAGTGATATTGTTTTATTTAGCTCATGATTTATTAGCAGAGGTTTATTTCTTCTTAGATTAATTCTCAAGATATATAATTTGGAAATCTATTGAATACTTTCAAAGCTCTATAAAATCTGACTAAAATAATTTTAAAAATATCATTGAGGGAGCAATTTCTGAGTGCAAAGCCAGGAGTAACTCCTGAGTGCTAAATGGTGTGGCCCCCCAAATAATCATTGAAAGGATAAAATAAGAAATAAAATGTGTGTAGAAAATTTAATTATACATATGTATGCAGTATTACATCTATTATTTGAAATTATTCCTAATGATTTCCAAAATACTAGATTTGTTTTATTTCTGAATAATTCAAAAATTTCAAGCTAAGATTGATATTTTTCTATGCTATAAATAGATTGCATGGGAATATCACTTAGGACATCAGATATGTTTCTAGATGTCATCCAAATTCTAGGCTTCATTTTTATTCCAACATTGAAATAGTTTTCTTTAACTCATATAATATAAATAGATATATCAAAGAAGTAGAGTACTTTTAACAGAGCTTCAGAATGGATGAACACTTAATTTCCTAGCTAATATATAATCCCCTCTATCTTACTGAACTAAACCCAGTTATGTAAAGTTACTAAAGAATAAAAATATACCTCTTGGACTTGAGCAGTAGTATAGTAATTAAGGCATTTGCCTTGCATGCAGCCAACCTGGGTTCAATCTATGGCATCTTATATGATCCCCCAAGCACTTCAGGAGTAATTCTTGAGTATAGAGTCAGGAGTAATCTCTGAATATTGTAGAATGTTACCCATAAAACATCAACAAAAACAAAGAACTGTGATCTCAGAACCACACCCTCTTCAGAATGAAGAGACAAATCTTTATAGCTCTAAGTCATTTGAAGCTAACTTATTTTCCATTTATAAATGACACTGTAAGATGTCTAGGTGAGACTTTGAGTAAAACATATATGATAATTTCTTCAGGGACCTCTGTAAAATATTTTTATCTCTAAGAAAATAGTCACAGAAGAAGCTGTGACACTGTCAAACAAAAAAAGAAAGAAAATTTGAGGGGAATCATCACACCCCATAAATGTCTATACATTGAAAGAAACTTTCATTAAAACAATAACAAGTCATCCTACAAAGTGAGAGAAGATATTAATTTTTAATTCATAGTTTGAAGAATATAGTATAGTAGTATAGTATAATAAAGAAATTTTAGTATAGTATAGTAGTAAGGAAATATATAGTATAGTATAGTAGTAAAGAAATTTTCTTGCAATAAGTTGACCCTGTTTGATCCCTAATACCTCATATGGTACCCCACTCCCACCCCAAGAATCAGAAATAATCCCTGAGGACAGAAATATAGATATCAGGTATATATAGAGAAGAATCTTTCATGTGTAGTGCTATGAATACTTCACCAAGTACTGTAGTTAGGAGGCCAGAAGCTATCTGTGCTTAATAGCACAAAATATTCTGTGTTCTGGCAGAGTTGTCAGCAACTATCTAACCGACTTGGAATAGAATATGGCAAACTGCCTATTTTTTAATTTTTCTTTTATCTTGCCAACTTACATTGCATGGCAATGGAGCACCTGCTTGATCACTTAAGAAAAATTCTGATTGAGGCCAAGCTGTGTACAAAGCTATAACTCAACACTGAGCTTTGCTTCTTATGCAAAAACATCCAACTGTGGGATGTGAAAACCACATGTGGCAGCGAGATTGGGAAATGGAATAACTTTCTGGTTTTATGTAGTAGGAAGGTGATGGTTTCTACAAAGAAAAGTACATTTCTTGGTTTGAGGATTATTCAGACAATGCTAATTCCAGTGAAATTGGTGTCACAGGGTAAAGTAATGCCAATATAAGCATTTCAGATGGTTTATATTTATGTTTATATGGTTGTGTACCACACTTTTTGAAGTGTTCCTAGAGGTTTTGTTACGTTAATTCGATACAGAAAACTCTCTTCTTTAGAATTTATTAAAAATTTACATGTTGTCACATGTGTGATATTTATGACACACATAAGCAGATATTTACAATATAAAATCAAACCATCTTTTGAAAATGATCAGGTTGACATATGTATGTGTTACCTTAGCTCATATTCTCTGACTTATGATTAAGAATTAAAACCAAACTATTATATGGTATTTTATTCTGGCTCTGTTGGCTGAACACTCTTCTCAGAACAAAAAAAAAAAAAATAAAAAGGAAGAAAATAAAGCACAGGTAGCAAAACTTCATCTCCCCCAAATGCACTTCAATACATTTTAAGTGTAAAAACCTAATTTAAAATAATGTCAGCATCTTTGGGCTGCAGAATATGAGGCTCAGCATCTTTAAATTATTTAAGAGGTCCACAGAGAACCAGTTATGCTTATAACGTCAGATTTACTCAAGGAAAAGGGAGAGCAAAGCAAAATGTTGAATAAGGGTTTCTTATGCAGTTTCATTGAGTTCTTTCTGCATTCTGTAATTGTAACAATATCTCTACCAAACTTTAAAACAAAACAAGATACACATGTATAAAAGCTATGCTATATACTTAGTGTGTTATTTTTGTGGTTTTAAAAATAATATTATTTTTCTAGCACTGATACGTTTTGGCCTTTATTTAATAACAATACAATCTATTAAAAACTTTAAAATGCCACTGCTCTAATTGCATAAAATATGTCATAATTTTCATTAAATAGAAGATAGGACAGGTTGCAGTGTATATTGCATGTAACTGGAGTTTACTATTTTGTTATAGAATGTGTTAGAGAAGAGCACTCTATTTTTAAGACTAAGTGTACTATAAAAGTAATTTTAGCAACAGAGTAATGTACAATGTTTAATTTATAATACAAAGTAAATTTAATAACTCTGTGGTGTGATGTTCAAAAGACTGTTCTATGGTCTGCAATATCCAGAAAGGACATAGAGAAATTTTGAAGCAGAATAACTTTGTTCACAATGAGCACGGTTATATATAAGAGCTAGTTTGTAATATATTACTTAAAATATTTTTGGCTAGGGGGCCGGAGAGATAGCACAGTGTTAGGATGTTTGCTTTGCTCAAAGCCAGTCCAGGACAACAGTGGTTAGAATCCCGGCATCCCATAAGATTCCCTTGTGCCTGCCAGGAGCAATTTCTGAGCACAGAGCCAGAAGTAAGAATTTTGATTACAATAAGAATTTTGGTTACAGCCTTCATTGTACTTTAGAGTTAATTATCAAAATTTCATTAAAGCAGTATAAATCTGTTATCGTCAATAGACATATAACCACTTCTGATAACTATAATAGAACTAGTGAAAAACTAATCGAATTAATTAATAGAATTGATTGACAGGGGCTAGAAAGATAGCATGGAGGTAAGGCATTTGCCTTTCATGCAGAAGGTCATTGGTTCGAATCCTGGCATCCCACATGGTCCCCCAAGCCTGCCAGACACGATTTCTGAACGTGGAGCCAGGAGGAACCCCTGAGTGCTGCCTTGAATGCAGAAGGTCCAGATTTGATCTCCATTGCTACATTCATTCCCCTGAGCCCTGCCAGATGCAATTTCTGAGCACAGTTTGTTGGGGTACTAAAGCAAAACAAGACAGAAATGCAGAGGATCTCTGCTTACTCAGAAATTTGGTTGTTTCTTTTAAATTTCTAGAGAGACCTTAATAAAGATAGTTTGTCCAGACTAATGGTTTAACATAGTCAACACATTTTAGTTATATGTAATCAGTCTGAATCCTAATGTTCAGGAAATGTGAAGTGACTGAGACAGGTCCCTTTTCATATTAGGTATAGGACATACTTGAATCATAATAAGTTTTAGGAGTTAGCTTATTTTTTTAAAAATATTATCTCTTGGAAAATTTCAGATATCTGTAAACATAATAGTCTATTTTTATTTACTTATTCATAGTTTATCAGGAATCCAAAGTTGTCTACTTTGTTGAATCAAACTTGCCTAATAACTTCCACATCATAGCTTTATGGTTCGCCTTTGCTTATATTTATTGTCTTTCAATGATAAAGGGGACTAGATCACATCTCCTAAGTTGTCCCTGATCTTTTGTTAGTCCAATACAAACTTTTATTCCTTAATTTCATTCATCTGAAAGATTTCAATCTTTCCTAATTTGTATTTATAATTTATATTCCTACTTTAAACTGTTCTTAAAATACTTATAGTAATATTTTTCTGAGAATGAAATATTTTAAATTTTATGACTGCTATAAGGGAAAGTATATATGTAAATAGTAAAAGAAATTATGAGATATTTACATAATTCAGCTGTAGGTGATGTAATTAGAAGACAAGTTAAAGAGTAAAAATTGACAGGTTACACAGCCATTAGTATCTGATAAATTAAGAAAACTAACTCTTTAGTAAAGATAAACGTTTGGGGCTAAATTCTTGGGGTAAAACAGCATTTTTTTCTGTTACATTTAAGGACATTAAATAAAATTATGCATACTATTGAACAATTCTACATATGATGCAGAGATGTGTCTACATGACTATTAGATCAAATACTAATATAAAAAGCTCTGATAGTAGAAAAAACATTTAAATAGAGTTTATATAGTTCAATAATGTTTCATCTGATATTTTTATTTGATAGCATAAATGTAGACAACAGAGAGAAGTGATCCATAATTATCCAGTATTATCTTGTACTTATTTTCAACTTAACATACTGCCTTATCTCTCTATTCTCCAGAAATTTTTATACATTTCCCAGAGATTAATACTATACTTTTCTGATTAATCATATATAGAAATGAATTATTCTTCAGTTAAGAAGATCTTCACTCAGACCTAAATATGTACCATATTCATAATCACAACCTTTCAAATAAACCAGAAATTAAAAAATTATTAAGTGAACTCAGAAGGGATAAAATCTGATGATATATTTATAGCATGCATTAGAATTTTCTAAAATCTTAGCATTCATCACATTTTCTAATCTCGTAACAACTTGAAAGTTAGGGTAAGTATTTTGACCCATTTAAAATATCTTTTGATTATTAAAATTATATGTAAATATTATGTCAGGAACAAAAATTTTCCAGTATAATTGGGAAGGTTGTCTTTGTCAGTGCCAATAATGCTAAAAATGAAGACAAAAATGACTGAGAAAATAAAAAATGATTGATTTATAATGAAGATTTTATTCAGAGAGACACATTTTAATTGTATTATAACAAAATATCAGGAAACAATTTGTAAGTATCAAAAATAAAGGTTTATATTATTCATTTGTTTAACTGTTCTTTTTTAGTTTTTGCTTTGTTTGGTCTTTTGGGGACCATACCTGTCTGTTCTTAGAGATTATTTCATGCTCTGTGCTCAGAAATAATTCCTTGCAAGTGACCATATAACATATGTAAAGGAACATGCAACTTTTCTACTATTTCTCCAGCTAATTTATAATATTCTTTGTTGTAATTTGTTTAGTGGTCTAATGATGTGATACTCAGTAGTTACTCCTGGATCTAGGCTCAGGTGTCACTCCTGGCTTTGCTTAGACAGCAAGGACACTAAGAGTTTTACTATTGCCTAGTTCCACTATATGGCACTCTTTAAAATAAAAAGTTATAAGGCCAGTCATTAGTCAGTGGTTTCCTGAGACTAGGAAAAAGTCACCAGAAAGGATATCTAGGAACTTTTCTTTTTCCTGTATGATAGAAGTATTCCAGGCTTCAATTTTATAAAACTATATTAGTAAAAATATATATAAATGTACACTAAAAATCTTAATGCTTAATTATACCTCAATAAGTATAATAAAAATAATGCCTGGGGGCCGGAGAGATAGCACAGCCGCGTTTGCCTTGCAAGCAGCCAATTTAGGACCTAAGGTGAATGGTTCGAATATCGGCATCCCATGTGGCCCCTGGTGCCTGCCAGGAGCTATTTCTGACCAGAGAGCCAGGAGTAACCCCTGAGCACCACCGGGTGTGCCCCCCCAAAAAATAAAAAAATAATGCCTAAACAATGAAAATAAAATCACAATAAACAAATTCTAAGGGGGTTTAAAAGGAAATTGATTTTATATATATTATTGGTTGACATATATTATACCTATATTTTTATTTCAGATCATACCTTCTTCCAAAACTCTAGGTTTAGAATATCCACTTAGATAATTAAGCACTGTATCTAAAATATGGAATATTTAATTCTTCAGGAGAAAATATAAGACACCCACAACACATTTATATATATAAATATATATATACATATACACATATATACATATATACATATATATACATATACATATATACATTTATGTATATAAATGTGTGTGGGTGTCTTATTTATATATATATATTTATGTATAAATATAGGTATATATATGTTTATATATATATTTATAAGTATATGTCTAGTTTAACTATTTTTGATATGTAACTTCTGGTTGAATAAACTGTCTAAATTTATCTCCTGCCTAAATTAATGCGCTAGTAATTTACAAAAGTTTTATTTATATTTTTACCAAGGTATATAACCTTACTTCTTAGGAAAAACTGTTAGAATATTCAAAGAATCCCCTAAATTTAATTCAACTCATAAAAACCATTTCAAATTCAGTTATCTTGTAATAATATCACTATTTTTAGTGTCAGATTTTAAAATTTCTATATAATTTTGCTTCTATTATTGCCTTACAAATAATACAAAATTCACTCTTCAACAAACTTCTGGGATGTAAATTTTTTTCCAAGAATCATGATGTGTGTGTGCAAACTTGTATATCTTAAACCTATTTAATGATTAAAAACAATCCCTATATTTTCTATACCATTTTATTTTAAATGAACAGCCTCTTTATGCTTCTATATAACTATACATCTTTCTCCCAGTTTATTATAAATCTTTTCTACCAAAGCAAGTCATTCTACATAACCTCTATATACAATCTCAAATTTTTTTTTTAAAATTCACATTGACTGTGAACTTTATATTTCCCTCATATTTTTGATTGGAGTATTTTCATTAGAGAAAAATAATCTAGTTATTATCACAAACTATGTTTGGTTGTTTAACTGGAATTAGTTTCTCATTCTTACTCAGATTTTTAGGAGTTTCCTATTTCTTCTCTAACAAATTACCATAAATGAGGTATATTAAACTACATGAATTTTAAAAACCACACAAATTTAATTCTAAGAGCATCTGGAAGTCAGAATTTTAAAATAAAGCTGTTAACAGGGTTGGAAGCTGAGATAAGAGAATGTTTTTTCTTGACTTTTTCAGCCTCTCTTGGCCACTTGGTTATTTGGCTTGCAGCCCTTTCCATACTCAAAAGGCATTATTCTATCTCGACTATTGCATTATATCACCTTCTTGGTCCTTGGATTTCTTCTGTGTCACTTTCTAACAATTACTGACATCACATTTGTTCTATGAAACGATTCAGGAAAATGTCCCCAATTCAACCTCATTTGGGCAAAGAAGGTTGATCAGCAAGACCTGGCTAGAAAATGGACATATTTGAAGGGTATTATATGATCTACAGCAACTTTCTTATATTTGAATCTTTGAAAACTGTGATCTAGTTATATTATAAAATTATTTCAAATTTTGTTTATCTGATATTTCTTCCTGGGATTTAATCAAGTGGTTCGTGTTTGATCTGTTTTTGTGACTGATTAAATTGTATCTTTGATTTAAAGTTATGCTCATTTTGAACATATGTTCAAATTATGTTCATCATTATGAAATTACTGTGCTCATAACTTTTACCTTTAAAATAAATAATTTTGTGCAAGGTACTTTAATTTGACATAATCTTATGCTGTTATCCTTCATGCTTACCCACATATTTAAAATAAATTTTCATTTGTATTTATACATTATTATTTTGTCTGCAAAAAATGAATTCTAGATTTACAGATGTATTATGATAACATTTTAAATTATTTTTCTTTACATAACTGTGATTTACAAAGTTACTGATAGTTGAGTTTTAGGCATATAACATTCTAGCACCAATCACACCACCAGTGTCAGCATTCTCTCCAGTGTTTCTATGGCCCCTCCTACTCCCTCAGCCTGTCAGCTGACAAGCATATTTATAAATCTGGGTGGTTGTGGTTCGCATCTGTTTTATGTGTTGTTGAATGTGTGCTTTGGATATAGAGCTGTACCACTTCCCCATATTACTAGTATACCTAATCCACTGAGTCCTGTTTACATTTCCCTTTCTTATCTTCACCCTCAATTTCATCTTTCCTTCCTTCCTTCCTTCCTTCCTTCCTTCCTTCCTTCCTTCCTTCCTTCCTTCCTTCCTTCCTTCCTTCCTTCCTTCCTTCCTTCCTTCCTTCCTTCCTTCCTTCCTTCCTTCCTTCCTTCCTTCCTTCCTTCCTTCCTTCCTCCTCCTTCCTTCCTTCCTTCCTTCCTTCCTTCCTTCCTTCCTTCCTTCCTTCCTTCCTTCCTTCCTTCCTTCCTTCCTTCCTTCCTTCCTTCTTTCTTTCATTTTGGGAAGGCACAGTGGTGAGGCTCAGGGGTTACTCTTGGCTATGCGCTCAAAAATTACTCCTGGCTTGGGGGACCATATGGAATGCCGGGGGATCGAATCGCGGTCAGTCCTCCTGCAAGACAGATGCCCTACTGCTTGTGCCATTGTTCCATCCCCCACCATTAATTTTTTTTTGTCACTCTGTTTCTTTTTCTTTTCTGATGATTACTGTTTTTTATAGTTTTGTTGTCTTTTTTAATTGAATGACCTTGAGATATACATGTATTAAATCATACAATGTTCCTTTAGCAGTGCCCACTTCTCACCACAAATGTCCCAGATTTTCATAAATTGTATAGGGATTTTTATATACATGTTATATATTCTATAACATTTATCACACTAGTTTGCTTATTAATTCACTTAAAGTGTATCTGCATAATAATTTCACTTATAAATCCAATACATGATTTTTAATAAGTCACACATTTTAATTTTGTAGGCCAATTCAAATTTTACCCTTAAAGTATATTTTCTCCTTTTACTTAAATGCTGTGATTACAAAGATGTTCATGATTGAGTTTCTTCCTTATGTATGCCACCCTTTAACCATGAACATTTTCTTCTACCTTCTTAATCCTATAAAATACCATTTTCAGGCTAATGCTATATTTTAATACAGACCTGGAAGCAGTTCTTTCTCTACACAATTCTGAGTAAGAGGACATTTAAAAACAAATACTAAACACTACTAGTATATTCAGGCATTGGAATGTCAGATTACTTAGGACCTCTCTCTTGACCAAAAAAAAAAATACATCCACACTCACATATTTGTTCATAGATCTACTATTGCTTTGAAGCCTAGCTAAGTTATCTTTCAATAAACTATCCAAATTCACATAACTATCTCTATTTCAAGTCCAATACCATGGTGTATTATCTGATTATTTTTTTCAGACTTTGTAACTACACTAGATGACAGTAAGATCCTGGCTGCTATTCTCATAAATTTATTCATTTATTCACCTTCTAATATGTAATTGATCTCCTCATCACTTTTACATGTTATCTTTTTCATACAGTTGAGTTTATATTCTGCCCTAAAACTTATTTTTCTGTGAAGGAGTCTTTTTAATCTATCTGTTTCCAAACCACACATTCTTATGCCTTTTAGACCTCTAAGTTTCAGTATCTGACAAATTTCAGCCCCCAACCCAGGATCCTGTATCACTTCAAGCTCAACCACTCTAGATTTTCTCCATTGATTATTATCTTGGAACCTTGGACCCTCAATCCAACAATGTGAGCATCTAAGCTTGAAAATTATGTTTCGAGATATTTTTCTCACATAAGCACCTTTTTTTTACTTAGATCTAATTCTAACATCTTCCACAAATTGCTGAATTTCTTTTTCCAATGGGACAATGATATATAAGGCTTTAGATTGATAGAAGAATGGGTTATAAAGAAAGGGAGAAGAAAATATACCACATTAAAATGTATCAATATGTGTTTCTGAAAAACTAAAGGACATTAGGTTAAAAATCAATTTAGTCACTAAACATACATATTAACTATAACTAGTTCACATTATACTAGACGGAGGTTTCTCAAAGTGAACAATATCTCTCAGAAAGCTCTAGATTTTGGAGACATCTTGATTTATCAAGTTGGTAGCAAGATTTTATAGTTTTTTTATAAATGTAAAATATTAATATTCTATACCATTAAACAATATATTAGAGTGTCGTAAATAAAATTCCAAAGGTATTTTTCCAAACATGTAAATCATTATTATTGTTCTTTTAAATTTTCAAGTGCATGTTATAGATACATTAAGTTTAGATTTTAAATTTAGAATGGTGTTAAAATTTAAAATACAGATATTAATACCTCTTCAAACAAATTCTGTATATTCTTATGGGAACTGATCTTTGAGTTTTCTAAATACACCCATGTTGAAACATTTAGAATAAATGTTTGGTAAATACTTAATGCCTTTAACACTAATGTTTTTAATTTCTTTTGGCATAAAAAAGAGAAAACCAGAAAACTGGATAAAATAATACAGACAAATGTCATAAAAAAGTCAAATGTAACAACTATTTACATGCATTCTTTTTACATATATTTATTTTTTACATCTTCATTGCTTTTTTCCTTATTAGTGTGCTGTCTCTGTTAAGTTATAATGAGAATATAAGTAATATTACTGACAAACATAGCTTTTTGTTTGGGAAAGAAAAACAAAAAATGTGTTTAAAAGTATTTGTTTCTTTGCATTCTGACTTTCTTATTGTATATTTATTTTGATGCTAAAAATTATCAATAAGACAAAACTTGGAGATAAATTGTGCACCTGATTAGGTATATAGATAGCACATATTTGGTTTTAGAAGGGTCAGACCCAGTGGTCTCTGCTGGCCTGAAAGTATTTGACTCTTAGTGTTGCTCTGCATTGAAGTACTTGGGGCCTCGCAGTGGGATATTTGCTCCAGTCTGGCCATCTATACGCATGCATTAAATCATGTGCCACACAATTTTACTGTCTGCTACATGAGTTTCACATATACCAGACACGTGCTCTATATACCACTTGAACTATCTTCTAGGTGCTAGTTCTTTTTAGATAAGTATTGAGACATTAGTAATTATGAATGAGTCCACTTTCAAAATGCATAAAGCATCCTATCTAATTCTTATCTCTGAAAAAAATTTTGTTAATATTTCTTTCTGGCCCTTGGAAGGAAACTTTAATATGATTAACATATAACAAGTTAATTCTTAATTTCTCAAGCTATTGTTGCTTCCTAGCTTCTCAATCCTCCTCACTCATTTACAACTACTTCCTTATTATGACACTTTAATTGTTTACCTATTGGTTCATAGTTAAAACCAGAAGAGTGCTGCTTCTGTGTTTCATCAAGTGCTTACTATTTTTATGGAAATTCACATTAAATAAGTATAAACATTATTTATATTGGTTTTAGTATTAAAGTTTATATTCATATTTAGTCTGTAGACAATTCATATTGAAGCAGAATGTTATGCTGTCAGAATATAATTAATTAAAAACCATTAAACACTTAGAGAGTTTGGAAATGGTCACATCACTTCAGGTGCTCCTATGAAAGCACTAGGTACCAAGCAAAGAATTCTGCAAGGTATTTATTTCCATTTCTTATAATCAATCGCCCTTTCTAAGTCTATGGGATAGGCAGAACCTAAGTTATAAAAAAGGAAGAGTACTTGCAGGTGGATACACTGGTGATGAATATGGCCTTGAAATAATAATCCATGAGAAACCATAATTAACTATTTCAAATCACAAAATCTTAAGCAATAAAAAAATGAGCAAGAGCAAGAGAGTTGAGGTATCAGAAAGCCTGTTTTGAGCATATAATTGATATACTTTAATAGTCTTTGATTTTGTCTCTTGGGAGAGGCTCAAATAATATGTGACCAGGATTCACTCATTTCTGTGCTCAGGGGACCATATGCCGTACCAGAGACAAACTGGGGGTAGGCAGTTTGCAAAGTAAGTACATTAATTCCTGCACTATTACTCCAGACTTAGAAATCACTGTCTTTTAAAATTACTTAACTTCAGCAAACTTTAGATAACTTTATTTCCTCATGTAGCTCTTTTCTTATTAATAAGGCAAAATCATGATTTCAGATACATATAATAACACTGAATGGAGGGCAAACTAGATTGTATTGTATTGTATTTATTTTATTACTTCTATAACCTCATGAGATATCATATATATCATATATATTTTACTTATAGCACACAAGAACAATATATAGAAAACATAAAGAAGACCAATTCCAAAGGATCAGTAAAACAGAAAATGAAAATTTAATGTCCATTGCAATACCAGGACTGTAGAAAAAAGATAATACAAAAATATCAACATTCTTTGCAAAGTTAACTTTTATAAAATATCAAAGCATATGTTTCATTATTATATATTTTGGGGTTTTTTTTGGGGGGGTCACACCTGGCAACTCTCAGGGATTACTCCTGTCTCTAATCTCAGAAATCACTTCTGGCTCAGGGACCATATGAGGTGCTGGGGACTGAACCCAGGTCTGTTCTGTGTCAGCCTCATGCAAAGCAAATGCCCTTACTGTTTTGCTACCACTCTGGTTCAATCTTTATTACATTTTTTAGTTTCTTTACTCTTTACATCTTTGCTTATGGAGAGGATGTAGTACTTTTACACATTAAAGCCACAAGTAATTGAACTATTTTAAACATTCTGCCCACACTGCAATACGATAAAAATTAAGAAAAACATATTGGTGTACATATTGACTTGTTATTTATTATTCCTTCTAAAATATGCATTCAGTGTTAACTGCCCTGTAAATAAATCAAGGATTTCCTGTACCTAAGTTTTTGAAGAAAAAAACAATTACTTTAAATACATGAGAAAATAGTTTCTTAATGTTCTTCAAAAACGCTCAAAATCATTCACAAATTATTATACCACTCTTACTCAATTAATCCAAGTTAATGACTTCATCACAGACAAAAATAATTTATTTGGTAGGAAAATGGTCCCTAGATACAGTGTTTTAATTATCAAGCCACGATTGAACAGAAAATATGTTTTAAAATGAAGACAGATTAATTTCAATAGCAATATATACTTCCTTAATAGTAATTAAGATGGAATCTTAATTAGAGTGTATACTGTAACTTTGAGATAATTTTACCAAATAGTTTCTCAGGGAAGGATAGACAGATTATACAGCAAGGTAGAGCACTTGCCTTATATGTGTTTGACCAGTTTGATACTTGGAACTCTATAGGATCCTCTGAGCCTATCATGAGTGATCCCTGAGTGTAGCCAGGAGTAAGCCTGAACACTGCCATATGTCCATGAAAAAGAAAAGAAGAAAGGAAATAAGAAATCAAGAATAAAGCAAGTGAGAATGAATGAACAGAGAGAAAAGAGAAAGAAAAAGAAAGAATGAAAGAAGGAAGGAAGGAAGGAAGGAAGGAAGGAAGGAAGGAAGGAAGGAAGGAAGGAAGGAAGGAAGGAAGGAAGGAAGGAAAGTTTGGAGGGATAATGGGAAGGTAGGGTTGAAAGGGAAGGAGGAAACAGTGGGTAGAAGAAAGGAAGGAAGGATGGAAGCAAGGATGGAAAGAAGAAAATAAGGAAGAAAAGAAAGGAAGAAAAAGGAAAGAAGTAATTAAAAGAAATAGCTTCTATTCTCAAATATCTTGTAAGCATTCATAGAGATAGCACAACTACTAAGTAAGTAATGCTGCAAATTCTCCCCTGGCACTGCAGAATATTAAAACCCTGAAGGCCCTGACTTCTACTCTATATGGACCATGTGTTACTCCTAGCACAGTTAGGGTCTGAGCAGCACTTGAACTGCTCCCAATGTTATTAATATCAAAGTTATTGAATTGAGATACATAACATGTATGTTACCTGAAGTCTCTCAGTCCAATCACAAGTCTTTATAAGTGGAAAATCTTTTCTTTGACTAGAGAGAATGTAAGTATGGAAGGGACAGAGAGATGCTTATTGACTCAAAAGTGGGTGAAGGTGCCACAGTTGAGGAGCACCAGAAATGATAGGAAAGGAGAAAGAAACTGTTCTGACCTAGAATCTCTAAAATGATTGCAGCGAATCATAAACTGTTCAATGTTTATATCAAACGTATGGCTTAGAAAACTTTTAGATAGTAATTTGCTTTCTGTTATTATATGGCATAGCAGCAATGCCAGTCACCTAATTTTATCTTATTTAATTTTATTTTATTTTGTAGTTTGAGACACAACTGGTGGTGATGCCCAGGGTAGGCTAAGGAGGTTTGGGAGGCTTCTTCCAGCTCTGGAGAACATATGATATGATGGAGATTGTACTTGGATCATGTATATGAGGCAAACTTTCTACCCACTGTACTCTAGCCCCTTATTTTAGGTTTCATTGTTGGTTTGGTTTTGACTCACACCTGGTGGTATTCAGGGCTTACTTCTGGCTCTGCATCCAGTGATCAGTTCTAAGAGGCATGGGGACCTGCCAGGTGGAACATGTGCAAGGCAAGCACCTTAACCTCTGCACCATATATCTGACTCACATGTCTTTAATTTGTTAATTTCCTTGTTCTGATTTTACCATAAAGTACCACTGCTACGATTTGATATTGTTTGTTATTATAAAAATATCAGATGTTGTTAGGCCATATTCTTCTCTGAAGAGTAAAAATTGTATATATACAAATTTATTTTTCATCTCTCTATACATACATATACACATACAAGCTTAATTTTTATTAGTAGGAAGATTAAGACAAGCTTAAATGTGAATCAAATATGAACATGTTCTATATGTTTGTCACAAAGTAGTATTCACAAAATTTAATTTTCAATATTATAGTATAGGTTCTTTTATAGTATTTTTAAATTATATTTAACAAAATTTTTAAACCACCAATGAAGGAATTATTAAAATTATGTAAAATTCTTTCAATAAGTAATTTTACAAAGACAGATTATAATAAATTTAAAAGTTCTTATTCATAAACTAGGAAGGATTCTTGTGACTCAAAGTAATATATATATATTTATATCTATATCTATATAGACATATATATTTGCTTTTTGGGTCATACCTGGCAGCACTCAGGGGTTACTTCTGGCTCTATGCTCAGAAATTGCCCCTGGCATGCATGGGGAACCATATATGATGCCGGGATTCAAATCACCGTTCTTCCGCATGCAAGGCAAACGCCTTACTGCTGTGCTATCTCTCTGACCCCCAAATCAGTATATTTTAATAAATGAGCATAATAAAATGTTTAAAAATAAAACTATTGGAACATTTAAAAGATGATTTTTTTCTAATTTTTATTTTAACACTTAGATGTGCATAGTGCAGTTCTTCTGGCATTACATGTTTAAACACCAATCCCTATGCCAGAATAATCTTCCTTTACTAGTGTTCCCCAATTTCCCACCCGCTACAATATCCTGCTCCCATATAGTATAGACATTTACTTCATATTATTTGTTAAACCACAAAAACAAATGGTATTATCAAACTTAGATCAACAAGGGTCAGTTTGCAATTATTGTTCTATCTCTTTAAGGATTTACTTTAGTCAATGTCTAAGGATTTACTGTGCTGTGGTTGCTAATGGAGACTTCTGTATTACAGTTTATGCTTATGATTTTGGTATGCCACAATGTTATATTCCCATCAGATTTCCTATGATACTACTGGGCTGATATTACTATACACTACTTTACTACTATAAAATACTGAGTATTTTAAATAAGTATAAAATATAAGACTTATAGATCTGAAACAAATTTGGTACCTTGGAAATTTGATAAGGTTAAGTCGCTGAATTCCAGAGGTTTCAGCCAAGAATAGACAACTTGGGAAGTATTGGTTTCCATTATTTTTTATTTTTTTGGTAAGAAGCTGAGATGTTTTCCTGTCAGGAGATGGCTTTATGTGGGGGCTGCTGTTTTTTTCCAGTAGAGAGGTGGGTGAAGGAGGGTTTCTTCAAATTACATTCCAGAAAAAAAATGTCTGAAAGTTTTAGTCTTGTAATTAAATCTTATCAGAGAGGATTTAGCTGATCATATCATTTGATTTCAGTTGTGAAGCTGAGCAGTTTCTGTTAGAAGGTATAGGGTGTGGTAGTGGGCCACTGTAGTTCATGCAGAAAGAAGAATCACTCCCACTTTCCCAATTCTTTCATTGAATGCTACAGAAGAATCAAACTAGACCAGGCTACCTGAGACATCCAGGGCCATTATTTTCTGTTGGATTACTTGAAATAAATTTAAAGGATTATGAAGAAGAAATAATCTGAAAGAATAATTGTTGCAGAATCTACATTTAAAC
Organism: Suncus etruscus; assembly: GCF_024139225.1. NCBI lineage: Eukaryota > Metazoa > Chordata > Mammalia > Eulipotyphla > Soricidae > Suncus > Suncus etruscus. The sequence goes on from NC_064850.1 coordinate 80,388,507, forward strand.
CATAGCCTACTTAATTTATTGGAAATGAAGGAATAAGATAGAAATCAAAGCTTTTTTTTTTTTTTTTTTTTTTTTTGTTTTTCAGGCCACACCCGTTAGATGCTCAGGGGTTACTCCTGGCTACACGCTCAGAAATTGCCCCTGGCTTGGGGGGACCATATGGGACACCGGGGGATCGAACCGTGGTCCTTTCCTTGGCTAGCGCTTGCAAGGCAGACACCTTACCTCTAGCGCCACCTCGCCGGCCCCAAAATCAAAGCTTTTTATACTCAGCATTTAACCCTGAAAAGCCCTTTTTATAGTAGAATATATAAATTTTTTATCTCTTTGGTCCCCAGTATTATTATTCAGAGTCACAATTAACTAGGCATTTTTTTATCAGTTTTAATAATTTAAAAATAGTCTTCACTCTTCTGGAATATTACGTACAAGTCTATCAACAGTATTTGGATTTATTAAGAGATTTTCATTCCATTTGAGTTCTGATGGTTTGATGGTTACTTTTAATTATCAACTTCCCTATTTTACCTGATGCTCAGATACATGATTCAACATTATTTTGAAATTATCTAGGTAAGATAAAAAATTGAATTGTTAGATTGAGTAAAACAGATAATCTATTATAGACCTGAAAAGAATGAAAAAGTCAGATCCTCTCAGGAATAAGAAGAAATTCTACCTTATACTTATATATTGGGTTATATGAATTTTTTGCTTTCATATTCAAATTGAAACAGTTATTTTATTAGAAGAGTGTAATAATGTAAGTAGGGTGGTTGCTTTGCACGTAGCTGGACTAGGTTCAATCTTTAGCATCCTATAGTCTCCCAAATGCCACAAGAATATTTTATGTGTAGCATCCAAGAGTAAATCTCCCACAAAAGTACCCTAAAGTATTAACATTTCTTTGCTTTACTTAGAGTCACTTGGCTTTCAGAGTAATTTATCCACATATTTCTTTTTCTCTCTGCCCTCTCTGTCCTCATTCTCTGTACTTCTCTATATATTTATTCTTCCTCCTCCTCTCACTCCCTTTCTCTACTTCCTCCTACTCTACATCCTTCCTTAGTGTTTCTGTTTTATTTTTTATAGAGAAATATAATACAGATGAATGGAGAATCATGAGAACCACACTTCATTCTCATTTACTGACATGTTATTTTTTAGACAACAGTTCTATTTTTCGTAGGTCCAGTCAGTCTCTATATATCAAGTTAGGTACAGGCCTATGTTGGCAAAATCATGAATATTTACAGGGAATAAATGGCTTCTCAATTTAAAAAGATCATAATATAGTCACAGTAACAAAGGTTAACAGCTTTTTTTATTGTACCAGTTTGCTTTTCATGCCATGTTAAATAGAACATTTAAGGTGAAAAATATAAAAGGTGGTATTTGTGAATAAATTTTAGAAAGTACAAATAACTAAGACAAATTATCTATACTTATATAGTAAAATTCTAAAATAATGTATGGTTTAATATTGTTGTCTCCATTTTTTTTCCTTTTTCCTTTTTGAGCTCTGTTATGTCTTCATTTCAGGACCGTGGTTATTATGTGGTGCTTGTCTTTATTGCTGTAGTGCTCAATGGATTTTTGTTTTGTTTTGTTTTGTTTTATGTGAGATCTCCTTTTGTATGGTTGTGGTGTTTCACTTCCTTTTTCCCTTTTCTCTCTCAAACTGAGGTTGAGAGCCTCTAAAAGCACTCGGCCCATTTTTGGCTTATTTAATTTTTACCCCATTTTATAGCTCTTCTTTTCTTCAAACAAAACCACATAACTTGAACTATCTAGTACTGCCTCTCAAATAGAAGGGGAAAGAGTGGAGGTTATCAAGACCAAACAGGTGTATGATCACCAAGTAGTAAGCTAGACACAGAGGGGACCACCTACACTAGCAGCCTGGGGGTTGAGGGTGGGGGATATGGGATGCAAGATGGGAATGGGGATTGAGGGAGGACAACTTTGGTGATGGGAATTCCCCTGACACATTTTTAATAAGTACCTAAAATAGTACTGTGAAAGATATGTAAGCCACTTTGGTCAAAATAAAAATTATATCAAAAAAATAAAAATAGAGAAACAACAAAAAAATAACCCTGTTTTTATATATCTTATATCCTCAATACTTTTTATCTTATTTTCAGTTATAGGAATAGCATTAAAAATATCTTACAAGCAGGTTAGGAAGATTATAACATTATTCAAGTATTCTTCATCATTAAGGGTTATCATTGGATTTATAAACAAAATATTTACTTTTTATTCCAGTGACCTTCTTATTACTTCACTACAATTTTCACTGTGATTAAATGATAAATATTCCAAGAACAGTTGAATAAAAGACCTTGACAATCTAAGGAGTGTGGAGCTCAATTACAGTCCATTTAATTTCATAGTCCATTTTATGACAAATTAAAATTTTATGACAAATTATTTTCTATTAGTGTATCTACTTAACAAACAAACTTAGTTGGTTTAAAGCTCCCAGTGAAAAGCATATGGATTTATCTCTAGGATAGATATTTTTATGTGCCTACCAAACATAACAACTAAGGAATCAACTTACCTGTAAACTCTGTTGTCTTCACATAACAATGAATTGAAACAAAAACCTTTCTTAGGGCTACAAAATTATGCAAATTGCCACAACAGGGAAAGAACTAGAAGATATTAGGCTGACAGACATCAGTTGGGACAGGGATATATACAGAAAGATTTCATATATGGGACTTAAAGATACAATAAGGTAGCAACAAATAGTCAACAGCAACATAATGGGAGAAATGATCCATAAAATTGAGTTGGATATGAGGAGGTTAAAAAGGAAGGGATGTTGGAGCCCTTGGGAGAAGATGAATACATTGCTGTTTAGTATGGTGTTGAAATTATTTTCATGAGAAACGATATTAATACTATTTTAAGCCACAAATTCTAAATCATTATTTTTTAAAATCACAAAAATAAAAACCTGAAACTCTTTCTGCCATTTACATTGAAGAGCAGCTATCCATCTAATATTCACCTAATATCCATCTAACTTCAGAAGAAGTTACTTCAGTCTTATAATATTAGTGTTCATAAAAACTAATATTTCATTGTTTCTTAGAAAGGCTATTAGCACAATGTGATTGTCTTTTACAAATACATACATTATATAGACTTCTTTGTGATTTATGCCTGATGGTCAAAGAAACTGTGTACAATTTGTCAGTTATCATTTAAGTACTCTTGACTTTATCCCTGTTTCTCTAGAAAAATCACAATATATGAATGTGATGTGTGAGTAAGCATAAAAAAGGAATTTCATGTAACACTTAGCTACTAAAAAGTTTTAGAAACTGTGTTTATATATGTTCATACTCTGATATATTTGCTACAAAATAACATTATGGACAACCTAGAATCATTCACTTCCTTTCCTCACCTACTCCTACCTCAAATTCAAATTTTCTATATCTATGGATTATAAAGATTCATGGGATTCATTGATCTATTGATGCACGTAGGAATTTCTTTCTTTATTCCATATTTTTTATATTAAGTAGTCACAAGATTAAGATAACACCAACTGGGGCCGGCGAGGTGGCGCTAGAGGTAAGATGTCTGCCTTGCAAGCACTAGCCAAGGAAGAACTGCATTTCGATCCTCCAGCATCTCATATGGTCCCCCCAAGCCAGGGGCAATTTCTGAGTGCTTAGCCAGGAGTAACCCCTGAACATCAAACGGGTATGGCCCAAAAAAACAAACAAAAAAATAACACTAACCAACTTTCTTTAACTTTAATTCTTTAAGTTTTCAGCTTGGTTTTTACCCAAACAACAGATCTATGTTAGGCACTGTAGTTGCTTTATATATTTTAAATTGCAAACACCACTGTTAATATTTCATATAGCTAGTTTAGTAACACAAAAATTTATGCTGACATTAAAAGCCATCCTGAATTGCTACTAGGGATATTTTAAGAATCTCTCTATTACTAATGTGACACATGATGACTTTAATGGCATCATAAACCAGAAATATGAAAGCATTATTAAAAAAACTGCTTCATAAAAGAGTTATCAAGTAACTATCAGTTAAGCTGTTTAGACATGATGAAAATTCAGTCTAAACACACTGGGCCACTTCAGATACACTGAACTGGCAATATTATAAAGTGTGGAAGTAATGAATATTATTGCTTCAAAAATTGTCTTTGTTAATCTTACTCAGAATAAATTGTATTGGTTAGGGAAATACTTTTATCTTATGAGACCAATTCACATTTAAAAGCCATTTTATTATTATGAATCATTTTTTCAAGCCATTGCTCAGATGTAGAGTTCACATGACAAAACTACATTGCCTACTTGGCTTAAATATTGAAATAGTACACTTATATTCAACTATATATTAAATATATAGGGCTCTGCACTAAAGGATATCATCCATTAATTATTCAAACTCTTATGTTTAAACATTTATGTCCCATATACATTTTATCTTCTACCATTTTTCCTTATAGTTAATGGGTCCATATGACACTTAGGTTATATGAGCTCTTTTAAGTTCCTATAGAATATAATCATTGCAATAGCATCTATCTTTGCAGAAGTAGAATAATAAACATGTACCAATGAAAATGTGAAATTTTTTTGGAATACTTTCATAATATATGCATGAGTTTGCTTTAAAAATATTGCCTTTTGAGGCCGGAGTGATAGCACTGCAGTAAGGTGTTTGCCTTGATCATTGTTGACCCTGAACGGACCCAGGTTCTACCCCTGGCATCTCATGGAGTCACCCGAGCCTGCCAGGAGCAATTTCTGGGAACAAAGCCAGGAGTAAGCCTAGATCATGCTCGGTGTGGCCCAAAAACCAAAGAAATTTTTTTCTTTTAATTTTAAAGTTTTTTGCATATGGCATGAGTACATATTATTATTTTCTTTATTTTCTTTATTTTGTTTGTTTGTTTTGGGACCATGATACATGGGCTTATTTCTGCAACTACACTCAGAAATTGCTCCTGGTGGGACTCAGGTTCTACTAAATTTGAGGGAGATTGAACCTGGCTTGTTCATGTGCAAATTAAGCACCCTACACATTGTAATATCACTCCACTCTCCATAAACATAATTTTTATGTGGGACACACCCAGAAATTCTAATGGCTTACTTTTGGCTCTACATATAGGAATCACTCCTGCACTACAATGGGCATTTGGAAATTAAATCTGGGTCTGCCATGTGCAAGGTAAATATTTTACCGCTCCAGATTCTGAATCTAATAATTTTTTAAGGGCGATGGGATGGGTAGGAGAAAGGACACTTATGAGAACAGAAATGGCTTTTAGGAAAGATAAGGGAACTCTTGAGTTTGCCTGTCCTTATCTTGCTCTCAGGTGAAAGGAGGCATTCTTCTCCATTGTGAAATTCCTGGGAGGAAATTTATGACTTTTGAATTATTTTTGGAGGTTCAATGTTTGGAAAAATAAGAAATACCTCTTGTATCCATGGATTCTTCTTTATGCAGGAAACTGGAGAGGGGCGAAACATGGGGAGGGGGTGATAGGGGTTAATAACCAGCAGTGTACTGCTCAGGGCTTACTCCTGCCTCTGCATTCAAAGATTACTCCTGACCCAGGAGACCCTACTTAAGTGTTGGGGTTATAACCCAGGAGTGGCTGATTGTGAGACAAGCGCCCTATCTGCTGTGCTATTTGGCTTTTTTTCTGGCCCAACACCTGATCCTTAAAGATTTCAGTTCAAAATAGTTTTGATGACCCAGCTGTGGTACTTTGTGTTCCCTAGGTCTCCTTGGGAAGAGGTAGGCTGGGGCTGGAACACTGCTGGTTCTCTGCTCCTTATCAGGACTTATTTAGAGTTAAAATATGTTTTTTGTTTTTCCCCACACACCCCACACACCTCTGATCTGGCTAGTGGCTGCAGGCCAGGAAAGAGAAGGGAGGCTGGCATAGGGGCAGGGTGAATGCTGCTAGGCTGGGAAGGTCCATCCTGGCATCTCCTCTGCTCAAGGAGGTTGACACTGCCTGCCTGCTCCTTGTGGTGACCGGGCTGAGCCCCCTATATATTAAATATTGGCCCTGGTTTAAATTTTAAATTTTAATTTGTTTGTTTTCAGGTCACACCCAGCTGTCTCAGGGAATACTCTTGTCCCTGTCCCCAGAATTGGGAATTGGGCCTGCATAGGCAAAAGCTCTGTCTGCTGTACTATTTCTATTTGGGGGTGGGGGGTTTACACCCAGTGATGCTCAGGGATTACTACTGGCTATGCGCTCAGAAATCGCTCCTGGCTTGGGGGACCATATGGGATGATGGGAGATCGAACCACGGTCTGTCCTAGGTTAGCACATGCAAGGCAGATGCCCTACTGCTTGCACAATAACTGCGGCCCCTGTTCCTCCCTTACTTCTCTCTACTGCATCAGTGCACGGAGAAGATGATGAGATGAAAGCAAGGTAGTCTAGTAAGCTTATATTCATCAAGCAAAAACATTCAACTTCTTAGTTTGCACTCTAATTGTTTTAGTTTGTCTTGAGGCCACAACTGGTGTTGCTCAAAGCTCACTCCTGTAAGCACTCAGGTTTTCTGAATCTAATAATTTTTAGCTATTTATACATAGTAGAGTCTTGTCAAAAAGTCACTTCACAGTATATTAAAGATACATAGCTGTGATAGCATAGCGATAGGGCATTTGCCTCACATGCAGACGACAGGGTTTGATCCCCAGGAATACATATGGTCCCTTGAGCCTGTCAAAAGTAATTTCAGGGTGGAGATCCAGGAATAATCTCTGAGCTCCACTGTGTAGGGCCATAAATACACCCAAATATCTAGTTGACCTTGTTCTTCCAATGAAATTAGAATTGTTCAAAAGATGAAACACTTTGCATGAACTGAACAGACAAATCTGATAGAGACACACAAGTTTACAATGTTCCTACTGAGACCATCAGCTGCTAATAGCTCTGTTTTATTCCCATCAGCTGCTAATAGCAATGATCAGTGTCCTCTTTAACTGCTGTCACCAACTAGAACATTTGCCTATACTTTATAATCACTCAGATACAAAAAAGGATAAAATTCTAAATCCAATGTCAAGGATTTCTTATTCAGTGATCTGACATAGAGTTATAGTTAACATTTCCATGTATTTTCATGTTAATCTGACTATCTGGGTATTAAACTTTGACAACTTCCTCCCTATGGTGCCTATCTGAATATATTAACAAATATTACGTTAAATTTTGTTTACTTCTATTTAAATGGGAGTAAATGAATAATAATAGCACTAAATCAAAAAACTTAAAAAGATAAAATGTAATTTGATTTTCTTTTCTTTCTTTCTTTTTTTTTTTTTTTTTTTTTGGTTTTTGGGTCACATTCCTGGCTCTACACTCAGAAATTGCTCCTGGCAGGCTCAGGGGACCATATGGGATGCCAGGATTCCAATCCCGACCTTCTGCATGCAAGGAAAATGCCTTACCTCCATGCTATCTCTCCAATCCCCAGTAATTTTATTTTCATGCATAACTATTGATCTCATGTATGATATCAAAACATAAATTTAATTTGATCTCTTATTATTCCACTAATAAAACACCAATTGTTGCTGTATTAGGACTATTAATAAACAATACATAATAATTCATATAAATTATGATTATAAATGCAACAACATATTCACTGAAAATGTGCAAGCAGAAAGAATATACACGTTTTAATAGTGTAGCTATACTATAAGAAAGAAATCAAAGGGATATAAATTGGAAAAAGGAAAATGAAACTATTACTTCAGGTGACATTGAAGACCCTAAAAAGTCCAAAAAAGCTCTAAGAAACAGTAAAACAATACCTAATATGGATGGCTACAAGGTCAATACACAAAAATCTGTTGCATTTGTTTATACAAGTAATGACTCAGATGAGAAAAATTTCAGTCCATTCCATTTAATATAATGTCAAGTACCTGGGAAATCAACTTTAAAAAAGAGGTAAGATATTTATATCATGAAAACTTCAAAGCACTTAAGAAATAAATTGAAGAAGACCTACTGAAATGAAAAATCATTCCATGTGCATGGAAAATTACAAACCAATATCCCTGATGAACACAGATGCAAAGATTCTCAACAAAATCCTAGCGAAAAGGATCCAAATGCCTCATCAAAAAGATCATTCACTACGATCAAGTAGGTTTCATCCCAGGAATGCAAGGATTGTTTAACATCCATAAATCTATCAACATAATACATAACATAAACAACAAGAAAAATAAAAATCACATGATCATATCATTAGACACAGAAAAGGATTTGATAAGGTCCAACACCCATTTTTGATAAAAAAAAATAAAAACTCTCAGCAAGACGTAAATGAAAAAAACCTTTCTCAACATAGTTAAGGCCACAAGCCACTGGCAAATATTATCCTTAGTGGAGAAAAACTAAAAGCCTTTCCTCTGAATTCTGGTACAAGACAAAGCTGTCATCTCTCACCACTCCTATTCAACATAGTACTGGAAGTACTTGCTATAGCAATTAGGCAAGAAAAAGATATCAAGGGAATCCAGATAGAAAAGGAAGAAGTCAAGCATCCCATATGGTCCCTCGAGCCTGCCAGGAGCAATTTCTGAGTGTAGAGCCAGGAGTAACCCTGAGCGTTGCCGGGCATGACCCAAAAACCTAAATAAATAAATAAATAAATAAATAACTAGTAGAAAGAATGAATGAACACACTAAGTGGAATGATAAAAATTAATAAAATAAAACATTTCTATAAAAATAAAGTATAAAACAATTATCCTTCATATTTGTAAGTACATGTATATACAAATGCACATATCTAAATGCATCAGAGTGGCTAATGGATCAAAAAACTCAATCCAACCTTCTGCTGCCTACAAGAAATGCACCTGAATAGTCAGAACAAATATAGACACAAAATAAAAGGTTGAAGGAAAATCATCCAAGCAAACAACTCCATAAAAAGATGGAGTGGCCATACTAATATCAGATGATGCAAACTTTATACTTAGGAAAGTTGTAAGGGACAAAGATGGACATTTTGATTTAATCAAGGGATAAGTACAGCAGGAAGAAATCACTCTCTAAACAAATATGCACCGAATGAGGGGCTAGGAAAATATTTAATAAAATTGTTGACAAATTTGAAAAATAATATAAATAACAACACAATAATTGTGGGAAACCTCAACACGGAATTGTCAACACTTGACAGGTCAATCAGATTGAAACCCAACAAGAATATTCTAGACCTGAACAGAGAAATGGAAGAAAGAGGCCTAGAAGATATATACAGGACACTCCATTCCCAGAAGCCCAGGTACACATTCTTCTCTAATGTACATGGGACATTCTCCAGTATAGACTACATGCTAGCATATAAAACATACCTCCATAATATCAAGAGGATAGAAATTTTGCAGGCTACCTTCGCTGACCACAAGGCCCTGAAATTATATGTGAACCACAAAGGGACACAGAGAAAAAATTTAATATCTGGAAGTTAAACAGACTAATACTGAATAACCAGTGGATCTGAGATGAAATCAAAGAGGAAATCAAATACTTCCTAGAAACAAATGACAATGGAGACACAAACTATCAGAACCTATGGAACACAGCAAAAACAGTACTGAGAGAAAAATTTATAGCTTTGCAAGCGCACATCAGGAAAGAAGAGGGATCAAATCTAAATAGATTAATGACACAGCTCATAGAATTAGAAAGTACTCAACAAAAGAACCCAAAAATAGGGAGACAGAAGGAAATAACAAAGCTGAGAGTAGAAATCAATGAAGTGGTATCCTGAAAAACAATCCAAAAGATCAATGAAAGCAGAAGTTGGTTCTTTGAAAAAATAAACAAGATTGATAGACCACTGGCAAAATTAACAAAGAAAGAGAGAGAGAGAGAGAGAGAGAGAGAGAGAGAGAGAAACTTGATAACTCCTATTAGGAATGAATAGGAGAGATAACTACTGATATGATAGAGATCCAAAGGGTATTCAGAAACTACTTTGAGAAACTCTATGCCACTAAAAATGAAAACCTGGAAGAAATGGATTTTTGGACTCTTATAATCTTCCACGGTTGAATGAAGAGGATGTAGCATATCTAAACACATCCATCACTATTGAGGAAATTAAGACAGTAATCAAATGTCTGCCCAAAAACAAAAGTCCAGGTTCAGATAGATTTACTAATGAATTCCTTTAAAACTTTCAAGAGGAACTACTACCAATCCTGGCAAGACTCTTTCATGAAATCATAAAAAACAGAAACACTTCCAAATAGCTTTTATGAAGCCAACATCCCCTTGATATCTAAACTAGACAGAGATGCTACCAAAAAAAGAAAATTACAGACCAATATTGCTGATGAATACAGATGCAAAGATCCTCAACAAAATCCTGGCAAATATGATCAAGTAGGTTTTATCCCAGGAATGCAAGGCTGGTTTAATATCCATAAATCTATCAACATAATACAAAACATCAACAACAAGAAAAATAGAAATCACATGATCATATCAATAAATCCAGAGAAAGCATTTGATTAGGTCCAACACCCATTCTTGATCAAAACTCTCAGCAAAATTGGAATGGAAGGAACCTTTCTCAATGTAGTTAAGACCATCTACCACAAGCCAGAGGCAAATATTGTCCTCAATGGAGAAAAAAATGAAAGCCTTTCCTCTAAATTCTGGCACAAGACAAGGCTGTCCTCTCTCAGCACTCGTATTCAATATAGCACTGGAAGTACTCGCTATAGCAATTAGGCAAGAAAAAGATATCAAGGGAATCCAGATAGGAAAGGAAGAAGTTCTCGCTGTTTGCAGATGACATGATACTCTACATAGAAAACCCTAAAGTCTCTATGAAAAAGCTTATAGAAACAATAGACTCATATAGCAAGGTGGCAGGCTACAATATTAACACAGAAAATCAATGGCCTTTCTATACACCAATAGTAATAAGGAAGAAATAGACTTTAAGAAAACAACCCCATTCATAATAGTGCCACACAAACTCAAATATCTTGAAATGAACTTGACTAAAAATTTGAAGGAGCATACAAAGAAAATTATAAAACCCTGCTCCAAGAAATAAGAGAAGACACTTGGAAATGGAAGCACATACCCTGCTCATGGACTGCCAGGATTAACATCATTAAAATGGCAATACTCCCCAAAGCATTGTACAGATTTAGTGCAATCCCTCTAAAGCAGTGATCCTCAGACTATGGCCCATGGGCCACATATTGTATTTGTATCTATTTTGTTTCTTCATTGCAAAATAATATATATGCAGTGTGCATAAGAATTCTTTCATAAGTTTTGTTTTTACTATAGTTAGACCCTCCAATGGTCTGAGGGAAAATGAACTGGTCCCCTGTTTAAAAAGTTTGAGGACCTTTGCAAGATACCCATGACATTCTTCAAAGAAGTGGATCAGGCACTTTTGAAATTCATTAGGAACAATAAACACACTAGAATAGCTAAAGCAATTATTGGGAAAAAGAATATGGGAGGACTTACTTTTCCCAACTTTAAACTGTACTACAAAGCAATAGTTTTCAAAACAGCATTGTATTGGAATAAAGACAGGCCCTCAGATCAGTGGAATAGGCTTGAATACTCAGAGAATGTTCCCCAGACATACAATCACCTAATTTTTGATAAAGGAGCAAGAAATCCTATGTGGAGCAAAGAATGCCTCTTCAACAAGTGGTGTTGGCATAACTGGCTAGCCACTTGCAAAAAATTTAACTTATACCCCCAGCTAACATCATGTACTAAGGTAAAATCCAAATGGATTAAAGACCTCGATATCAGACCCAAAACCATAAGATATATTGAACAACACATAGGCAAAACACTCCAGGACATTGAGACTACAGGCATCTTCAAGGAGGAAACTGCACTCTCCAAGCAAGTGAAAGCAGAGATTAACAGATGGGAATATATTAAGCTAAGAAGCTTCTGCACCTCAAAAGAAATAGTGCCCAGTATACAAGACCCCCTCACTGAGTGGGAGAAACTATTCACCCAATACCCATCAGATAAGGGGCTAATCTCCAAAATATACAAGGCACTGATAGAAATTTACAAAAAAAAAAATCTAATCCCATTAAAAAATGGGGAGAAGAAATGGACAGACACTTTGACAAAGAAGAAATACAAATGGCCAAAAGACACATGAAAAAATGCTCCACATCACTAATCATCAGGGAGATGCAAATCAAAACAACTATGAGGTTCCACCTCACATCCCAGAGATTGGCACACATCACAAAGAATGAGAACAAGCAGTGTTGGCAGGGATGTGGAGAGAAAGGAACTCTTATCCACTGCTGGTGGGAATGTCATCTAGTTCAACCTTTATGGAAAGCAATATGGAGATTCCTCCAAAAACTGAAAATCGAGCTCCCATACTACCCAGCTATAACACTCTTGGGAATATACCCTAGGAACACAAAAATACAATACAAAAATCCCTTCCTTACACCTATATTCATTGCAGCACTGTTTACCATACAAGACTCTGGAAACAGCCAAGATACCCTTCAAAAGATGAATGGCTAAAGAAACTGTGGTACATATACACAATGGAATATTATGCAGCTGTCAGGAGTGATGAAGTCATGAAATTTTCCTATACATGGATGTACATGGAATCTATTATGCTGAGTGAAATAAGTCAGAGGGAGAGAGAGAGACGCAGAATAGTCTCACTCATCTATGGGTTTTAAGAAAAATGAAAGACATTCTTGCAATAATAACTTTCAGACACAAAAGAGAAAAGAGCTGGAAGTTACAGCTCACCTCATGAAGCTCACCACAAACAGGGATGAGTTTAGTTATAGAAATAACTAAGTTTTGAACTACCCTAATAATGAGAATATACGAGGGAAATAGAAAGCCTGTCTAGAGTACAGGCAGGAGTTGGGTGGGGAGGAGGGACATTTGGGACATTGGTGATGGGAATGTTGCACTGGTGATGGGTGGTGTTTTTTATATGACTGAAACCCAAACACAACCAAATATGTAAAACATTTGTTTAAATAAAAAATTTAAAAATATATATTTCAATATGTAAAATAATTCAAAAAATTCATGAATTCTTCCTTTAAGTAACTTTTTTTTATTAAAATTTCCTGAATGCTCCTAGTTCGCTAACTAAGAGTGTCCATTTTTGTATATTATTTTTATGGTAAAAGGAGAATTTTTTTTTTTTTTGGTTTGGGTCACACCTGGTGATGCACGGGGTTACCCCTGGCTGTGCACTCAGAAATTGATCCTGGCTTGGGGGACCATATGGGATGCTGGGGGATCGAACTGTACTGTGTCCTAGGCTTGCGAAGGCAAGGCAGACACTTTACCGCTTTTGCCACCACTCTGGCCCAAAAAAAAGGAGACATTTTTATAAATAAGTCTGAATTTGAGAATAGTGTTTTGATCCAAATTGGTTAGTATTGTTAGCCATTTTTTTCTAATAGAACTTCGTATTTTTGTCAAGTAGTATACAAATGAAAGGGAAGGATTGACCCTCTGCAGGACTTGAATTAAAAACTTAATGAGTTTAAATAATAAAACTGGAGGTAGAGTGGGCATTAATTTTCCCTCCCAGAAAATTGTTTTTCCTTGTTGCCTAATTCATTTTACATTGTTTTTGTCATGTACTAAGAGAAGCTGAGAATGATGGCAACAGTTTAAAATTCTTTTTTTCTGTTTGAAATTTCTTGTTAGCATTCTTACCTGGTTTTCATTGGTGGGTGAAAACAAAACACATCAGACACAAATAGAGCATTAAACAATGCCTTCTGCCTTCAAGGTTCATTTACTTCTCTCCTATACATCTGACTTAATAATTCACCCTCTGCAGAACCCCAGCACGCCTCTATTAGACTTTATGTCCTCTATTAATGTGACAGCACATCCAGCATAAAGCCACAGTGTCAGGGAGACTACAGAGAACAAGGGTGCTTGTTAGAATCAGGTGCTAAAATATTTCTCAAGATAAAATTGCCAATTCAAATTTCAATAACCCTAAAGTATGTTAGAAAGTTTTAAGTAGGTATAACTATTGGTAGACCAAAGGAAACTATATAACACATGTTCCAGTAGGTTTTCTTCCACAAACATCAGTTTATTGAATGTTAGTTAAAGCCTATTTGGTCTTTTACGGCTTTCATCACTTTCTTTCAGTTGGCTTTAAACAAAAAAAAAAAAATTGCACCACATATTATAAAATGAATAGCATATGAAAGTGATTAGTTTGACTGGGTCTTACAGGTCAAGCAACCAGCAAACTGATATTTTAAGATTTTAATAAGAAAATCTTAAAGATAACCAGGAAAATATAATTTGTTATACCAAGTAAAAATTCAGGGCTTTTCAATCTTTAATGTTGTGCTTTATATTGTTTATATATTGTATAGTGAATAATCATCCAATCAGTCTGAGAATTATGTATCTAGTAAATGATAAGTGCTAGATATATATGTTTGAATTGTATATTTATGGTAGATGTAAATATCCAAAATAAAGTCAAGGACATATGAACCTGAAAACAACCCTGCCCTGGTTTTATTTTATGGAGTTACTTTATATCTAATAGCTGAAAAGCAAGAAAACATCAAGTTCCATCTCTCTTTAAATTCACAATGCCTCCACTATTTTGCTCATTTAGTTTGAATTCAGTAGGAATACAAACTTTTTATAATGAAAAGATGATTTTATAACTAGATAAAATATGTTTTTAAACTAAAAACACTATTTTTCTGCTATTTAAACAAAACTAAATTGTCATTATAAACATTTATCTACATAGTTTTAGAAATACCATGTATAAAACAATAAGAAATTAGATTTTTAAATTATGTGTCTTGGCTCATTTCTCTCCATGGGGCAGGGAACTGACTATTCTAATATATGTTAAATTGTAGCTTGTGAGTTTTAGAGATGTTACTAAAAAGCAGGTTGTGCTGTACTTGAAAGGAATAGTATGAGTTAAGCTTGTATAGTAGATATATCTGTGATAATCTCTCTGACTACAAACTCATTTCCTTTATTGCAATTTCCTTATTCTTGTGTAAGACTTTTGTACTAGTTTTTAAAACACAGCTTATAGATTTTAGATATATATATATATTTTTTTATATCATAGTTCCAAAAGACTGAAAAGTATTCAATTATATGGAAATTCATTGTTTATATTGTGCTTAATTATGGTAAATTCCTCCTTTAATTTGAAGACAAACGAATTACATAATTTCACACACATTCAGTTTCATGGTATTCCTAATATATAAAGTAAATTTCAATGACTATTAATAAGAAATCTAAGAATCTCGTAGGTTTCTATATTTAACACTTACTACTGTGTGACCAAAAGAAAACATAACATTTCAAAATATTTGGAAATTATACATATTTAAGACTACTTTACATTTTTCTACCACTTATTTTTTTATTTTATCATTTTATTTTGAAATATGTCATGCTCTTCCTTCTTTTTTTAAAAAAAATCTCCACTTTGGCAGGTGAAAAAATTTCTTAAAATAAAATCCCTGGGAATTTAAAGTAAAATTACTATTTCTTTTACCCATTTTCACTTATTCAATAAAATTAGAGAAATGCTGGTGATTGCAATAATATGACTGATAATTTAAATGAAAAGAAAATCATAAAATTTTAAATTGTGGTACCCACAGCAACTATAAAAAGACACTCAACATGACTGCATATTTATATTAAGATATAAAACTTAACAACTTCCCCAGTTATACAAATGCTATATAAAAACAAAGAGGTGGAATGATGGTTGCTATGGGAATCACAACTCTGAACCTACTGACTTTTGGAAGTTTAAATATACTGACATAGAATTTCACACTGAATATTACATAGGTATAGGAACATGCACGGGATTAGAGACAAACATGTGGCAAATGACATGAAATGAAATAATGAAAGAAAATGTCACTCTAGTGCCTAAATGTCTCCTATTTATGGATCAGTCCCTTTCCTAGTGATAATATATTGCATCAGAAAACAGAGCACAATATCCCTAGGTTACGCTTTGTGGAGAGATGGTACATAGTTTAGTTTGATGGCTTAACTGTTCCTACACAGTCAAAGTATAAGCATTAGAAACAGGCATTAGTGAATCTTAAAATTTATTCTCTTATTCTAAAGTATTGTATTGATTTTATAGATTTTAGTAAGGTTAAAGTAAGATAGCCTATATAATTGCTAAGAAAGTTAGGCAACTAAGTATTTTTCTACATTTTAAGATAAAATTTACCATTAAAACTATATATTATCTTAAGCGGCTACTTTAAATTTTTCTGACTGATGATCTTTGAAAGTAATAAACATTTAAAAAATGATTCTCATAATTGGCTTTTTGTGTATAGTATTATATTTAGGTGAAAAGAAATATTTTCACAAGATTTATAATATACAACATAGTTAAAAATAGTTCAGCATAGTACACAAAATAGTTATAGATGAACTGATACTTCTTGAGAAATTGGAATGTCTCTTTCCCCCCAAGAAATAGGAGAGAAATAAGACATTGCATGAACTCTAACAATGGCGATCAAAAAACTCTTTACACATTTTCAGTCCAAATTATAGTGAGATCAGTCAAATACTCTTTGTGCTAATCAGCCTTCTGCTTAGGTATTATCTCTCCACCCCCCACAGAGATCTCAATGGTTCTGGAATTTTTGTTTTCTTGAGTATAAAGAGACAAGACATTTCCTTATAATCGTAAAACTGTTTCAAGAAGGAGGAATAATTTAAGAATTTTATTATTAAATTATTTGTTCAATCACAGCATAGAAGAATACAGTTGTGAGGTAGCCATAACTAAAATAATAACTCAGAGATCATCTCTTGGGTAATTTCTCTTCATGATCAAGGCCACAATGTATCAACAGGGATGTTTTAAATAAATAAAACTTAAACGTTTCAATTTTCATTACTCCTGTGTATATTTGGCACTGAGGATGACTGACGTTTGTTTGTATTTGATCTGGAGATCAAATTGATTGACTGATGTATATGAGTTATAGGAGCTACTAAAGAGCTATCTATGATTTTTTTTTTAAATGAAAAGATCGAGAGAGTAGGGTGTTTGTCTTGCAAGAAGCCAATCCAGGATGGATGGTGATTCGAATCCCAGCATCTCATATGGTCCCCTGAGCCTGCCAGGAGCGATTTCTGAGCACAGAGCAGAGTAACCCCTGAACACTGCCTGACGGGTGGGTGTGACCCAACCCCCCAAAAACAAACAAACAAAAAAAACGAAAAGAAAAAAGGAAACAAATACAGAGATTGGTTGTAAATTTGCACAGAACTTTTTTTTATTCATTTAAATTATATTACCCTCAAATTTTAACTATCAAGAGAACTTGAAGCTTATATATAAACTGAAATGTAAATGTCTACTTTAATTGATACATTTTAATTGAATCATCATGAGGTAAAGAGTACAAAGTTGTTCATGATTTTAAATCATACAATGTTCTAAATATATATATTTTTTTTTACCAATGTACATTCTCACCACCAACGTCCCAGTTTACTTTCAGTCTTCTACCCCACCATAAATCTACCACTATAATAAGGATATTCTTTCTGTCTCTCCTTCTCTCTTTTACTATCTCATCTCTCTTTTTTAAACACTATGATATGCGATATTGTCACTGAAATGGTATGCATATCACTTCAGGATCTAGCTCTCATCCAGAAGGGTCATTTCTAACTAGCATTGTCATGTGGTCCCTTCTCTGCCCTAATTGCACCCCTCACTTCTTTGTGGCAAGTTTCTTATCATGGACTGGTCATTCTGGCCCTCATTCTATTGTCTTTGGTTATTACTATACTATCTTATTTTCATATCCCACATATGAGTGCAATCATTATGGCTATTAATCTCAATATTTCTCACTTCATTCAACATAATATTCTCCATGTTCATCCATGTATCATGTAGAAGCAAATTTCATGATAATTTTTCTAACATCTGCAGGGTATTCCATTTTATAGATGTACCATATTTCTTTGTCCACTCATCTGTTCTTGGGCACTTGGGTTGTTTCCAGATTCTGGCTATTGGGAATATTGCTGCAATAAACATAGAAGTGGAGATGCCTTATCTGTGTTGTGCTTTGGGGTTTGGGGATACATTTCTAGGTCTAATTGCTGGTTTGTATAGAACCTAAATAGCTGGTTCTAGTGTTTAGGGTTTTTTTTTTTTTTTTTTTTACAAAAAGGCTAGACCAGCCTACATTTCCATAAGTAGTTAATGAGAGTCTCTGTTTCCCAGTGTCCACAGCAACACTGGTAGTTCTATTTTTTATGTATACCAGCCTCTGTGGTGTAAGATATATCACTGTTTTGATTTTCATGTCCATAATGACAAATAATGTGGAATATTTTTATGTGCCTTTTGACCATTTGTATTTCACCTTTGAGGAAGTTTCCTCTTATCTTTTCTTCCCATTTTTGGATTGGATTATATTTTCTTTTCTTTTTACACTTTATAAGTTCCTTATATGTCTTAGATATTAACTCTTTTCAGATAGATATTAAGTAAAAATTTTCCCCAATCTAGGGTCTATCTTTGTATAGTGGTCACCATCTCCTTTGAGATAAAAAAAAATCTTGGTTTAATGTTTTCCTATTTGTTTATTTTTGCTTCCACTTGCATTTTTGTTGGTATCTTATTGAAGATGTCTTTAAATTCCATGTCATGGAAGGTTCTACCTATATAATTCCTTTATGTAATTTATGGTTTTATGTCTGATATCAGAGACCTTAATATATTTTGATTTGACTTTTATGTATTCATTAAAAAGTGGCCTGAGTTCATTTATTTTCTTTTTTTTAATATTTTTTATTTAAACACCTTGGTTACAAACATGATTGTGGTTGGGTTTCAGTCATATAATATGACACCCCCCATCACCAGTGCAATATTCCCACCACCAATGTCCCGAGTATCCCTCCTCCCCTCCCTGCCCCCACCTGTACTCTAGACAGGCTTTCTATTTCCCTCATACATTCTCTTTGTTAGGATAGTTCACAATGTAGTTATTTCTCTAAACTCATCACTCTTTGTGGTGAGGTTCATGACGTGGGCTGTAATGTCCAGCCCTCCTCTTTTTGTCTCTTAAAATTGATGAGAAATGTCTTTCATTTTTCTTAAAACCCATAGATGAGATTATTTTCATGTAACTGATCAAGTTTCCCAATGCCACTGGTTGAAGTATCTTTCCTTGGTCCATTTCATATTTCTTGATACTTAATCAAAGATTGATTGATAATATACATGAGGGTCTCTCTCAGAATATTAATTCTATTCCACTGATCTGAGTGTTTGTCTTTTGTCCAATACCATGCCCTTTTAATTACCACTGCTTTGCAGTACAGTTTGATGTTGGGGAAATTGAATCCCCTATCTTCTTTTCCTCAAACAGCTTAAACTATTTATGGAGGTTTATTGTTCCATATACATTTCATGAGTCTTTAATCATTTATTTGATAAATGGCCTCATATTTTTCTGGGGACCACATTAAATTTGTACAGTGCTATGGAAAGTCAATAATCATGGATCACATTAAATAATAGATCAAGTAACTAAAGGCAATTATCTATTAAGTAATATAACTCAATCAGCTTTTCACAAATATAAAAGGCAAACTACAATAGAACATATTTTTCTGTAACTAAAAATAGTACATTATAAACAAAACAAGAGAATGAAAATTTGTGAATTTATTCATCATTATATTAATCTATTAAGGTACAATTACATAGAGTTAAAAGCCTCAATAAATATAGAGTCAAGATTCAGATTAGCAAGTATCTTACTCTGTAGATTTGTTGCTGGAAATGTATATACTAAGAATGTTTTGAGATGTAACATATACATAACAATATTATATGTAGTATATGTATAAGGAGGACAATTATGCCAGTGTATATATTATGCCCTATTGATGAATGTTTTATTTAAAGGGCTAATGCAGATTTAATGAAATCACAAAAAAATTGTACCACTGACATTGAAATGGTAATTTATTCAAAGTGTAGTCTCAAATTTAGACCAGCACTCAACAGCAGAAATATCTATGATATTAAAAATATACTGTCACTATCCTAAAAGCCAATATTTAATTGTAATTCTTGAGCTCATATAGAATGAGGGAAAAATTGAGCATTATATTTTATTCATTATTTAATAAAATTTAATGTGAATAGATAGATAGCCTATTCACTGAATGCTGAATATTTAGATTTTATAGCACAATTACCTGTAAGGTTATTCTTATTTTATTTTTCACAATTTTTAGCTACCATGGCTTGAAATTTCTTAATACTGTGAATGGTAGGGTTTCATTGATGCAACATTCCAACACAAATCTCACCATGCCACCAGTGTCCATTTTCTTTCATTTTCATAATCTCTCTCTGTATCCCAGCTACAGTTTCCCTATTCTATTTTCTAGTCTTCTGTTATGAATCAGCACACAATAATGTCCATGGTACTTGCAACAAGAAGAGGTTTTGGGGGCCAGAGTGGTGGTGCGGAGCTGTAAGGCACTAGCCTAGGACTAACCGCGGTTCAATCCCCCGACGTCCCAAATGGTCCCCCAAGTCAGAAGCGTTTTCAGAGCACATAGCCAGGAGCAATCCCTGAGCGTCACTGGGTATGGCCAAAAAAAAAAAAAAAAAAAAAATCCCAAAAAGAGGTTTTGAATTAAGATTCTTTCTCTAGAACCTGTTATTCTACATCTCTCCTCCTCTCCTCCCCTTCCCCTCTCCTCCCTTCTCCTCTTTCCTTTCCTCCCCTTGCTTTTCCCCTCCCCTCCCCTCTTTCTTCTCTCCACTCTTTTCATTTTAATAAATTGATCAGGATCTAATAATATCCTTTGTATAATTTGAAATATATTAGAGTTTATTTATCAAAAAGCAACAGAATCTGAACAAAAACAAAGTGAGATGAATGATATCTATATTTTATCTAGTTATTTAATTTGTTATTGTTTGTAATGTTGAAGAATATTTGAAAAATAAAATACATATTATTTCCATCATTTCTTTTTTCTTTTTGCTAAATCAGGGATTAAACACCAAATATTTCACTTACAGGCATGTTCTCTACCATGTCTCCAAATCTCCCTGCTTGAATCCTTTTGTTTACTACTTTTTTTATAAATGCAGATTCCAATATAAAACCTGAATGGTTCCTGTTCCATAATAAATATCACATAAAGTACTTGTAACTTTCTTTGTAATTCTGGCAAATATTTTGACATGACGGTCCTTTTTGTAAATAAAGACCATATTCACAATGAATATTATTGAAACTTTGAGTCAGTCCAGAAATTTGTGTCTAGGACTTCCTTAGTTTTCTCCGAGATGTTTTCTTTTAAGGGGCAGATTTGTCTTTGAGATTTACTTGGAACATTGTATTCTTTCTACTCTCATTGTCTGCTGTAAGTAAGGCTTATTGTGCCTGTTTTTCTTTATAATAAACTGTTTAACTGAGATTGAATAGTTTGTACAGGCAATTTGAATTCTGAAGAACTTCATTTATTTTGGTTTTGGGGCCACACCTGGTGATGTTCAGGGTTACTTCTAGCTATGTGCTCAGAAATTGCTCCTGGCTTGGGAACCATATGGGATGCTGAAGGATCAAACTGTGGTCTGTCCTAGGTTAGCACATGCAAGGCAAACGCCCTACCAATTGTGCTACTGCTCTGGCCCAAGAACTACATTTTTTCAGTCATTCATGAATATATAACAATTTTAAGTCAGACATTGTGTAAGTTACTTTCCCAGAGGACTTTTTAGCCTCAAAGGTATTCCTAAAAATATTTTAAATGAACAATCTGGAGGAGGAAATGCCTTGATCTGTTTGTTAACTTCTACAATGTCAATTGTCCTCAAATAACAGATACATACTAGAAATATGTGTGAGGATGCATGTAACAGGATAACATGAATAGAATTGCACCCTGGAGACCCCAGCATTCAGTAATCTAGTTGATTGTTTATAGGCAAGGTTCTACATAGGATGTAAGTAGTGTATCATTTCAAGAAATTATGCCTACATTTTAGTCTCTTGAAATAATATGGTCTAACTCCAGCACACTACTTACATGCATTCTCACATACATAGAGCCACAGCTACAATATGACTAAATAAAATTTATTCTGAAAGTTATTTTTTCTCTTCATTGCTCTTAGAACACATTTTGTATATGATTTTTAATAATTTTTGCATGATATAACTCACATTTACTTTGGTACATGCTTGTCCATCTGGATCATCGAACTTCCTTTGAAAAGAATTGTGTGTGGGGAGATTCCCTCCAAGAAATACTTAAATAATTCTGTGGTCCATTCCCTGTGGTACTCTGCCCAGCAAGCTAGCTAATTTAATGCTGAGGTCTAAGGAGGAAGAATTGCCTCAGCCTACTAATACCATGGGCCACTAGGGCAACCTCATCAATGCTGGTGAATTTTGCTTCATAAGTTACCATTTTATTGAGATATTATTTATTATAATTCACATATTTAAAGGTATAACAATGATTTTTAATATACTTACAGAGTTGGATGACAATGACCATAGTTTAGGAATGTTTTCCACCACCAGCATTAGTTCATTAGTAGTACCCATTAGCAGTTACTTCATGTTCCTACTCATACTACAACATTCAAGTTGAATTCAATGTAATCTCTTACAATCTAATTTAATTTTATAACTAGTAATTTAGGATAAATTTAAAATAAATGGAATCACTTATCTTTTTAGTCTCTATATAAATCTTATATGTATCATATTATAAGATAGCATGAATCATGTTATCCTAGTCCTTCAACTAGGGTAGTGCTTTTGAGATTAGTGCATAGTTTAGAATATTTTCTTAGTTCATTTAAAATGTCTATTAAGGGTAGAACATATGTAATTTATTCTTTTATTGGTGGATATTTAGCTATTTTTTATTAATAGTTATAATTCTGTTGTGAACATTTTATTTGTTTTTATGTGTATACATATATTTACAAACATGTGTATATGTATTTCTTCAGGCTGTATTATTTTGTATGTTTAACACTTTTATTAATATTTAAACAGCTACAATGCATTTTCATCTATATTTTATTAAGTTTTTAATTTTTCTATATCCTTAATAATACACAGTCTGTTGGGTATGAAATTCAATCTGATAACCATTTTTCTATTGGTTAATTTGTTTAAAATTATAGATTAATGTTCTTTGTATTTTATATATGGAGAAATGTCTATAGCTAGGCTCATTAAAACAAATAGTTTTGTTTGTATTTTCAATATAAAGTTTGAGTCCTTAAAATGTTTTGGAAACAGTTCCATTATCAAATATATAATTGCACACATTCTATTGACTATTTTGATTTTCATTAACTTTTTCGATGGTTTCACTTTTTTTTTTTTTTTTTGGTTTTTGGGCCACACCCGGCAGTGCTCAGGGGTTACTCCTGGCTGTCTGCTCAGAAATAGCTCCTGGCAGGCAGGGGGGACCATATGGGACACCGGGATTCGAACCAACCACCTTTGGTCCTGGATCGGCTGCTTGCAAGGCAAACGCCGCTCTGCTATCTCTCCGGGCCCGGTTTCACTTTTTAAGCTCTATATATTTTTTTGTTTTTACTTTTTGTGTCACAGTTAAACAAAACCAATATAAGTGTTTACTTAGGCATATTTTTTTAGGTTTTGCATTAATACTTACATGTAGCTCTTAAGCTTAGCTTTAACAATTTTGTATATATCTAAAATATGCATATCATTTAATAAAAGTATTACTTTGATCAACATACTTAAATTTCAAAAGAAAATATTGGCCTTATCTCACAGAAAACTAAGCACAATTTATTTATTCTATTTATAAATAAAGCACTATTTTTTTATTTATTTTTGGGGGGACCTCACTCAGTGGCACTCAGACTCTGTGCTCAGAAATCACTCCTGGCAGGCACGGGGGACCATATAGGATGCCGGAATTTGAACCATTGTCTGTCCTGGATGGGGTGAGTGCAAGGCAAACGCCCTACCACTGTGCACTAATTTTTATTGAAATTTCCCCCAAAATAGTCATTATTGAAATGATTTTGATCATTGCACAGATTATTCTTTTGAACATCTCTCAATCAAAATTATATTATTAAAGTTCAATCTTTTTATCTCTACATAAGAGACCTTTCTAGTTTAATAAACCAGAACTAAAAATGTATTTTAACTTGATACGAAGTAATTAGTTTTAACAATGTTCTAGATCAAACAGTTTAACTGAATTGGTAATCTAATTTAGAGCTGTAATTATATGTGTAAACAAGTTCCTTTTTCCCCAAAGGTTATAAATATCCTTATAAAAATAGACTAAAGGAAAGTGAAAAGGGAGGATAACCCCCCATTCAATTAGAAGGCATAAAAAGAATTATATTGAAATTTAAATTAAAAAGAGGTGTTTGATATGATAAATAATGACATGATAATGGGTTTCTGTGGGATATGGAAATAAATTCCACATCAAAATTCGAGGACCACAGTTAAGAGTTTGTTGGTGGATCAAATTCGCACTGTGATTTGGCCTACCTTTTCTGCTTTTTCACTGTACCGGAATGTGTCAGGAATATCTGTAAATTATTTGTATGCATGGACCTCTCAAACCTAAATATTAGGTCAGTATTTATCTTTTGTTTCTATTTCTCACAGGTTCTACTTGAATCTTCCAGGACAGGATATCAAAAACAACTCTTAAGAGACTTGTATCATCTATTTATTATTATTATCTTTTATTAATAATTTTATTTTGACCAAAGTGGATTACAAATCTTTCACAGAAGTATTTTAGATACATAGTGACATTGAATCAGGGGCATTCCCACCACCAATGTTGTCCTCCCTCCACCCCCTGTTTCCAGGATGCATCCCATATTGCCCTTCCCTTGCCCTTTGGGCTGCTAGTATAAGTGGTCCCTTCTGTGTTTGCTGTATTTTTTTTTAATTTTACTTTTTTAGTAAAGCAAGATTTATTTAATTGAACAAAATTATTTAGAAAATATGTGAGTGGAGAAGAAGAAAAATAATTTCTGTTCAAGAAAAACACAAGGTAGAGCAGGAGCTATAGGAGAGTGGGTAGGGATACCTGAGTATTATTCCTATCACCCTATATTCCCCATCTCATCCACAAGTCAACCAGTAGTATTACCCAAGTTTAGAACCCAAAGTAAGTCCTTAGTACTGCTCGGTGTGCCCACCCCCATTTTTTAACAAATTGAACATGGGCTTGAATGAGCAAGTAAGCAAACAAGCAAGCAAGCACATAGTGACGAGCAAGTAAGATAAGTATTCAAAAGAGAACATGGGCTTAAAGAGGAATAACTGTTCCCTCTTTAAAATAAAGAATGTAATGAGGGGCTGTATTATTCATGCTGAAATAAAGAAGGAGAAAACTTTGACTAGATGAACAATACAGCAGATACTATGCTTGCCTTGCATGCAGTTGACCTGGACTAGATCTTTGACACCACCAGAAGTATTCCCTGAGCATAATTCACAGATGGATGGTGGATGAGTCTGTCTGTCTGTCTGTCTCTGTCTGTCTGTCTGTCTGTCTGTCTGTTTGTCTGTCTGTCTATATATATGATAGATACAGATATAAAACTATATATGTATGTGTATATATAGATATGTATATAGATCTAGTATATATGTATGTCTATATCAAGAAATAGATTATATAACATATATAAGAAAGTTTTCATATACGAGGAAGGAAACTTACCACAATATGCATAGCATATAAATTAGTTAAGTAGTGTAGAATTACTAATTTGTTAGTTATCAAAGGGCAGTGGCACAAAAACCCTTATTTATCATTAATGAGAATTCTCACCTGACTTATTTAACCTAATCATTAGGAGATAATAATAGCCATTTCTTCCAAAATACTTGATATTGCTGATGATATCTCAGCAGCATACTGACAGAATGCAGCATGTATTCTATCATTTATCTCATCTATTTTTGACCAAAATGTGCCATAAGGGATATTAACTCCATTAAAATATTTAGTGAACAACTATAAATTGTATCAAATACATATTAGATTTAAGCTCTTCTATGGCTAAAATTCTTTGTACTTTTTCTCCTATATTGTAACTTTTAGAGATTGGAAACTATAGACTTATTAAATTTCTACTTTGGAATATTCAGCAATAAATCAAAGCACTGTTCAGCATACAGATAAAAGAAGGGTGACGTCTTTTACATTGCTCACAGCTGATCCAAATTCAGTTTGCATATGATCCCCTGAGTGCCATCATGAGCTATATCTGAATATAAAGCAAAGAGAAAATCCTAAGCATATATGGGTGTGGTCCAAAAGCAAACAAACCAACTGAAACTTTGTTTTTATACTTACCAGTATTAAATCATATATAATATGATATATATAATTAGCTTTTATGACATAGGTTGTTCACTATACCATGTGAGACAATCCTTATATAAAAGGCATTTCAGAATAAATCATGCATTCTTTCTCTATAATAATTTCCTCAAATGTGTTATACCAGTTCACCTTTTATGTAGTTGTGGTGTTTCATTGATTTTATAAATAACATTATAACTTTGAAATTACAATCTTAGTTCACTTTTTAGAGTTAGCTGCGGATAGAGAGATAGCATCACAGGAGGACTTTTGTCTTGCATGACTAACCCAGGTTCAATCCTTGCATCCCACAAAATTTTCTGAGCCTGCCAAGAGGAATTTCTGAGCTTAGAGTCAAGAGAACCCCTGAGCACCACAGGGCATGGCCCAATATTAAAAAAATAAAAAAACTTCTTTTGCTTGAGATATTTTGATTTACTACCAGAGTGTGGTAAATTCTGAATGTAGAACCCTTGAACATTGCAAGGTGAGTTGTATAACCTCACACTCACTCTCAAAAATAAGAAAAAAAGAAAAAAAAAGAAAATTATTGAAAACATTTGAGAACTAGTAGCCTGCGTATTATTGATTTTCTTTATGTTCTTAATAGCTTTGAGCTTCAGTTCTTTTGGGGTATGAGATGGGAGAGGGAGCAGTTTTCAAGAAATCAAACCCAAATCTCATGGAACTTTACCATTTAAGGCACATTCCCAATCTTTTATATCTACTCCTAAAACATAAATTCAAGCCCCTTTTGGTTATATTAAGAAAATCTGGGATTCCTGCTGTGTCCTTTGGCACACAGGAGACATAAATGGCCTCTGCTCTGCTCCCAGTTCTGTTCCCTGCAGCGTCCATGAAGAAGCCCAGCCATAAGCCCCTAAGTGCATGAGAGCAAAGGAAATCTCCTCAGAGCAGGTCATCAGAGGTAGGCTATCTCCACCCAAGAAGTATGGAGCCTGATTTCTGTCCTGTGCTTTGGCACATGGGAGACATTTAAATGGCCTCTACTTAGCTTTGTGAAGTAGTTGTGGATCACCCAGTCAAAACAGCTTCTGAAAGCTTGACAGCAGAGACCATCTCTTGAGGGCACATAATCAGAGGTTGGCTTTTCAACTCACAAAAGGTGAATACAGAGGAAATTGGCCACTCCATTTTGTTTGCAGCTGCACATATCTAGCCAATGAATCCAAGCACAAGATATAGAAAACACAACACTACAAGTGTGACAATGGGGAAATAATACAGGGAAACACCAAGCATTGAGAATGAATTTGGCAGCTCTGATGACCTGTCAATGACCTATTTAGCCTCTTGGATAAGAAGTTTAGAGAAAATATGTAAAGGATCATCATAGAACTCAAAGAAATCATGGATGGAGGTGAACAGACCACAAATAAGAATCAACTGGATATAAAAATAGAAATTATAACACTCCAAACTAAAATAACATGATTGAAAACCTTGGTAAGCAAAATGAAAACCTCACTGAAAACCTCTCCAACAGAATAACAAATCAGTGAGCTGGAAGATGAGATGCATAAGAACTCCTTACAACAGAAGAGATTGGAAAAGAGCCTTAAAGCAAATATATAAACAATAAAAAATACTCAAAGAATATGAACAAACAAAAATAGAAGTGTTTGATAAACTCAACAGAAAGAACATAAAATTATTAGAGTCCCAGAGACCAGGAAAAAAATTCCCAGGAAGAAACAACAGTCAAGGAAATCATTGCAGAGAAACTCTCAGAGCTAAAGACTACATGCAACCAAATCCTGCATGCCTGAAAAGTACCAACAAAAAGAGACACAAAGAAAAGCATCACACGGCACATCCTAGTCACATGATGAATCTCAGATATAAGGATAGAATACTGAAAGCAGCAAGATAAAAAGGGAAATTATATTCAAAGGAGTATCCGTAAGGTTTACAGCAAACCTGTCATAATTAACTTTCAAGGCCAGAAGCCAGTGGTGGGATATGGTGACAAAAATCAATGAAATGAATGCTTCACCAAAAATACTACACCCAGCCAACTCACTTTCATGTTTGAAGGAAGGAAGGATACATAGCTTCATGACAAACAACAGCTCAGAAACTTTAAAGACTCAAAACCAGTCTTAAAATAAAAACTGAAAGGTCTATGTTAAAACAAGACAAAGAGACAAAACAAAATCCAACATAAAGATGAGAATAAATACCATGACAATTATTTTTCTCAACGTCAATGGAATAAATGCACAAGTTAAGAGATGTTGAGTGGCAAAATGAATCAAAAAGTTCATGTCATCATTCTTCTACCTATAAAAATTTGAACTGTCAGAACAAACTTTGACTCAAAATCAAAGTTTGGAGGACAATCATCCAATAATAAAACCCCCATAATAGCTAGATGATATAAACTTTAGACTTAGAAAAGTTATGTGACACAATGGACATTTTGGTTTTTCTTATTTTTTCTTTTGGTTTTGAGTCACACCCAGCAGCATTCAGGGGTCATTCCTGGCTCCAGGCTCAGAAATCACTCCTGGCAGGTTTGGGGGACCATATGGGATGCCGGGATTTGAACCACTGACCTTCCTTCTGCATGCAAAGCAAATGCCTTATCTCCATGCTAACTCTACGACCCTTATTTTTTCTTATTAATATCTTTATTTAAACACCTTGATTACAAATATTATTGTAGTTGGGTCACAGTCATGTTAAGAACCCTTCACCAGTGCAATGTTCCCACAAGCAATATCCCAAATCTCCCTCTTCCCCATCCCACCCTCACCTGTACTGTAGATAGGCTTTCTACTTCCCTTATATATTCACTTTGTTATGATAGCTCTCAAAGTAGTTATTTCTCTAACTGCACTCATCACTCTTTGTGGTGAGCTTCATGGCGTGAGCTGGACCTTCCAGCCCTCCTCTCTTTGTCTCTGAAAATTATTGCAAAAATGTCTTTTATTTTTCTTAAAATGCATAGATGATGAGACTATTCTGCATCTATCTCTCTCCCTCTGACTTATTTTATCAGCATAATAGATTCCATGTACATCCATGTATAGGAAAATTTTATGACTTCATCTCTCCTGACAGCTGCATAATATTTCATTGTGTATATGTACCACAGTTTCTTTAGCCATTCATCTGTTGAAAGGCATCATGGCTGTTTCCAGAGCCTGGCTATTGTAAATAGTGCAGCAATAAATATAGGTGTGAGGAAGGGGTTTTTGTATTGTATTTTTTGTGTTCCTAGGGTATATTCCTAGGAGTGGTATAGCTGGATCATATGAGAGCTTAATTTCCAATTTTTGGAGAAATCTCCATATCGCTTTCCATTAAGGTTGGACTAGACAGCATTCCCACCAGCAGTGAATAAGAGTTCGTCCCTCGATCTACTGTACCTCTCCTGAGAGGGCTGAGAAGAGCCCACCAGACACTCTCTCCTAGAGGTGCCCAAGCTAAAAGAGTGAGAAAGACTGGGTGAATGAAAACCAGTTATCAGCAGTGCCCCTGGAGAAAGGCAGATCCTTTGCTTGTGAAAGCAGGCAGAAGAAATTTGCCCCTGCTGCAGGATTATCAATTGGGAGAGACTGAGGGGGACTGATGCCTGTGCAACATCCATATCATTTTCCATAAAAGTTGGACTAGATGGCATTCTCACCAGCAGTGAGTAAGAGTTCCTGTCTCTCCACATCCCCACCAGCACTGCTTGTTCTCATTCTTTATGATGTGTACCAATCTCTGTGGTGTGAGATGATATCTTATAGTTGTTTTGATTTGCATCTCCCTGATGATTAGTGATGTGTAGCATTGTTTTCATGTGACTTTTGCCATTTGTATTTCTTCTTTGTCAAAATGTTTGTTCATTTCTTCTCCCCATTTTTTGATGGGATTAGATGATTTTTTTCTTGTAAAGTTCTGTCAGTGCCTTGTATATTTTGAATATTGGCCCCTTATCTGATGGGTATTGGGTGAACAGTTTCTCCCACTCAGTGGGTGGCTCTTGAATCCTGGGCACTATTTCCTTTGAGGTGCAGAAGCTTCTCAGCTTAATATATTTCCATCTGTTTATCTCTGCTTCCACTTGTTTGGAGAGTCCTGTTTCCTCATTAAAGATGTCTTTAGTCTAAATGTCATGAAGTGTTTTACCTATGTGTTGTTCTATATACCTTATGGTTTCAGGTCTGATATCAAGGTCTTTAATCCAGTTGGATTTGGCCTTTGTACATGGTGATAGCTGGGGGTCTGAATTCTCTTTTTTGCAATTGGCTAACCAGTTGTACCAACACCACTTGTTGAAGAGGCTTTCCTTGCTCCATTTAGGATTTTTTGCTCCTTTATCAAAAATGTGGTGATCATATCTGGGAAACAACAAAATGGGCATTTTCTAATAATCAAGAGATATATATATATAACCCCCCAAATTCACACATTCTAAATAATATATGCACCCAATAAAGGAGCTATAAAATATTTAATACAATTGTTGACATGTCTGAAAGAACATATCAATAGCAACACAATAATAGTAGAAGACTTCAACACTGATCTATCTCCTTGATAGAGCAACCAGGATGAAAATTAACAAGAATATACTAACTCTAAAAAGAAAAATGAAAGAAAGTGAACTAGTATGTATGTATGTATGTATGTATGTATATATATATATATATATATATATATATGGCTTTCCTGTATATATTCCACCCCAAGAAAACTGAATACACATTATTCTTCAAAGCATATGAGTCATTCTCCAGGATAGATCAAATGTTGGCCTATAAAATATACCTCCATAAAATGAAGAGGATATAAACTGTACAGACTACCTTCACAGATCATTGCACTGACATTAGAAGTGAACTACAAACAAACAGAGGAAAAACTTTAACACCTGAAAATTGAACAGCCATCTACTGAAAAAACAGTGGGTAAGAGATAAAACCAAAGAGGAAATCAAAAGATTTCTGGAAGTAAATGAGAAAACTCCAAACTGGAATTACAGGTCTGAACCACTCAGTAGATTAATTGAAATCCTCAATGAAATGTCTCTCTAACGGAGTAGCAGCAGCTGAGAACAGGGTCAGTGAACCAGAGAATCAGATGCAGAACATACAGCAGAAGAGTTTAAAAATAACCTTCAAACAAATGATCAATGAATAAATTACTCAAATAGGTGAACAAATGAAAATAAAAGTCTTTGGTGAACTTAACAGAAACAACATAGGAATCATTGGAAACCCAGAGACACAGAAAGAGAATAATAATAATGAGTTGGAGGAAGTGTAATAAGAGGAAGAGGAGGAGGAAGAGTAGATGAAGGAGGAGGAGAAGGAGAATTAGTAGAAGAAGAAAATAAGAAGAAGGAGGAGGAGGAAAAGGAAGAAGAGGAGGAGCAAGAAGAAAAGGAGGACAAAGAGGAGAAAGAAGAAAAAAGGGAAGTAGAGAATGAGGAAGAGAGAGGAAAAAGAAATATAAGAAAAGAAAAGAGGAAGAAAGGGTAGAAGAATAGGAAGAAGAAAAGAATAAGAGAAAGTAGAGTAGGAGTAGGAAGAAGAGGAAGAAGAAGAAAAAGAGAAGAGAAAGAAGAAAAAGAAGAGAAGAAAAAAGAATCACATGGATTTACTAAAGTATTCTTTCAAACCTTCCAAGAAGAACAACTACCAATATTTTTAAGTTCTTTTCAGAAAATTGAAGAGAAATAAACACTCCTAAATGGTCAGGCTACAAAATCAACACACAAAAAATTCAATGGTCTACTTATATACAAATAATGATAGAGAAGAAATAGACATTAAAAAAAACCCAATTAGTTCACAATTGTGCCCCAGGAACTCAAGTACCCTAAAGTAAACTTAACTAAAGAGGTGGAGGATCTATATAAAGAAAACTTCAAAACACTGCTTCAAGAAATCAAAGAGGGCACTATTTTCTTTGAGGTGCAGAAGCTTCTCAGCTTCATATATTCCCATCTGTTGATCTCTGCTACCACTTGTTTGGAAAGTGCAGTTTCCTTCCTAAAGATGCCTTTAGTCTCAATGTCATGGAGTGTTTTACTGACGTGTTGTTCTATATACCTTATCGTATCAGGTCTGATATCAAGGTTTTTAAGCCATATGAATTTTACCTTCATACATGATGTTAACTGTGGGTCTATGTTTGCTTTTTTGCAAGTGGCTAACCAGTTCTACCAACAACCATTTGTTGAAGAGGTTTTCCCTGCTCCACTTAGGATTTCTTGCTCTTTTGTCAAAAATTAGGTGCTTCTATGTCTGGGGAACATTTTCTGAGAACTCAAGCCTATTCCACTGATCTGAGGGTCTGTCTTTATTACAATACCATGCTGATTAGATAACTATTGCTTTGTAGTACAGTTTAAAGTTGGGGAAAGTAATGCCTCCCATATTCCTTTTCCCTAGGAGTACTTTAACTATTCAAGGGTGTTTATTGTTCCAGATAAACTTTATAAGTGTTTGATCCACTTCTTTGAAGAATGTCATGGGTGTCTTTAGAGGGATCGCATTAAATCTGTATAATGCTTTGGGGAGTATTGCCATTTTAATGATGTTAATCCTGCCAATCTATGAGCATGGTATGTGTTTCCATTTCCCTGTGTTTTCTCTTATTTCTTGGAGCAGGGCTTTGTAGTTTTCTTTCTATAGGTCCTTCACGTTTTTGGTCAAGTTGACTCCAAGATATTTGAATTTGTGTGGCACTAATGTGAATGAAATACAAGAGCCACGCACCATGTGGGAGAAACTGTTCACCCAATACCCATCAGATAAGGGGCTAATATTCAAAATATACAGGGCACTGACCGAACTTTACAAGAAAAAAACATCTAATCCCATCAAAAAATGGGGATAAGAAATGAACAGACACTTTGATAAAAAAGAAATACAAATAGCCAAAAGGCACATGTAAAAATGCTTCTCATCATTAATCATCAGGGAGATTCAAATCAAAACAATGATGAGATACCATCTCACACCACAGAGATTGGCACACATCACAAAGAATGAGGTTAGTGCTGGCGGGGATGTGGAGAGAAAGGAACTTTTATCCACTGCTGATGGGAATGCCATCTAGTCCAACCTCTATGAAAAGCGATATAGAGATTCCTCCAAAAAATTGGAAATTGAGTTTCATTCAACCCAGCTATTCCACTCCTAGGGATATATCCTAGGAATACAAGAATACAATACAAAAATTTCTTCCTCACACCTATATTTATTGCAGCACTATTCACAATAACCAGGCCCTGGAAACAACCAAAATGTCCTTAAACAGATGAATGGCTAAAGAATCTGTGGTACATATAGACAATGGAATATTATGCAGCCATCAGGAGAAATGAAATCATGAAATTTTCCTATACATGGATGTATATGGAGTCTATTATGCTAGTGAAATAAGTCAGAGAGATAGAGATGCAGAATAGTCTCACGCATCTATGGGTTTTAAGAAAAATAATAGTCACTTTTGAAATAATCATCAGAGACAATGAGAGGAGGGCTGGAACTTCCAGTTCACTTCAAGTAGCTCGCCACAAAGAGTGGTGAGTGCAGTTATAGAAATAACTACACTGAGAACTACTATAGCCATGTGAATGAATGAGGGAACTGGAAAGCCTGTCTAGAGTACAGGTGGGGATAGGGTGGGATGTAGGGAGAAATGGGACATTGGTGGTGGAAATGCTTCACTGGTGAAGGGGGTATTCTTTACATGACTGAAACCTAATCACAATCATATTTGTAATCAAGATGTTTAAATAAAGATATTAATAATAAAAAAGAAATCAAAGAGGACACAAAAATGGAGACTAATACTCTGTTCAATGATTGGGAGAATTAACATAATTAACAGCAAAATATTCCCCAATCATTGTAAAGATTCAATGCAATATCTCTAAGGATACCCATGACATTCTTCAAAAAAGTGGACAATACACTCTTGAAATTCATCTGGGACAATAAATACCCATGAGTAGTTAAAGCAACCTTTAGGAAAAAGAATTGGGAGGTATCACTTTCCCCAAATTTAAATTGTAGTACAATGCAATAGTCATTTGAACAGGATGGTTTTGGAATATAGCCAAACCCTCAGATCACTGGAACAGACTTGAGTATTTTGAATATGTTCACCAAACATACAATCAATTAATCTTTGAAAAATGGGAAAGATACACAAAATGGAGCAAGAAAAACCTCTTCAACAAGTGGTGCTGGGACAACTGGTCAGCCACATACTAAAAGAGAACTCAGACCTCCATCTAACATCATGAACAAAGTTCAAATCCAAATGGACTAAAGACCTGGATATTGGACCCAGACCATAAGGTATATAGAACAACATATATAGATATAGATATATAGATATAGATATAGAGGAACACACAGATAAATCTCTTCATAATATTGAGACTAAAGACATCTTCAAGGAAGAAACATCACTGTGCAAACTAGTGGAAGTGGTGATAAACAAATGGGACTATGTTAAGATGAGAAGATTCTGCACCTCACAGGAAATAGTGACTAGGATACAAAGGCCACTCACATAATGGGAGAAACTATTCATCCATTACATAAGGGGAAAATATTTAAAATACATAAGGTTATGACAGTATTTAAAAAGAAAAAATTACCTAACCCCATCAACAAATGGTGAGAAGAAATGAACAGATACATCCTCAAAATACAAATTGCCAAAAGGCACAAGAATAAGTGATCCATATCTCTTATCTTCATGGAGAAGCAAATCAAAACAACAGTGAGTTACAATTTTATGCCACAGAGATGGACACACATCACAAAGAACAATCAGTGCTGGTGGGGGTTTGGGGAGAGATTAAATTCTCAATCACTGCTGGTGGGAATGACATCTTATACAGCTTTTATGCAAAACAATCTGAAGACTCCTCACAAAACTGGAAATTGAGCTCCAACATTATCCAGCTCTACCACTCCTAGGGATATGCCCTAGAAACGCAAAAACACAATACAAAAATGCTTTCTGAGCATCTGTATTCATTGCAGTGCTATTGTAATAGCCAGAATTTGGAAACCACCCAGATGCCAGAC
The DNA here is from genome assembly GCF_024139225.1 of Suncus etruscus. Taxonomy (NCBI): domain Eukaryota; kingdom Metazoa; phylum Chordata; class Mammalia; order Eulipotyphla; family Soricidae; genus Suncus; species Suncus etruscus. The sequence goes on from NC_064850.1 coordinate 80,424,105, forward strand.
AACAGATGAGTGGCTAAAGAAACTTTGGTGTATATACATAATAACATACTATGCCACCATCAGGAAAAATTGTCATAAAATTTTCCTATATATTAATGGACATTAAAACTATTATGCAGAGTGAAATAAATCAGAGAGAGAGAGAGATTGACACAGAATAGTCTCACTCATCATTTGGATTTAAGAAAAATAAAATACATTATTGTAAAAATACCCAGAGAAAATAGAGTTGAGGTCTAGAAGGACTAACACACTATATGAAGCTTACCACAAAGAGTTGGTGAGTTTAGAGAAATAACTATACTAACAACCATCATGACAATGGTAGTTAGTGAAATAAATAGAATGCCTTTCTTGAATACAGGCAGGGAGTGGGAAAAATTGGAAGCATTGGTGGTAGAAATGTTGCACTGGTAAAGGGGAATGTTCTTTTTTATAACTGAAAGTCAACTACAAATATGTTTTTAATCCTGGTGCTTAAATTTATGTATAATACAAAATGAAATAAAATAAGAAAAATATGGAAAATTTTCTATGAATTACTGTAATTAGGGAACATTTGATCTTAATATTTGTGACTTAACATAATACTATTCATTTTAGTTCTCAATCAGAAAGTTCAGTGAGGGACAGAAAATATCTCTCTTTCAATATTATTTTATGATTTTCAAGGTTGTAGTATGATTTCTATGGACACTGATATTTATTTATGTTTATCATTTTTATTAAAATTGATTAATTAGAAATAATGGGGCTTTCATGTCACCAAACCCAGGCTTAATCACCAGAATCCTAAATATACCACTGAATATAGCAGAAGTTATACCTGAGTTCAAGGGCAGGAATAAAACCTGATCACTACCAGGTGTGGACTACTAAAATAAATAAAACAAAATAATATGATATATTAATATAGATATATTAATAGTAGACAATACAATATTCTCTTCAGTATTTTCTGGTTTTAAAACTAATATTTTGCTGCACTTCTAAATGAATTGTGGACTGTAGATGATGCACCCACTATTGAGTCTATTCTACTTCTACTTTCTTTATATCTTTTGTTTCTTCTCTCCTTCTCTTTCCTCTTTCTCTCTCCTATATTTTGCCTAATATTTTACATCATTGTATTCTTCTAAAGTTAGAAGGTTCTGAGACTTTTCAGCCAATTATTACCAAAGCAGACCAAATTTTTACTGTATATCAACAGAAAAGAAATATGGGCTCCTGCCTTTTTCACAGAACCTTAGAACTACTATCATTTTATTCAGTCTCATAATTCTATATCTTTCTACAAATTGAAAAAAGAAATAAAATCAAATGGGACCCTTAGGCCAAGTGGTCTCAGGAGCACTGAGTAAAAAAAAGACAGATTTAAGTACCCAAGACAAAGTCAATGACAATAGAATCAAAGGACACAAACTATAACAAGCTAAACACAAAATGGACCTGTTGTAATCCAGGGGGCTAAGAGTAGAAGTATGGGATGCATGCTGGGAACTATGGAGGAGGTAAATCAACAATGGTGGTGGTGGAAATGTTCCTAATTTACTGTCACTATGCGTCTGAAATAAACTGTGAAGGTCTAGTAATTGAAAATGGCCTCAGTAAAATAAAATTAAGAAAAAGAATAAAAAAGAAAAGAGCTCACTCAAAGTAATACACATGATGGTAATACAGTGAACAGACTCGAGCTTTAATGATCTTAGGAAGCTACCTGATTTTAAAACTTGCTTGAAAACATCTCACTGAGCACATAAAGTGAATTCTCAAAGATATTCAAAATAGATCATTTCAAATAATGCTATTAATTTACAAATAAATGCACACATACTATTATGTATTATATAAGTTTTTGAAGCTCAATTGCACCCACTAATAAGGTTTAGGTCATATCTTTATTCTATGAACTTTAACTTTAACTTATCAAGTTCAGTGAAATATTAAGTATCAACTCTGAATTGATATAATTATATCAATCTGAGTTGATATAATTATCCTGAATCTATATAAATGTGAAGAATAAACTCCCATGATCCCTACTTAATCTAGTTTTTTGGCCATTCCTGTTTCATCTACTGTTTTAAAACATTGAATCTAATAAACCTTTTTATTTTTGGTTTAGTGCATGATAGATATACTCTTCTTTATTAGTTATGAAGCAAATCCCAGTTAATTTGTCCTAATAATGATATCTAACATGATAATCCAATTTGAAGTGATTCTCCATCTTGAGGCCCTGAACATATTTATATGGAAATATTTTGCTTATTTATTTTTCATAGATTTACTTTTATGTTAGTAGAGATTTCTAATCCACATTGCTTCATTAAAATAAATGATTTGATGCAAGGCAGCTCAAAATTCATATTCTGTGCTAATTAACATATTCTTCTAATTGTTTGAAGACTCCTGATGTCTTTCTGGTACTTTCAACTCATTACTTTACTAAAGTTACAGTTCTTAAAGGAATAGTAACAGATACGATGAAACTTCCTTTCTACATATACACAGTCTTAAAATACATTAATTTGTGAAAGCAGGCCAATAATTTAAAATCTGTTAATTGATGTGCTTTCCTTCCAAAACCAAGTGAAATATCTTTTCTATTTTCCATTTCTACTTTCCCATCTGGGAAACTAAAATGCGTTTTTAAAAGATTACTACTTTTAGATGAAAATAATGTAGCAAAACATATATTAAAATTGCTATATGCTTCCAGTTAAATATATTTTAGTCAGAACAGTAGAGCAGGATTTAATTTACTAGATTTCTATTATAGAGAAAAATAAGGAAGAGAAAACTAGTTTAATTTGAAAATGTTTATTTTTCTTTGTAATTACCAACAAATAATATGTGTCAATTCATACTTGGATATAATTATGAACTGATCTTTTTGGCAAGTGATGGCAATGAGATGACTTGTCTGTAAGAACTAGTAATTAAAGACAGAAATTTGAATCAATCAAGGATTATGACTGTTTGAAAATACAGTGGTATGTGTATACAGATAATAATGAATTAAGTACAATATATAATAGAACATATATAAACATATGCATGCAATGTATATGATACAATTCATACCACAGCGATTGGAAAAATAGATCAAGGTCATGGGTGCATGTTTTATATGTACAAAAACACCCCGAGTTGATCCTAAGCTCCACATGGTCCCAGTAGTTAACTGTTAGGTATAGAGCTGGGCGCCTACAATAACCTCTGAGATAGCTTGGTGCTTACTAATATTGATAACCAAAGAACTAACGTGTTGCTTTCAAATTATTGCAAATGCTAAAGTCAATACTTGAACATTCATTTTCTAATATGTTCCAATTGATATAAACTTCCACTAATCCTAAATATCAATTAAAAACATTAAATTTTCTGTGCTTTATTATGACTGATAGCAGAAGCAATTTAGGCTACCACCTCACAGCTGATAAAAGACCTTGAAACCTATGCTCATTAAGTGAGCATCCAAAGTTTTTCAACCTTTCTAGAAAGCTTTCATATATATAAGATATATAAGTTGTAATTAAGTTACTATTTTATATCTTATTAATATTTCTATGTTTAATTATTTAGTCAGTTCCTGAAGTACCAGCGAGGTATGAGATAATCTCTTCTGCTTGAATTTTTACCATATTCAAACTATTTTTAATATATATGACAGGATATAAACTTAGATATTATTTGCCTTCATATTTAGTCAAATTTTTAATTACTATTAGCTATATAAAAATTTTTGACTCCTGCAAAATTCTTATAATTCTGATATACTTTTTTTCTTCTTGATTCTGTGTATATGTGTGTATAGATGTATACATATACACAGAATCAAGAAGAATAAAAGTATTTTTTCCTTTGGGACAAAAATGAGGTCCTTCCATGAATGAGGTCCCAAGTTCCTTCCACAGCAACACATGGTCCCTGGTACCACAGCCAAGATTAACTGTGGTGACCTCATGCACCACTCAGCTTATTTATTCACTCAATGTGATCTCACCAAGTCTGAGACACTATAGCAGTTTGAAGCACTAAAATTGTCACCCACGACCCCAGGAACACTGTGGAAATAATTCCTGGCACCCTGACATCTAAATCTAATAATCATGTTATTAAAAGATACACATGTTAAAAATGATATAAATCTAATTAGTTCACCTACCATTATTATTTAATATATACTAATAATTTGTTTTTGAAAAGTTTATTTTCTAATCAACTTATCAATTTGTAAATTGTTTATTATTTTGCTTATTTCATTACATATAGAAGAGCAGATCATGATGTGATATTAATTCCTCTTGTAATACTAGAGTTAAAACAAAAATTACTAACTCATCAAATGCCTAAATGTCATTTCTAAAGTAAATTTATAAATATCAACCAAACAAAAGTAATTCAAAGATGATTCCATAGGAATTTCAGTAACTGAAAACAATACTCAATGAGGAACAAATGTTAAAAAGTTAATATCAAGTATCAGTGAGCAAAAGAAAGGATAACTATTTGGGCATTTATACTTCGAAATGTTGCTTCTGGGAATTCTGTTTAGGAGAGCCCCTCATACCATGGGAAGTTCCCTGAATTTTCACTCTTTTATCTTAAAAATCATCTTAATCTGGATCAAAGAGAAAATAAAATAAAATGTGGCTTATGTCAGAATCAGAAAAATTCAGTGCTAGAGGATTTATTACAGGTGGAGGAAGGTAGACCACAGCACACCCAAAATTATAGGTATGGTCTTGTTGCATCGATCAACAATGTAACTGTCATTTTGTTTAAGGTAGTTCTTACCACATCTTGGACTAATATGAAGTTTATTTTATGTGTACTTTCTCATCACAAAAGGACACAAAATAATGAGCTTTTAAACTATATGTGCTAGGGGAAAGGAGCAATAGCACACTAGGTAGGACATTTGTCTTGTGTGCGGCAGACCCAAGTTCAATCCTAGGATCCCATTTGATCCCCAACCCTGCCAGGAGAAAGTTCTGAGCTCAGAGCAAGGAATAAACCCTTAGCGCTGCCAAATGTGTGTGGACCCAAAACAAAACAAAACAAATATATACGTGCTAGAAAATATCCTGGGATACTATTAATCCACCGTCACACACACACACACACACACACACACACACACACACACACACACACACACACACACACACACCGGTGTACTTAGAGTCATTGGGTATGTCTCAAATATATTTATTAAAATATAGAAACATTGGGGTGTCTTTACAAGGTCATACTAAATCTTGATGGTGGGACTAAATCATATGACTAAAATTTAGCCTCCCCATCAATTCCACACACTTCTACTTAGAAGCAATAGGTTCACTCCCTGAGATTTCTGTGATCACACATTATTTATAGTCTACTAAAATTACAAAATTTGCTAGAAGATATGTCTCATTAGTAATATATTCTCCAGCTTTGCCAATTTTATACTTTCACTTTCTTTGCTATATCCACTCTGACTCCCCACATTGATTTCCTAGGTCCTATTCCATATGGGAAACTTGGCTTTTTTGCTACTTTACTCATCAGTCTTATCTACTTATTTTCATATATCTCATATTAATATTTGATTATATAATTCTCATTAATTTTCAGTATATCATTAGAGAACAGAATATAAATAGATATTATATAAGATTTCAGTGGTAGTGAGACTGATTTATTAACACTCTGAATAATGGTAGAATATGTTATTGAAATACCCACTGGTTGTAGATGTGCCTTGGAAGATTTCCAATGAAGTCTTAAATTTTAAAAATGCTTATATTACATAAAGCAACTTACATTTTGAAGTGTCATTAAAATGTCATGATTAAGTGTAGGTTGGAATTTTTATAAGTACTACATGTAATATTTTCTCAAATGTTTTGGAATAATAACTGAATACAGTCATATATAAATGAGATAATCATTGTACTAATAAGCTAATGACTGGCAGCTTGTTCCCATGTGTCCTGTTGGAGATGTCCAGTTACTGAAGCTGTGATCGGAGTTAACTGCGCTTTACAGACTATCCAGTTAAAAGAACAAAGAACTTGCAGAGAGGACTTCTTGATGCCCCATTTGGGACACCCCTCTAAACACATTCTTCCAGATGTGGGTCCTAAATAATCCCATGTATTTTTAAAGTTGGGGATTCTCAATGTCCTTTCTTCATAAATAGCATTTGAAACATCAATAAAAAATTAGAAACTTTGAGAAAGACAATATATCTACAAATATGATTGTAATCATGGTACTTAAATAACAATTATTAAAAATATAAAAAATGCTCCTGACAGACTAAAAGAATTATAAACTTTCTATCTTAAACTATGAAGTCATAGGATATGAAAAATGAAGATGTAAAATAGATTATAATGCATACTGCAATATAAAAGTGACTCTTTTAGGAACATTCTGTTTAGTAAATTCAACTCTAGGTTTTTGTTGGGAAAAAAGATATATGGAAAAAAACTGAGGAAAAGCACACAAATATTATCAATGAAGCTAACTTTTAGTTTCTGGTACTTAGAATTAATGTTCCTAAAGTTTTTAAACAAATATTTTTAAATGTTGCTATAAAGGAAATTAAAGCTAACTGGAGTGAAGAAAGACAAAAAATCAAGAGTAAGAAGCTTGCCTTATAGATTCACTTTCCCCTGAAGGCTTTTGCTGACAAGATGATTCCTAGCAAAGTGTCTGAGAGAACAATAATATTGATAGACTTAAAAGGTTACAAAGACAAAAATTAGAAAGGATGATTTAAAAACAAATATTTTTAATTATCACTTACTGGGTGCCATTTGCCAAGTAGAGTAGACTTATATATACCTTTAAATAAAACCCTTCAATAGAGGCTTGCAAGGTCTCTTTCAGGATAGTGACAACAAATTTCTAAATTCACTCTTCAAACAACCATTAGTGAGTAGCTGTCACTACAAAAGTTACTATAGTATCTTGATTAGAAGAAAAAGAGTCAGGCTGGGTTTTTTTTGTTTGTTTGTTTTTTGTTTTTTTCTGTCACACCTGACGCCACTCAGGGGTTACTCCCTTTGAAGGCAAATGCCTTACCACTGTGCTACCTCTCCAGCCCAAGAATTAGGTATTTTTAAGTAGACCTCTGGAATGAGAATGAGAATTATTATATTTTACTTTAAAATGACTGATTTTAAAATGTGAGTAATGTTCTAATTCAATGTTAAGTAATAGCACATGACACTTTTTTTCCTGGTCTAATATAGCTAATCATACTGAAAACGCTTAACCCAATATTCCCAAAGCTAGAATTTTCAAGTATCCCAGTCTAGTGTGAAGTTTATTTTACATTAAAACAATCATGTTGGATGAACTCTGATGGAACGCTGAAGCCTGGCACATCTCTCTGGACTGTCTGTCTTCTGTGCCGGAATCTGCGGGCCTGATTTTCTGTGTGTGTGGCTTCATCTGCGGACAGCTAGCCATCCCTGGAGGTGAGTTTTTCTGCCCAGAAAGAAAGGAGCCAGAGGAATGCGGCCACACACACCATTTAGCCAATGAATACAACCACAACACGTAGAAAAACTCACAATACAAGTGTGACAATGGGGAAACAACCCAGGACAGCACCTGACATAGAGAATGAAGATGGCAACTCTGATGACCAGAACATGGTCTCACTCATCTATGGGTTTTAAGAAAATTGAAAGACATTCTTGCAATAATAACTTTTAGACACAAGAGAGAAAGGAGCTGTAAGTTACAGCTCACTTCATGAAGCTCACCACAAACAGGGATGAGTTTAGTTAGATACATAACTACGTTTTGAACTATCCTAATAATGAGAATGTAAGAGAGAAATAGAAAGCCTGTCTAGAGTAAAGGAGGGGTTGGGTGGGGAGGAGGGAAATTTGGGACATTGGTGATGGGTATGTTGCACTGGTGATGGGTGGTGTTCTTTACATGACTGAAACCCAAACACAATCATGAATGTAATAAAGTTGTTTAAATAAAAAAAAGAAAAAAGAAAATTATGGTAAATGATGGTAAAATTTTTTAGCATAAAATTGCATTTTTCTGTCATTTAAATATACCAGTTTTCTAATTTTATCAAATTTTGTATGTTTTTTTGTGTGTTTAGTAATAATGAAGGGATACATTTATAATACCAGGATAATTTTGTAAAGTACTAGAATGTCTAAATAAATCTAGTGTAAATTGATTCACAATTTAAATCTTCGGACTTTAAAAATCTTTAATCTTAATCAATCTATTGTTTTATCAACCGATTTTAATAATATTCAGTTAATTATTTCTTTGAATTTTTATTGAAAAAATTTTTGCATTTTAATTTGATGGTAGATCATTGAAAAAATTCCTAAGTTTTCAGAAGTTTTATATGTGCTTAAATTAAATAAGTGAATGATATTTCTTTTCTCTTCCTAAATATTTTGCAATAGATTTTAATAAATGTTTATAGACCCAAAAAAAAAGCTGGTGTGGCTATACTAATATCAAATGATGCAAACTTTATACTCAGGAAAGTTATAAGGGACAAAGATGGGCATTTTGTATCAATCAAGGAATACGTATAGCACAAAGAAATCACTTTCCTAACCATACATACACCGAATGAGGGGCCAGCAAAATATTTAATATAATTGTTGACAAATCTGAAAAATAATATCAATAACAACACAATAATTGTGGGAGACCTCAACACGGCATTGTCAACATTTGATAGGTCAACCAGACTGAAACCCATCAAGAATATACAAGACCTGAAAAGAGAAATGGAAGAAAGCGGCCTAGTAGATATATATAGGACACTCCACCCCCAAAAACCTGGATACACATTCTTCTCTAATGTATATGGGACATTCTCCAGGATAGACTACATGCTAGCACAAAAAACATACCTCATAATATCAAAAGGATAGAAATTTTGCAGGCTACCTTTGCTGTCCACAAGGCCCTGAAATTATATGTGAACTATAAAGGGACACAGAAGAAAAACATTTTTTCATTTTTTTCTTTATTTAAACATCTTGATCACATAAATGATTGTGATTAGATTTCAGTCATGTAAAGAACACTCCTTTCACCAGTGCAACATTCCCACCACCAATGTCCCATTTCTCCCTCCATCCCACCCCACCCCCACCTGTACTCCAGACAGGCTTTCAGTTCCCTCATTCATTCACATGATTATGGTAGTTCTCTGTGTAGATATTTCTATAGCTCTACTCACCACTCTATATGGTGAGCTTCATGAAGTGACATGGTGTTCCAGCCCTCCTCTCATTGTCTCTGAGGATTATTTCAAACATGACTTTTATTTTTCTTAAAACCCATAGATGAGTGAGACTATTCTGCGTCTTTCTCTCTCCCTCTGACTTATTTCACTCAGCATGATAGACTCCATATACATACATGTTTAGGAAAATTTCAAGAGTTCATATCTCCTGACAGCTGCATAATATTCCATTCTGTATATGTACCATAGTTTCTTTAGCCATTCGTCTATTGAAGAGTATCTTGGTTGTTTCCAGAGCCTGGCTATTGTGAATAGTGCTGCAATAAATATAAGAGTGAGGAAGGGGTTTTTGTATTGTATTCTTGTGTTCTTAGGGTATATCTCTAGGAGTGGAATAGCTGGGTCACATGGAATTCGATTTCGAATTCAATTTCAAGATTTTGGAGGAATCTCCATATCGCTTTCTATAGAGGTTGGACTAGATGGCATTCCCACCAGCAGTGGATAAGAGTTCCTTTCTCTCCACATCCCCGCCAGCACTGATTGTTCTCATTCTTTGCGATGTGCGCCAATCTCTGCTGTGTGAGGTGGTATCTCATCGTTGTTTTGATTTGCATCTCCCTGATGATTAGTGACGAGGAGCATTTTTTCATGTGCCTTTTGGCAATTTGTATTTCTTTTTTATCAAAGTGTCTGTTCATTTCTTCTCCCCATTTTTTATGGGATTAGATTTTTTTTTTGTAAAATTCTGTCAGTGCCCTGTATATTTTGGATATTAGCCCCTTATCTGAAGGGTGTTGGGTGAATAGTTTCTCCCACTTGGTTTGTGACTCTTGTATACTGGGCACTATTTCTTTTGAGGTGCAGAAGCTTCTCAGTTTAATGTATTCCCATCTGTTGATCTATGCATCCACTTGTTTGGAAAGTGCAGTTTCCTCCTTGAAGATGGCTTTAGTCTCAATGTCATGGATTGTTTTACCGATGTGTTTTTTTATATACATTATGGTATACGGTCTGATATCGAGGGCTTTAATCCATTTGGATTTTACCTTCGTACATGATGTTAACTGGGGGTCTATGTTCGCTTGTTTGCAAGTGGCTAACCAGTTCTGCCAGCACCACTTGTTGAAGAGATTTTCCCTGCTCCACTTAGATTTTTTTTCCTTTGTCAGAAATTTGGTAATTGTATGTCTGGGAAACGTTCTCTGAGGACTCAAGCCTATTCCACTCATCTGAGGGTCTGTCTTTATTCCAATACCATGCTGTTTTGATAACTATTGCTTTGTAGTACAGTTTAAAGTTGAGGAAAGTAATGCCTCCCATATTCCTTTTCCCTAGGAGTGCTTTAACTATTTGAGGGTGTTTATTGTTCCAGATGAACTTCCTGAGTGTTTGATCCACTTCTTTGAAGAATGTCATGGGTATTTTTAAGGGGATCACATTAAATCTGCATAATGCTTTGGAAGTATTGCCATTTTAATGATGTTAATTTTGCCAATCCATGAGCATGGTATGTGTTTCCATTTCCGTGTGTCTTCTCTTATTTCTTGGAGCAGGGTTTTATAGTTTTCTTTCTATAGGTCCTTCACGTCTTTGGTCAAGTTGATTCCAAGGTATATAAATTTGTGTGGCAATATTGTGAATGGGATTGCATTCCTGACTTCCATCTCTTCCCTATCATTATTGGTGTATAAAAAGGCCATAGATTTCTATAGGTTGATTTTGTAGCCTGCAACCTTACTATATGAATCTATTGTTTCTAGAAGCTTTTTGGTTGAGTCTTTAGGGTTTTCTACCTAGAGTATCATGTCGTCTGCAAACAATGAGAACTTGACTTCTTCCTTTCCTATCTGGATTCCCTTGATATTTTTTTCTTGCCGGATCACTATAGCAAGAACATCCAGCACTATGTTGAAGAGGAGTGGTGAGAGAGGACAGCCTTGTCTTGTACCAGAATTTAGAGGAAAGGCTTTCAGTTTTTCTCTATTGAGGATAATATTTGCTATTGGCTTGTGGTAGATGGCTTCAACTAAATTGAGAAAGGTTCCTTCCATTTCCATCTTGCTGAGAGTTTTGATCAAGAATGGGTGTTGGACCTTATCAAATTCTTTCTCTGCATCTATTGATATGATCATATGATTTTATTTTTCTTGTTGTTGATGTTGTGTATGATGTTGATAGATTTACAGATGTTAAACCATCCTTGTATTTCTGGGATGAAACCTACTTAGTTGTAGTGTATGATCTTTTTGATGATGATGATATATTGGATCCTATTTGCCAGGATTTTGTTGAAGATCTTTGCATCAGCATTCATCAGGGATATTGGTCTCTAATTTTCTTTTTTGGCAGAGTCCCTCTCTGATTTTGGTATCAAGGTGATGTTGGCTTCATAAAAGCTGTTTGGGAGTGTTCCGGTTTTTTCAATTTCATGGAAGAGCTTGGCTAGGATTGGTAGTATCTCCTCTTTAAAGATTTGAAAAAATTTATTAGGAAATTCATCTGGGCCTGGGCTTTTCTTTTTGGGAAGATGTTTGATTACAGTTTCAATTTCCTCAGTAGTGATGGGATGTTTAGTTATGCTATATTCTCCTTACTTAAATGTTGAAAGTTATAAGTGTCCAAAATTTTTTCTATTTCTTCTAGGTTCTCATGTTTAGTAGCATAAAGTTTCTCAAAGTAGTCTCTGATTAACCTTTGGATCTCTGCAATATCTGTCATGATCTCCCCTTTTTATTTCTAATACTGGTTATCTGATTTCTCTCTCTTTGTGAGTTTTGCCAAAGGTCTATCAATCTTGTTTATTTGTCAAAGAACCAAATTCTGCTTTCCTTGATCTTTCAGATTGTTTTTGGTTTTCCACGTCATTGAGTTCTGCTTTAAGCTTTGTTATTTCCTTCTGTCTCCCTAATTTTGGTTCCTTTTATTGGTCATTTTCTAATTTTTTGAGCTGCATCATTAAGTTATTCAGGTATGCCCCTTCTTCCTTCCTGATGTGTGCTTGTAGAGCTATAAATTTTCCTCTCAGGACCGCTTTTGCTGTGTCCCATAGATTCTGGCAGTTTGTGTCTTCATTATTATTTTTTCCAGGATAGTTTTGGTTTCCTTTTTGATTTCATCTCGGACCCACTGGTTGTTAAGGAGCAGGGTGTTTAATTTCCAATTGTTAAAGTTTTTCTTCAGTGTGGCTTTGTAGTTCACATCTAATTTCAGAGCCTTGTGGTAAGCAAAGGTAGCCTGCAAGATTTCTGTCCTCTTGATTTTATGAAGGTATGTTTTATGTGTCAGCATGTAGTCTATTCTGGAGAATGACCGATGTACATTGGAAAAGAATGTGTATCCAGGTATTTTGGGATGGAGTGTCCTGTATATATCTACTAGTCCTCTTTCTTCCATAACTCTTTTCAGGGCTAGTATGTTTTTGTTGGGTTTCAATCTGGTTGATCTATCAAGTGTTGATAGGGCTGTGTTAAAGTCTCCCACAATTATTGTGTTATTATTGATTTCTTCTTTCAAATTTGTCAGTAATTGTATTAGATAATTTGCTGGTCTCTCATTGGGTGCAGATATGTTTAATAGTCTGATAACTTCCTGTTGCACATATTCCTTGATTAATACATAGTGTCAATCTTTGTGCCTTTTTAATTTTCTGAGTATAAAGTTGGTGTCATCAGATATTAATATGGCCAACCCAGCTTTTTTGAGGATGTTATTTGCTTGGATAATTTTTTCCAGCCTTTGATTTTGAGTCTATATTTGTTCTGACTATTATTCAGATGTGTTTCTTGTAGGCAGCAGAACGTTGAATTCATTTTTTTGATCCATTTTGACACTCTGTGTCTTTTAATTGGTGAACTTAGTCCATTGACATTGAGGAAGATGATTGTCATAGGATTTAATGTCATCTTTGTAGATAAGTTTGCTGTGTTTGTTGGTCTCTCTTGTCTTAGAATAAACCTTTCAGTTTTTCCTTTAAGGTTGTTTTATCATTTGTGAAGTTTCTGAGCTGTTGTTTATCCATGAAGCTATGTATTCTTCCTTCAAACCTGAATGTGAGTAGGGCTGGGTGCAGTATTCTCGGTGAGGCATTCATTTCATTCAGTCTTGTCACAATATCCCACCACTGTCTTCTCGTCTTGAGAGTTTCTTGTGACATGTCTGCTGTAAGTCTTAGGGATGCTCCTTTGAATGTAATTTCCCTTTTTGATCTTGCTGCTTTCAGTATTCTATTTCTATCTATTGGATTTGTCATTGTAAGAAGGATGTGTCTTGTGGTGTTTTTCTTTGGATCTCTTTTAGCTGGTATTCTTCGGGCATGCAGGATTTATAGCATGTAGTCTTTAACTCTGGGAGTATCTCTTTGATGATGTCTTTGCCAGTTGATTCTTCCTGCAGATCTCCTTCATGGATTTCTGGGATGCCAATGATATTTATGTTGTTTCTGTTGAGTTTATCAAAGACTTCTATTTTCTTTTTTTCCCTATAGTTGTGTAATTCAGTTCCTATTTTTTTAATCTTTATTTAAACACCGTGATTACAAACATGATTATAGTTGTATGATTACAGTCATGTAAAGACTTCTATTTTCATCTGTTCACATTTCTTGAGTACTTTTGCCTGTTCGTTTGTCTTAAGTTTCTTTTCCAATTTCTTCTGTTGTGTTGAGTTTTTCTGCATCACATCTTCCAGTACTCTGATTCTCTCCTCAGCTGCTGTTGGAGATGCTATCCATTGAGGTTTTTGGTTGAGCAACCATGTTTTTCAGATCTGTTATTTCAGTTTGGAGTTTTCTGATTTCTGTCTTTATGTTCTGTTCAGATCAATCTATGCTTTTTTTGAGTTCTACAAACCTCTTTCATATTTCTATTCTATTCTTATCTGAGAGGTTAATCAGGTGGTTGGAATTTATTAGATCATCCGAGCTTTCATCTTTATTCTGTGGATGGTGTTTACCTGCAAGTTTTCCCCATTGTCATGCTTGTAGTGTGGTTTTTTTCTGCGTGTTGTGGTGGGGTTCATTGGTTAGAAAGAGTGTGCAGCTAGTAGGGCATAGCCTTCACAGGCCAGAGACCTTAGCCTATTGGATAGCAACCCCCGCAGCCAGAATGTACTTACTAGGCAGCTTCAAAATGCACTTTTTTGGGGTGCGCTCCCTAGTTCTCTGAGGAAATCTTCAGGGATACAGAAACACAGGCAGATAGGTGCAGAAGAAGTTTCCATTGAAGTCCTCAGAGTGAACAAAGGCACAGCAGGTTGGAGCTTCTACAGCGCAGAGACCTCAGCTTATTGGACCGTGACCCCCACAGCCAGAATGTACTTACTGAGCAGCTTCAAAATGCTGTTTCTTGGGGTTGCTCTCCCTAGGTCTCTGAGAAAATCTTCAGGGATTCAGAAACACAGGCATATAGGCACAGAAGTTTTTCTTGAAGTCCTCAGAGTGAACAAAGGCACAGCAGGACGGAGCCTCCACAGGCCATATACCTCAGCTTATTGGACAGCGACCCTCGCAACCAGAATATACTTACTGGGCAGCTTTAAAATGCAGTTTTTTGAGGGGTGTGCTCCCTAGGTCTCTGAGGAAATCTTCAGGGATTCAGAAACACAGGCAGATAGGTTCAGAAGAAGTTTCCCTTGAAGTCCAGAAGAAAAACTTTAATACCTGGAACTTAAACAGCCTATACTTAATAACCAGTGGGTCCAAGATGAAAATAAAAAGTAAATCAAAACCTTCCTGGAAACAAATGCAAGGGAGACGCAAACTATCAGAACCTATGGGATACAGCAAAAGCAGTACTGAGAGGAAAATTTATAGCTTTGCAAGCACACATCAGGAAAGAAGAAAGAGCATATATGAATAGCTTAATGACACAGCTCATAGAATTAGAAAGTGTTCAACCAAAGGAACCAAAAATAGGTAGACAGAAGGAAATAACAAAGCTGAGAGCAGAAATCAATGAAGTGGAAACACAAAAAACAATCTGAAAGATCAACAAAAGCAGAAGTTGATTCTTTGAAAAAACAAACACGATTGATAGACCACTGGCAAAACTACCAAAGAAAGAGAGAAAAACTTGATAACTCATATTAGGAATGAAGAAGGAGAGATCACTACTAATATGGCACAGATTCAAAGGGTAATCAGAAACTACTTTGAGAAACTCTATGCCACTAAAAATGAAAATCTGGAAGAAATTGGTAAATTCTTGGACTCTTATAATCCTCCACGGTTGAATAAAGAGGATGTAGCATATCTAAACACCCCCATAACTACTGAGGAATTTAATGTAATCAAATGTCTCCCCAAAAATGAAAGCCCAGATACAGATGGATTCACTAATGCATTCTTTCAATCCTTTCAAGAGGAAAACTACCAATCTTGGCAAGACTCTTTCATTAAATCGAAAAATTTGGAATACTTCCAAATAACTTTTATGAAGCCTAAATCACTGTGATACCTAAACCAAACAGATATGCTACAAAAAAGGAAAATTACAGACCAATATTGCTGATGAACAAAGATGCTAAGATCCTCAACAAAATCCTGGCAAATAGGATTCAATGCCTCATTAAGAAGATCATTCATACGATCTAGGAATGCAAGGATGGTTTAACATCTGTAAATCTTATCAACACAACATCAACAACAAGAAAAATAAAAATCACATGATCATATCAATAGATGCAGAGAAAGCATTTGATAAGGTCCAACAGCCATTCTTGATCAAAACTCTCAGCAAAATGGGAATAAAAGGTATCTTTCACAATATATTTAAGACCATTTACCACAAGACAGTGGCAAATATTATTTTTAATGGAGAAAAACTAAAAGCCTTTCCTCTAAATTCTGGCACAAAAATGCTATCCTCTCTCACCACTACTATTCAACATAGCAGTGGAAGTACTTGCTATAGCGATTAGGCAAGAAAAATATATCAAGATATCTGGCAAAGGAAAGAAAAGGAAGAAGTCAAGCTCTCGCTGTTTGCAGATGACATGATACTCTACTTAGAAAACCCTAAAGACTCTACCAAAAAGCTTCTAGAAAACAATAGACTCATACAGCAATGTGGTAGGCTACAACACAAAAAATCAATGGCCTTTCTATACACCAATAGTAATAAGAAAGAAATGGTCATTAAGAAAACAACCCCATTCACAATAGTGCCACACAAACTCAAATACCTTGGAAACAGCTTGACTAAAAATGTGAAGGACCTATACAAAGAAAACTATAAAACTCTGCTCCAAGAAATAAGAGAGGACACGTGGAAATGGAAGCACATACCCTGCTCATGGATTGTCAGGATTAACATCATTAAACTGGCAATATTCCCCCAAAGCATTATACAGATTTAATGCGATCCCTCTAAAGATACTCATGACATTCTTCAAAGAAGTGGATCAGGAACAATAAAAACCCTAGAATAGCTAAAGCAATAATTGGGAAAAAGAATATGAGAGGAATTACTTTCCCTAACTTTAAACTTTACTACAAAGCAATAGTTATCTAAACAGCATGGTTTTGGAATAGGCTTGAATACTCAGAGAATGTTCCCCAGACATACAACCACCTAATTATTGATAAAGGTGCAAGAAATCCTAAGTGGAGCAAAGAAAGCCTCTTTAACTAGTAGTGTTGGCACAACAGACTAGCCACCTGCAAAAAATTGAACTTAGACCCCCAGTTAACATCATGTACAAAGGTAAAATCCAAATGGATTAAAGACCTGAAACCATAAGATATATAGAATAACACGTAGGCAAAACACTCCAGGACATTGAGACTACTGGCATCTTCAAGGAGGAAACTGCACACTCCAAACAACTCATAGTAGACAATTACAGATGGTAATATACAAAGTTGAGAAGCTTCTGCACCTCAAAGAAAATAGCACTCAGGATACAAGCACCCCCCACTGAGTGGGAGAAACTATTCACCCAATACCCATCAGATAAGGGGATAATCTCCATAATATACAAGGCACTGACAGAACTTTACAAGAAAAAAACATCTAATCCCATCAAAAAATGTGGAGAAAAAATGGATAGACACTTTGACAGAGAAGAAATACAAATGACCAAAAGACACATGAAAAAATGCTCCACATCATTAATCATCAGGGAGATGCAAATAAAAAGAAGTATGAGGTACCACCTCACACCCAGAGATTGTCACACATCAGAAAGAATGAGAACAAGAAGTGTTGGCAGGGACTTGGAGAAAAAGGTACTCTTATCCACTGCTGTTGGGAATGCCATCTAGTTCAACCTTTATGGAAAGTGATATGGAATTTCCTCCAGAAACTGGAAATCAAGCTTTCTTATGATCCAGCTAAACCACTCCTAGGAATATACCCTAGGAACACAAAAATACAATACACAAACCCCTTTCTTACACCTATATTCATTGCAGCACTATTTACCATAACAAGACTCTGGAAACAACCAAAAGACCTTTCAACAGATGAATGGCTAAAGAAACTGTGGTACATATATACACAATGGAATATTATGCCGCTGTCAGAAGATATGAAGTCATGAAATTCATCTATACATGGATGTACATGAAATCTATTATGCTGAGTGAAATAAGTGAGAGAGAGATAAAAATGCAGAATGGTCTCACTCATCTATAGGTTTTTAGAAAAATGAAAGACATTCTTGCAATAATAATTTTTAGAGAGAAAAGAGAGAAGGGCAGCAAGTTACAGCTCACCTCATGAAGCTCACCACAAACAGGGATGAGTTTAGTTAGAAAAATAACTACATTTTGAACTTTCCTAATAATGAGAATGTATGAGGGAAATAGAAAGCCTGTCTAGAGTACACGTGGGGGTTGGGTGGGGAAGAGGGAGATTTGGGACATTGGTGATGGGAATGTTAAACTGGTGATGGTGGTGTTCTTTACATGACTGAAACCCAAACACAAACATTTATGTAATAAAGGTGTTTAAATAAAAATATATAAAAAATAAAACATGTCTCTGGGAGCAGTGGCTCAAGCAGTAGGGTGTTTGCCTTGCATGTGCTAACCTAGGACATATCAGAGTTGGATCTCCTGGTGTCCCATATGATCCCCCAATCCAAAAGCAATTTCTGAGCACATATCCAGGAGTAACCCCCGAGCATCACTGGGTGTGGCCAAAAAAGCAAAAAAAAAAAAAAAAAAAAAAAAGCATGTCTCTAGAAGCTAAGGAGAATCTCTTTCCTTTGTCTGGTCTTTTGCCCTTCCCTGATTGGAGATAAAATTCTTATTTCTCAAATTATCTTCTTCCTAAGAGAGAGATGCAGTAAATTCTCCATTTTGTCAGAGAAGAATGTCATACCTTGGAAACATATCACCCAAGCGTAAGTTTATTGAGACTCAATTTTTTTAGAAGTTTTTTGCCTGCCGACATGTTATATGAACTTTTGCAACAAAATTCTAATTTCTTATTTCACTGATCACTTTTATAAAATCCTAGTTAATTTAAGGTAATAGAAATATAATCTAAAATTATTAAGTGCATCTAGTTATCTTTTGGTCATGAAAATAATTTATACATTAAAGCATTGTTCGTTAGCATTGTCTAAAGATATCATGAGTTCTTATTTTGTCCAATATGTTATGCATTCTATTAGAAAATATTGGAGGGCCCAGAGAGAAAGTACTGTAGGCAGGATGCTTGCGTTATACACTGCCAACTTTGTTTTGATCACTTCAACACTCAGAATTAATGGTCCCTCAACACTCAGAATTAATTCTGGAGTACAGAGCTAGGAGAAAGCCTGGTTATCAGTTGGTTTGGCCCCCAAACAAAGAAATGTATAAAGGGACAAGGGAGGGCTGGAGTGATATTACAGTGGGTAGGGGGTTTGTCTTGCACATGGTTAACAAAGATTTGATCCCTGACATACCATTTGGCCCCTTGATCTCTCTAGAGTGATCCCTGAGCACAGATCCAGGAATAAAGTCTGAACACAGTTTACACTTGGATGTGGCCCAAAACACACACACAGACACACACACACACACACACACACATACACACAACATACACACACTCTGGAGATCAAATGTTTCTAATATCAGCTCTATACCAGTTATGTCTAAAGTGCTTTAATTAACAATTGTTTAGACAAATGAACGTTAGTTAATAAACAGTTAGCATGGGGCCAAAATCTGGTCTAGTGACACTGCTATTTCATCAATTCCATATAGAGGACTGACAATTACAAAAAATATATCATTATTATCACATAGAAAAAAATAAAAGTTGCATGGATATGATCAAATACATAATTTTGTTGTGCTAATAAAGGGCAACAACTGAATTCACAAATTTAATTAGGCTTATTGAATATTATATCCAAATAACTCTTCTCAGAATCAGTAAAATATATGGCCTATAAGGGACATGGATATGTACACACATACTTCATATGTGTTGCAAGAAAATAAATATATTTTATAGCTTCATGAGAAAAATTTATTTTTTTATTTATTTATTTTTCTTTTGTGGTTTTTGGGTCACACCCGGCAGTGCTCAGGGGTTATTCCTGGCTCCAGGCTCAGAAATTGCTCCTAGCAGGCACGGGGGACCATATGGGACGCCAGGATTTGAACCGATGACCTCCTGCATGAAAGGCAAACGCCTTACCTCCATGCTATCTCTATGGCCCCGAGAAAAATTTATTTTTAAATGTGATTTTATCCTGTCTATTCTATTCTTTACCAAGGAATTTATATTTGTGAATCTGATGGACTTAAATCTATTTCAAGAAACACACCTGGACTCTTCTTATCTATGTACATTTAGGTCCAGAAGAATAGCACAGCAGGTAGGGCATTTGTCTTGCACATGCTGACCAAGGTTCAATGCCCAACATCCCACATGATTCCCTGAACCTTCCAGGTGTGATTTCTGAGGTCAGAACCAGGAGTAACCTGTGAGTGCCATCAGGTGTGGTCCTAAAACAAACAAAACTAAACAAGATAGCCTTTAATCTAGGAAAAACTTCCTCACCAATGAAGGGTCTGTTGCCAGTTTAGAGATATAACTATATCTAACATATATTATAGATATGTATATGTATATACATCTATATATACATCTCTCTCTCTCTATATATATATAGCAGTGGGTGAAATCACTGTATTTGTTCAGTAACCATATGTGTGTTAGGATTTGTTCTAGAAAATAATGAACTAACCATTTGCTCCATATACTGTGGACATTAATGATTTAAAGAGAAAAAAATAATAAAGTATCACCCAGTGAGAGCAGAAAACTTTCATTCATATAGAACTTCTAAAATCTACCTTACTTTTTTGAACCCAGTTTTATACATCATTCAAAATAAATCCCACTGGAGGTCTCAGGTAAAGAAAACTAGAATTTAGTGGATATTTGTTTTATATATAAATGATTATTTCCTTTGGAATCTATATGCCAAAGGATTTTAGCAAGAAAGTATCTTTATCCAAACAGTCCATAATAAGTGAGCTTAATTCTAGTAAGCTTCCTTCACATCTCTACTGGATAGCTTTTCACAGTACATGTATTTTATCATGCACCTGTGCCTACCCAAGTTCATAATCTTGTTTTATTCTCATAGTGGCTCAGAAGAAGAAATGCTATGAGACTGTTTAACTGAAAAAAAAAAGATATATTAGGGATACTCTGTTAAGTTATTTTCTAAAGGATTTTTAAGAAATCTAAAGGATTGTTATTTTCTCTGAAAGAATCAATAAGCAGTCTCCAAAATTTTCTTTTCATTCCCAAATAAAAATTTCCACTCTTTTTAAACATTATATAATCTTATTTATGCCAAGTTCAAGATTTTTATAAACAAAATTTTCAGCTTCTTTAACTTTATGTGAAGAAGGTGAACCATTTTACTCCAGTTTTGTAGTTGTTATTTCTTCCTCCTATTAATATGTTCAAAATATACATCCAATATTTTTGGTAATACTTTTCTATTAGCTGTTGCACCAACTTTCTTTGGTGCTAACCAAATTAACAACCCTGCAACTTTGTCAAAACATTAGAAAGTTTTTATATTAATACTTAAAAAAGCAGTTATTACAGCTTTTTCTCCCTTTGATTTATCATGCAGGAGTCAGATATCAAATCCATTGTATTCCTCAAATTGTAAGGCACACAGACCATACCCACTTTGGAATCTCCTTGAAGTCTTTCTCACTGACCTTGATGTAAAATTAAAGCAAACTACTACTCTCTGTAGCAGTAAAGGGAATCTTCTCATATTAGCAAATTTCCCTCAGGAAACCTGACCTCTAATATCTAGTGCCCCCTGTAGCAGCTTGTTTTAATCCCTTTATACTCTAAAGTCATGGCAAAGATTCCACAAGGGCAGACATATTGTAAAAGAAGATTATACCTACTGCTTCGCAAGTCCTATATATGGTTATGTTTCTCATTTTGAAAGTAGGAGTGGATTTTAATAAGTGGTGAAAATTATCCATTTTTATGGATAATAAAAAAACAAAAACTGGGGCCAGAGCAGTGGCACAGCAGTAAGTCTTTTGCCTTGCAAGTGGCTGACTGCAATTTGATCCCATATGATCCCCTAAGCCAGTAGCAATTTCTGAGCTCATAGCCAGGAGTAACCACTGAGCGTCACTGGGTCCAGAAAACCAAAAACTAAAGCAAAACTAAACAAAACTGAGTGAATTGATTATCAGGTGAAATTCTTTGTATAAACTCATTAAGGGCCAAACCTCAGACTCATCTATGGCCCACATCATACCAGATTACAATCAACTTGATGGTCTATATTTCATAGTAATTTAGGAAAAAATTCTAATTTAATTTCAAATAAAAATAGACAATCCTGCTTTTTTTTCAAAATCCAAGATACTAGCCAACTTAATAATGAATTAAAATAAAATTTGCTTAAAGTTACAATATAGAGCTCATGAGTGCACACTTTCAAGGTTGTTGGTTTTCTATTTCAGAATTATATCTGAGAAGAAACAGAAAGAAACAGAAGAAAGAGAAGTCACATTGCAACTTCAAAAATCTACTGAAAACGTTTTGTTTAAAAAGTCTTAATGTTTGGGAACCTTGAGGTAAACAAGTAGACTATATGTATTGCTAAACAAAATGGATTGTTTAATATTTTTTAGTTATTAATCTCACAAAAAAAGAAAATAAGAATAAAATGGGGGTGAATTTTTGCTTAGAAATTAAGTTTAATTAAAATAATGCATACTATGGGTTTGGAGTTATGGCATAATTGGGGAGGAGGCATTTGCCTTGTGTTCAGCTGACTGTCTTGCACACCATATGGTCCCCCAAGATGACCAGAGTTATCCCTGAGCACAGAGCTAGGAGTAAACTCTGAGCACAGAAGCACAAATATAAGAAAGTATAAACTGCAAATGTAATATTTTTGTGCACATAGCTTTCTTCTACAGGATCAAATTAAAATTAGCATTCAGATCTATGGGATAGAAATTCTATTATTAAAGCAACTGAAGATTTTTAATATTATAAATATGTATGACTTTGCAAAACCATAAGAAATATATTCTGCTCAAAGTTCTACTAATGCAGAATATTTTAATGAAACTTAATGCGTTTTTATACAAGTAGTATAAATTATCCACTTTAAAATTAGATAAAAACTATTTGAGAAATAATTATGAGTATGTGCTCATTAGATTGGAGTTGGAGGACTGCTGATAAGGGCACTGGGTCAAATCCTTCATCTGCCTCAAGGCACTCAATTTTACAATAATGCCCCTAAGCTTATTATGGCAATTGAATCTCAATATTTAGAGAATTTTAATTCATTTCTACTCCTTCACAAAATCAAGCCATTCATGGAAAGTGCTTGTTTAAAAAAAAGGTGTCTTTTTCTTTTTCTTTTGCTTGGCCAGTGATCTGTCTTTGCAGAGCCTTGGCTCCTAGCTCGCTCAGTAGTTGAATGTTTCCTAGCAGAGAAAATGTTCATGTTGTAGCTTGTGCTTAACATAAGCGAAGTTTTATCTTTGTTTTCAAATTTATTACTTGCAATATTTTTCTCTGTTCTTATCCACAAGCCTCTATGAGTCCAATCAAAATAAATTGCCAATACAATCTGTGTAATTTGTTTATCTTTACAAACATATAATAACATTAATTATGACACATTTTATTATACTTAAATATATTAGTTTTTAAAATACTATCTAATCTCTGCATACATCTTTATTTTTTACTATCCTTATTTTATAGCACTAGTTTTTATTTCTCTCTAGAAAATATTATCAGTATTGGGAGCGGTGAGATAGCACAGCAGCGTTTGCCTTGCAAGCAGCTGACCCAGGACCTAAGGTGGTTGGCGTCCCATCTGGTCACCCGTGCCTGCCAGGAGCTATTTCTGAGCAGATAGCCAGGAGTAAACCCTGAGCACAGCCGGGTGTGACTCAAAAACCAAAAACCAAAAACAAAAATGAAAATCTTAACAGTATTAATGGATGATTGGCCATAAATCCAGAACTTAGTATAATTACAGTTATAGAGTTTTAACATTTTATAATTCATAAAAAATATAAAAATATACTATGTTCCTCCTTTTCTTTTTCACTGTTTTTATTTACCCCTGCCATACTTTCTCGATGTTCTTTTTATCTTTCAACTACCATATTTTCCGGCGTATAAGACGACTTTTGAAACAAAAAAAGTCAACCGAAAATTGGGGGTCATCTTATACGCGGAGTATATACCGAAAAATGTTTCAATATGCCGCTAAATGAAAAAAAAAATCAGGCTGCAGAGTTTCCAAATCTCTTTCTTGGGGGCTCCAAGAGATCTGGGGGCCACTTCTGGCAAAACTCAGCTAACCGTGTTGGTGGTTCAGTGCTAGGGTCCGAGGATGGGGTGTTGTTTGGTTCATGTAGTGGGGGAGATTAACTGATGCCACAGGTAATTTCCAGAAAAGGTGCCTATGATAAGGGACCAATCACTGCAAGGCTGCTCGGACCGCCTCTCTATCTCAGCCAATCCAAGCAGGCCTTTTATGCATGCAAATTAGACAATGTTCTGGACCAAATCTACACTGTAAAAAGCCTGCTCAGATTGGCCAGAGTCAGAGAGAAAGTCTATTACAGTATAACCTTTGAACCTTTGCTTGTTGTGATTGGCTCACTGTGGTACATACAGTTGCAATACAGGAACGTTCTGTCTGATACAGCGAATATAGGCCTAAACCTATGTTTTAACTGCAAAATTTGGGGGTTGTCTTATACGCCCAGTCATCTTATATGCCGGAAAATACAGTATCTTCTCTTTATATTCAGTAATAACCTATTATATATTGCATATAAAGTTAAGACATAATTTTTAGTCCTACATACTATTTGAGTCATTCTTTCTAAACCTACTATAATACAATTTTTCATTTAAAAATCTAGTGTTACTGCCCTATTTTGTTCGAAAACACAACAAATAGCTTCTGTTTTTAAAAAGCTGATTCACAACTAGAGACAGTATAGGAGGTAAGGCACTTGCCTTACATATGGTCAACCCTAGTTAGATATACATATGGTTTCCTGGGTATCACCAGAGATCACTCCTGAACACAGAGCCACAATAGCCTCTGAGCACCGCTGGGTATATGCCTGCCCCACACACACCATCACTAAAGTAAATTATTTATTTATTCTAAAGTCTGTTAACCACAAGAAATCTAAAATGATACCTTTACAACCAATGATTATGAAAGGCTTGAGAAACAAATGTAGGAAAGGTCATGTTTCAGAATAAATTGAGAATATTTCAAATATCTGAATTTTTTATTTCATTATTTTTTCTTAAAAGATAATGTGTGAAATCTTTATATATATGTTTTGTGTGCAAATTAGAATATAAAAATATATATTAGGGTCAGGAATCAGGCAATACTGTGAAGGACTGTAAATCTTTAAAATAATTGAGAAAAATGTAATAAAATTCTCTTACCATCAATGAAAATTAAGAACCTAAATGTTTGCACCAGAATATTTATAATGTTATTCATGAATACTAATGCAAAGAAAATGATAAGCATTGTCTGGAATATAAGGATGGAAAAAGAGGGGAAAGGATACTTTTGGGGGGGATGGGAGAGCAGAAATGGTGGTTTTGAGATTACCACACTCAGTTGTGCTCAGACCTTAATCTTGGTTCTACATTGTTATCTTCCTGATGGGACTTTGGGACCCAAATGGAATACTAGGGATCGAACCCTGGCCGATTGTGTGCAAGAAAAAAGCCTGCCCACACTATTTTTTCTGGCCCCTGCATTGTTATTCTTAAGCCCTTAGTTCCAAGATTCTCTTCAAATGTCTAAAACATTTTGAGCTAATAGGTTTTATTAGACAATATTTTTCTCCAAATGTGTCTTTTTCATCTAAATCTGCTTTCACATTGGAGAACTTCTTACTATAGCCTTTAAGTTGACTAAAATAATTGTACTCCATACATGAAGTATAATTTACTACAAATATAAGTAATGCATATATATTAGATTTATAATTATATAAATATGGAAATTTATAATTATCATTGAACATACTGGAATTTTGACATAAATTTTTATTTTAGTGTGAAAATAAGAAGTGCTTAAAATTTAAAATGTAGATATTGTGAATTTAGAAGAAAAGGACAGGAGTGTTCTTTGTTTGAAGCCAGAATAGGCCAATGCTTACAACTTGGCTGAGTGACACTACTGGCTCTTCCTCCTGAGAGAAATGGAAGGGATAGCATTCTGACAGAGCACTTCCACCAGGCTCCATCTGTGGGAGCTGGCCAGGTGATTCTATCCAGTGAGCTATGCACAATCATTCTCTACCCATTCGACTATAGAAAGCAGAGTAATGACTATTACACTCAGGCTGGCATAAAACGTAACTCTCCCTACCACCTACCACTGTGTGTAGAGTATTTGGTACAAGAATGCAATGCAGAAACTTAGCCATGTGATGAGTGATGCGAAAGGTCTAGGAATGTCCTCAAGCATTCAAGAGATATCGATACTCTCTAATCAGGTATTCAAAATTATTA